>NC_091309.1:39630233-39787733 GCF_038502225.1 Cherax quadricarinatus
TTAAGTCCCTTTTAAAATTTTCTCTTCTACGTTTAAATTTTTTTCATTTATGTTAATATAAAAATTAATAATTTTGTCCCAAAACCACCTTAGAAAACTTACCTAACCTTATAACAAACACAGTTTAATTTAACCTAATCCAACTAAAGATATTTTAGATAAGTCTACAATAATTTAACAATAAACACAATGAAATATATTCTCTTTCGTTAGGTTCAGAATGATTTTTGCGAAATTATTACATTCACAAATTTTCGCTTGCCTTATTCGGCAAGAAGAGCGTTACTCTTTAAGCCAGTCTAGCAAGTTTTAACTATTCTGCACGACACACACACACACACACACACACACACACACACACACACACACACACACACACACACACACACACACATCCAGACTCACACATGCACTCCCCCCCTCCCCACCGACATCTCACTCCTTCCTCTGATCCCTCCCCTCCCTCATTCACCCTCCCCCTCCCCACCTCTCCCTCCTTCCCGCTCTCCCTCTCCCACTCACCCACTTGCTTCTCCCTCCTTCCCACTCCCCATATTCCTCCCTAAATCCCCCTACCCACTCCTATCCCACATAGCCACAGTTCCTCCTCTACCTCCACCCCCCCCCACACACACTCTGACATACACACTACTAACCTAACACACAGAATTACATAGGTTTCCCACTCTGAGGCAATCAGGATAAAACAAAAATGGGTTGCCAGAGAGCAACAAGAAAAACCAAGGGACAAGAGGAGGAAGCTGCAAAGGAAGATTGGGCAGCAGAGCTCATAAAAAGGGAACATGAATGGGAAAAGAAACTAGAAGAACTTAGCATGAGAATGGAAGAGAGGATAGATATGGAAAGCAGGAAGTGGGAGGTGCAAGTCAAAGCAGCAGAGGCCAGGATACAGAGTTTAGAGGAGGAACTGAAAAAACTGAAACAGCCTAAAGAACTAAAGAACATTTTATGATTGACAACAGAGACTGCTACCTCAGTCACAAATAAGGGGATTGTAGGGAAAGGAGCAAAACTGCATGTAGAAGCTCTATCAGTGGAGACTGTAGTAAATGAAAGAGCTAAGCTATATGTGGAGGCCCTAACAGACCACAGAGCCCAGGGAAAGCCGAGAAGGGAAAATGACAGGCCACTGAGCCCAAGCACACTAGCTAGTGAAACTGAAGAAAGGAAAGCTGCAATGGAGGAAATCAAATTGAATGAGGGGATACACAGGGATATGCAGTGGGAGAATGAAAGGGTGAGGTCAGTCTTTGTGTATGGGCTCCAGGAAGTTGAAGGGGAAACATACAAAGCAAGAAAACAAGGGAAAAAAAAACAATTGAAAGCATCATGAAAGCAATAGGAGAAGATGACATGACCCAGCTGGAAAAATTTTCGGAGAATAGGGGGGTTTGTAAAACAAAGAACCCGGCCAGTGAAAGTGACCTTCAAGGCAAAATTGACTCGGAACAGGATCCTGCAGGAGAAAGCACGATTAAGGGACATGCCAGCATACAGGAAGGTGTATCTCGACCGTGACAGAACACAAGAAGAAAGGCAGAAACTGAGAGAGATGGAACAAAGGCGAAAGGAGGAAAGAGAGGGGATGGAGAAGACAGGAGATCCCAGACACAGGAAGAAGACCAAATACAGCCTCCCTCACAACTTCCTATAGAAGCCTCCCAACCAGGTCAACCCCAGTGCAACCAAACACTCTAAACCAAAATGCCCATGCCACATCCAATGCCCCCACCCACTGCATTACAAACTCCACCCCCACAGCAACCACCCATAGTTCCTTATCAGGTCTCCCACTTCCCCAACCCCAATACACCTCCCAGACCACAGTCTTAGAAAAGAAGTTGAAGGTGTGGTATACAAATGCAGATGGAATAACAAATAAGTATGAGGAGTGGCACGAAAGAATCAAGGAGACATCCCCAGACAAAATAGCACTCACAGAAACAAAGCTCACCAGAGTAATAACAGATTCAGTCTTTCCATCTGGATATCAAATCCTCAGGAAAGACAGAGGGAGGAGAGGGGGAGGAGGAGTTGCACTGCTCATTAAAAACCAGTGGGGTTTTGAGAAAATGAATGGAATGGACGGCACGGGCGAAAGGGACTACTTGGTAGGAACAATCCAGTCTGAGGGACATAAGGTGATAATTGCAGTAATGTACAACCCACCACAGAACTGCAGGAGGCCAAGAGAAGAATACGATGAGAGCAACAGAGCAATTGTCGACACACTAGCCGAGGTGGCCAGGAGAGCACACATGGGGGGAGCAAAGTTCCTAGTTATGGGTGATTTCAATCACAAGGAGATTGACTGGGAAAACCTGGAGCCCCATGGAGGTCCCGAAACATGGAGAGCCAAGATGTTGGATGCGGTACTGGAAAACCTCATGCATCAACATGTTAGAGACACTACCAGAGAGAGAGGAGAGGATGAACCAGCAAGACTGGACCTTGTATTCACCTTGAGTAGTTCAGACATCGAGGATATCATGTATGAAATGCCCCTGGTAGCTAGTGATCATGTGGTTCTGTGCTTTGACTGCATAGTTGAGCTTCAAGTGGAGAGAGTAGCAGGAATAGGGTGGGAAAAACCAAACTACAAAAGGGGGAACTACTCAGGCATGAGGAACTTCCTTCAAGACATTCAGTGGGAGAGGGAACTGACAGGAAAACCAGTACAAGAAATGATGGACTATGTGGCAACAAAATGCAAGGAGGCGGAGGAGAGGTCTGTTCCCAAGGGAAACAGAAATAATGGGAAGAACAGAACGAGTCCTTGGTTCACCCAAAGGTGTAGGGAGGCAAAAACTAGGTGTACTAGAGAATGGAAAATGTACAGAAGACAGAGAACTCAGGAAAATAAAGAGATTAGCCGAAGAGCCAGAAACGAATATGCACAGATAAGAAGGGAGGCTCAGCGACAATATGAAAATGACATAGCATCGAAAGTCAAGACTGATCCGAAGCTGTTGTACAGCCACATCAGGAGGAAAACAACAGTCAAGGACCAGGCAGTCAGACTGACGAAGGGTGATGGGGAATTCACAAGAAACGACCGAGAGGTATGTCAGGAGCTCAACACGAGATATAAAGAAGTATTTACAGTGGAAACCAGTAGGACTCCAGGAAATCAGAACAGGGGGGTACACCAGCAAGTGCTGGATGAGGTACATATAACCAAGGAGGAGGTGAAGAAGCTGCTATGCGAACTTGACACCTCAAAGGCGGTGGGACCAGACAACATCTCTCCATGGGTCCTTAAAGAGGGAGCAGAGATATTGTGTGTGCCATTAACAAAGATCTTCAACACATCATTTGAAACTGGGCAACTCCCTGAGGTATGGAAGATGGCAAATGTAGTCCCAATATTTAAAAAGGGAGACAGACATGAGGTACCAAACTACAGACCTGTATTACTAACGTGTATAGTATGCAAGGTCATGGAGAAGATCATCAGGAGGAGAGTGGTGGAGCACCTGGAAAGAAACAAGTGTATAATTGACAACCAGCACGGTTTCAGGGAAGGAAAATCCTGTGTCACAAGCCTACTAGAGTTTTATGACAAGGTGACAGAAGTAAGACAAGAGTGAGAGGGGTGGATCGACTGCATTCTTTTGGACTGCAAGAAGGCCTTCGACACAGTTCCTCACAAGAGGTTACTGCAAAAGCTAGAGGATCAGGCACACATAACAGGAAAGGCACTGCAATGGATCAGGGAATACCTAACAGGGAGGCACCAACGAGTCATGGTAAGTGACGAGGTGTCAGAGTGGGCGCCTGTGACAAGCGGGGTTCCACGGGGGTCAGTCCTAGGACCTGTGCTGTTCTTGGTATATGTGAACGACATAACGGAAGGGATAAACTCAGAAGTGTCCTTGTTTGCAGATGATATGAAGTTAATGAGAACCATCAAATCGGATGGGGATCAGGCAGGACAACAAAGAGACCTGGACAGACTACAAGCCTGGTCCAGCAACTGGCTCCTTGAGTTTAACCCTGCCAAATGCAAAGTCATGAAGATTGGGGAAGGGCAAAGATAACCGCAGACACAATATAGCTTAGATGGCCAAAGACTGCAAACCTCACTCAAGGGAAAAGATCTGGGGGTGAGTATAACACCGAGCATATCTCCTGAGGTGCACATCAATCAGATAACTGCTGCAGCATACGGGCGCCTGGCAAACCTATGGATAGCGTTCCGATACCTCAGTAAGGATTCGTTCAAGACTCTGTATACCATTTACGTCAGGCCCATACTGGAGTATGCAGCACCAGTTTGGAATCCACACCTAGTCAAGCACGTCAAGAAACTAGAGAAAATGCAAAGGTTTGCAACAAGACTTGTCCTACGAAGAAAGGTTGAGGGAAATCGGCCTGAGGACAGGAGGGTCAGGGGAGACATGATAACGACATATAAAATACTGCAAGGAATAGACAAGGTGGACAAAGACAGGATGTTCCAGAGAAGGGACACAGACACAAGAGGTCACAATTGGAAGATGAAAACTCAGATGAATCGTAGTGGAGGCGGGAACCGTACATAGTTTTAAGGCGAGGTATGATAAAGCTCATGGGGCAGGGAGAGAGAGAACCTAGTAGCAATCAGCGAAGAGGCGGGGCCAGGAGCTATGAATCGACCCCTGCAACCACAAATAGGTGAGTACAGTAGGGACACTGCTTGCGCGAGTCACGCCTTCCGTGCTCCGCGAATGTGTGTTTTTGAGGGCTACCCAAGTGTACTGGAAGGGTTGCTAAGTGTGTTAGGGTAGTGAGCAATTCCTTGAAGCGATTTACAATCTGCCTGAGCCACATAAGTGTGAGGAGAGCCACAATTTTGTAAGTGATCTAGACAGATCTAGGAAGTAAAGCGTGGTGGCGCATCCAGAGCGGGGAGGGCTCAGGCGACGTTGCCACGTGTCACCCAAGAAAGATAATAAAGTGAAACAATCGTGTGACCAGTGAAAGAAATGGTGTGTGAGAGGAGATAGTGATGGTGTGTGAGAGAAGACAGTGATGGTGTGTGAGAGGAGACAGTGATGGTGTGTGAGAGGAGACAGTGATGGTGTGTGAGAGAAGACAGTGATGGTGTGTGAGAGAAGACAGTGATGGTGTGTGAGAGGAGACAGTGATGGTGTGTGAGAGAAGACAGTGATGGTGTGTGAGAGGAGACAGTGATGGTGTGTGAGAGAAGACAGTGATGGTGTGTGAGAGAAGACAGTGATGATGTGTGAGAGGAGACAGTGATGGTGTGTGAGAGAAGACAGTGATGGTGTGTGAGAGAAGACAGTGATGGTGTGTGAGAGGAGACAGTGATGGTGTGTGAGAGGAGACAGTGATGGTGTGTGAGAGAAGACAGTGATGGTGGTAAGAGAAGACAGTGATGGTGGTGAGAGGAGAAAGTGATGGTATGTAAGGAGAGACAGTGTTGCTGTGTGAGAGGAGACAGTGATGGTGTGTGAGAGGAGACAGTGATGGTGTGTGAGAGGAGACAGTGATGGAGTGTGAGAGGAGAGAGTGATGGTGTGTGAGAGGAGACAGTGATGGTGCGTGAGAGAAGACAGTGATGGTGTGTGAGAGGAGACAGTGATGGTGTGTGAGAGGAGACAGTGATGGTGTGTGAGAGGAGACAGTGATGGTGTGTGAGAGGAGACAGTGATGGTGTGTGAGAGAAGACAGTGGTAGTGTCAGAGAAGACAGTGATGGTGGTGAGAGGAGACAGTGATGTGTGAGAGGAGACAGTGATGGTGTGTGAGAGGAGACAGTGATGGTGTGTGAGAGAGACAGTGATGGTGTGTGAGAGAAGACAGTGATGGTGGTGAGAGGAGACAGTGATGTTGGTGAGACGAGACATTGGTGGTGAGAGGAGACTGTGATGGTGTGTGAGAGGAGACAGTGATGGTGAGAGGAGACAGTGATGGTGTGTGAGAGGAGACAGTGATGATGTGTGAGAGGAGACAGTGATGGTGTGTGAGAGAAGGAAGTGATGGTGTGTGAGAGGAGACAGTGATGGTGTGTGAGAGGAGACAGTGACGGTGTGTGAGAGGAGACAGTGATGTTGGTGAGACGAGACATTGGTGGTGAGAGGAGACTGTGATGGTGTGTGAGAGGAGACAGTGATGGTGAGAGGAGACAGTGATGGTGTGTGAGAGGAGACAGTGATGATGTGTGAGAGGAGACAGTGATGGTGTGTGAGAGGAGACAGTGATGTTGGTGAGACGAGACATTGGTGGTGAGAGGAGACTGTGATGGTGTGTGAGAGGAGACAGTGATGGTGAGAGGAGACAGTGATGGTGTGTGAGAGAAGACAGTGATGATGTGTGAGAGGAGACAGTGACGGTGTGTGAGAGGAGACAGTGATGTTGGTGAGACGAGACATTGGTGGTGAGAGGAGACTGTGATGGTGTGTGAGAGGAGACAGTGATGGTGAGAGGAGACAGTGATGGTGTGTGAGAGGAGACAGTGATGATGTGTGAGAGGAGACAGTGATGGTGTGTGAGAGAAGGCAGTGATGGTGTGTGAGAGGAGACAGTGATGGTGTGTGAGAGAAGGCAGTGATTGTGTGTGAGAGGAGACAGTGATGGTGTGTGAGAGGAGACAGTGATGGTGTGTGAGAGGAGACAGTGATGGTGTGTGAGAGAAGGCAGTGATTGTGTGTGAGAGGAGACAGTGATGGTGTGTGAGAGGAGACAGTGATGGTGTGCTAGAGAAGACAGTGATGGTGTGTGAGAGGAGACAGTGATGGTGTGTGAGAGGAGACAGTGATGGTGGTGAGAGAAGACAGTGATGGTGTGTGAGAAGATACATTGAAGGTGTGTGAGAGAAGACAGTGATGTGTGAGAGGAGACAGTGACGGTGTGTGAGAGGAGACACTGATGGTGTGTGAGACGAGACAGTGATTGTGTGTGAGAGGAGACAGTGATGGTGTGTGAGAGAAGACAGTGATGGTGTGTGAGAGAAGACAGTGATGATGTGTGAGGAGACAGTGATTGCGTGTGAGAGGAGACAGTGATGATGTGTGAGAGGAGACAGTGATGGTGTGTGAGAGGAGACAGTGATGGTGTGTGAGAAAAGACAGTGATGGTGTGTGAGAGGAGACAGTGATGTGTGAGAGGAGACAGTGATGGTGTGTGAGAGGAGACAGTGATGGTGTGTGAGAGGAGACAGTGATGGTGTGTGAGAGGAGACAGTGATGGTGTGTGAGAGAAGACAGTGATGGTGTGTGAGAGGAGACAGTGATGGTGTGTGAGAGAAGACAGTGATGGTGTGTGAGAGAAGACAGTGATGATGTGTGAGAGGAGACAGTGATGGTGTGTGAGAGGAGACAGTGATGGTGTGTGAGAGAAGACAGTGATGGTGTGTGAGAGAAGACAGTGATGGTGTGTGAGAGGAGACAGTGATTGTGTGTGAGAGGAGACAGTGATGGTGTGTGTGAGAAGACAGTGATGGTGGTAAGAGAAGACAGTGATGGTGGTGAGAGGAGAAAGTGATGGTATGTGAGGAGAGACAGTGTTGCTGTGTGAGAGGAGACAGTGATGGTGTGTGAGAGGAGACAGTGATGGAGTGTGAGAGGAGAGAGTGATGGTGTGTGAGAGGAGACAGTGATGGTGCGTGAGAGAAGACAGTGATGGTGTGTGAGAGGAGACAGTGATGGTGTGTGAGAGGAGACAGTGATGGTGTGTGAGAGGAGACAGTGATGGTGTGTGAGAGGAGACAGTGATGGTGTGTGAGAGAAGACAGTGGTAGTGTCAGAGAAGACAGTGATGGTGGTGAGAGGAGACAGTGATGTGTGAGAGGAGACAGTGATGGTGTGTGAGAGGAGACAGTGATGGTGGTAAGAGGAGACAGTGATGGTGTGGAGAGGAGACAGTGATGGTGTGTGAGAGAAGACAGTGATGATGTGTGAGAGGAGACAGTGACGGTGTGTGAGAGGAGACAGTGATGTTGGTGAGACGAGACATTGGTGGTGAGAGGAGACTGTGATGGTGTGTGAGAGGAGACAGTGATGGTGAGAGGAGACAGTGATGGTGTGTGAGAGGAGACAGTGATGGTGTGTGAGAGGAGACAGTGATGATGTGTGAGAGGAGACAGTGATGGTGTGTGAGAGAAGGCAGTGATGGTGTGTGAGAGGAGACAGTGATGGTGTGTGAGAGGAGACAGTGATGGTGTGTGAGAGAAGGCAGTGATTGTGTGTGAGAGGAGACAGTGATGGTGTGTGAGAGGAGACAGTGATGGTGTGTGAGAGGAGACAGTGATGGTGTGTGAGAGAAGGCAGTGATTGTGTGTGAGAGGAGACAGTGATGGTGTGTGAGAGGAGACAGTGATGGTGTGTGAGAAGATACATTGAAGGTGTGTGAGAGAAGACAGTGATGTGTGAGAGGAGACAGTGACGGTGTGTGAGAGGAGACACTGATGGTGTGTGAGACGAGACAGTGATTGTGTGTGAGAGGAGACAGTGATGGTGTGTGAGAGAAGACAGTGATGGTGTGTGAGAGAAGACAGTGATGATGTGTGAGGAGACAGTGATTGCGTGTGAGAGGAGACAGTGATGATGTGTGAGAGGAGACAGTGATGGTGTGTGAGAGGAGACAGTGATGGTGTGTGAGAAAAGACAGTGATGGTGTGTGAGAAAAGACAGTGATGGTGTGTGAGAGGAGACAGTGATGGTGTGTGAGAGGAGACAGTGATGGTGTGTGGGAGGAGACAGTGATTGTGTGCGAGAGAAGACAGTGATGGTGTGTGAGAGGAGACAGTGATGGTGTGTGAGAGGAGACAGTGATGGTGTGTGAGAGGAGACAGTGATGGTGTGTGAAAGAAGACAGTGATGGTGTGTGAGAGAAGACATTGATAGTGTGTGAGAGAAGACAGTGAAGATGTGTGAGAGGAGACAGTGAAGGTGTGTGAGAGGAGACAGTGATGGTGTGTGAGAGGAGACAGTGATGGTGTGTGAGAGGAGACAGTGATGGTGTGTGAGAGGAGACAGTGATGGTGTGTGAGAGAAGACAGTGATGGTGTGTGAGAGGAGACAGTGATGGTGATGAGAGAAGACAGTGATGGTGGTGAGAGGAGACAGTGATGGTGAGAGGAGACAGTGATGGTGTGTGAGAGCAGACAGTGATGGAACGTGAGAGGAGACAGTGATCGTGTGTGAGAGGAGACAGTGATGTGTGAGAGGAGACAGTGATGGTGTGTGAGAGGAGACAGTGATGTTGTGTGAGAGGAGACAGTGATGATGTGTGAGAGGAGACAGTGATGGTGTGTGAGAAGAGACAGTGATGGTGTGTGAGAAGACAGTGATGGTGTATGAGAGGAGACAGTGATGGTGTGTGAGAGGAGACAGTGGTAGTGTCAGAGAAGACAGTGATGGTGGTGAGAGGAGACAGTGATGTGTGAGAGGAGACAGTGATGGTGTGTGAGAGGAGACAGTGATGGTGTGTGAGAGAGACAGTGATGGTGTGTGAGAGAAGACAGTGATGGTGGTGAGAGGAGACAGTGATGGTGTGGAGAGGAGACAGTGATGGTGTGTGAGAGAAGACAGTGATGATGTGTGAGAGGAGACAGTGACGGTGTGTGAGAGGAGATAGTGATGTTGGTGAGACGAGACATTGGTGGTGAGAGGAGACTGTGATGGTGTGTGAGAGGAGACAGTGATGGTGAGAGGAGACAGTGATGATGTGTGAGAGGAGACAGTGATGGTGTGTGAGAGAAGGCAGTGATGGTGTGTGAGAGGAGACAGTGATGGTGTGTGAGAGAAGGCAGTGATTGTGTGTGAGAGGAGACAGTGATGGTGTGTGAGAGGAGACAGTGATGGTGTGTGAGAGGAGACAGTGATGGTGTGTGAGAGAAGGCAGTGATTGTGTGTGAGAGGAGACAGTGATGGTGTGTGAGAGGAGACAGTGATGGTGTGTTAGAGAAGACAGTGATGGTGTGTGAGAGGAGACAGTGATGGTGTGTGAGAGGAGACAGTGATGGTGGTGAGAGAAGACAGTGATGGTGTGTGAGAAGATACATTGAAGGTGTGTGAGAGAAGACAGTGATGTGTGAGAGGAGACAGTGACGGTGTGTGAGAGGAGACACTGATGGTGTGTGAGACGAGACAGTGATTGTGTGTGAGAGGAGACAGTGATGGTGTGTGAGAGAAGACAGTGATGGTGTGTGAGAGAAGACAGTGATGATGTGTGAGGAGACAGTGATTGCGTGTGAGAGGAGACAGTGATGATGTGTGAGAGGAGACAGTGATGGTGTGTGAGAGGAGACAGTGATGGTGTGTGAGAAAAGACAGTGATGGTGTGTGAGAGGAGACAGTGATGTGTGAGAGGAGACAGTGATGGTGTGTGAGAGGAGACAGTGATGGTGTGTGAGAGGAGACAGTGATGGTGTGTGAGAGGAGACAGTGATGGTGTGTGAGAGAAGACAGTGATGGTGTGTGAGAGGAGACAGTGATGGTGTGTGAGAGAAGACAGTGATGGTGTGTGAGAGAAGACAGTGATGATGTGTGAGAGGAGACAGTGATGGTGTGTGAGAGGAGACAGTGATGGTGTGTGAGAGAAGACAGTGATGGTGTGTGAGAGAAGACAGTGATGGTGTGTGAGAGGAGACAGTGATGGTGTGTGAGAGGAGACAGTGATGGTGTGTGTGAGAAGACAGTGATGGTGGTAAGAGAAGACAGTGATGGTGGTGAGAGGAGAAAGTGATGGTATGTGAGGAGAGACAGTGTTGCTGTGTGAGAGGAGACAGTGATGGTGTGTGAGAGGAGACAGTGATGGTGTGTGAGAGGAGACAGTGATGGAGTGTGAGAGGAGAGAGTGATGGTGTGTGAGAGGAGACAGTGATGGTGCGTGAGAGAAGACAGTGATGGTGTGTGAGAGGAGACAGTGATGGTGTGTGAGAGGAGACAGTGATGGTGTGTGAGAGGAGACAGTGATGGTGTGTGAGAGGAGACAGTGATGGTGTGTGAGAGAAGACAGTGGTAGTGTCAGAGAAGACAGTGATGGTGGTGAGAGGAGACAGTGATGTGTGAGAGGAGACAGTGATGGTGTGTGAGAGGAGACAGTGATGGTGGTAAGAGGAGACAGTGATGGTGTGGAGAGGAGACAGTGATGGTGTGTGAGAGAAGACAGTGATGATGTGTGAGAGGAGACAGTGACGGTGTGTGAGAGGAGACAGTGATGTTGGTGAGACGAGACATTGGTGGTGAGAGGAGACTGTGATGGTGTGTGAGAGGAGACAGTGATGGTGAGAGGAGACAGTGATGGTGTGTGAGAGGAGACAGTGATGGTGTGTGAGAGGAGACAGTGATGATGTGTGAGAGGAGACAGTGATGGTGTGTGAGAGAAGGCAGTGATGGTGTGTGAGAGGAGACAGTGATGGTGTGTGAGAGAAGGCAGTGATTGTGTGTGAGAGGAGACAGTGATGGTGTGTGAGAGGAGACAGTGATGGTGTGTGAGAGGAGACAGTGATGGTGTGTGAGAGAAGGCAGTGATTGTGTGTGAGAGGAGACAGTGATGGTGTGTGAGAGGAGACAGTGATGGTGTGTTAGAGAAGACAGTGATGGTGTGTGAGAGGAGACAGTGATGGTGTGTGAGAGGAGACAGTGATGGTGTGTGAGAGAAGACAGTGATGATGTGTGAGGAGACAGTGATTGCGTGTGAGAGGAGACAGTGATGATGTGTGAGAGGAGACAGTGATGGTGTGTGAGAGGAGACAGTGATGGTGTGTGAGAAAAGACAGTGATGGTGTGTGAGAAAAGACAGTGATGGTGTGTGAGAGGAGACAGTGATGGTGTGTGAGAGGAGACAGTGATGGTGTGTGGGAGGAGACAGTGATTGTGTGCGAGAGAAGACAGTGATGGTGTGTGAGAGGAGACAGTGATGGTGTGTGAGAGGAGACAGTGATGGTGTGTGAGAGGAGACAGTGATGGTGTGTGAAAGAAGACAGTGATGGTGTGTGAGAGAAGACATTGATAGTGTGTGAGAGAAGACAGTGAAGATGTGTGAGAGGAGACAGTGAAGGTGTGTGAGAGAAGACAGTGATGGTGTGTGAGAGAAGACAGTGATGATGTGTGAGGAGACAGTGATTGCGTGTGAGAGGAGACAGTGATGATGTGTGAGAGGAGACAGTGATGGTGTGTGAGAGGAGACAGTGATGGTGTGTGAGAGGAGACAGTGATGGTGTGTGGGAGGAGACAGTGATTGTGTGCGAGAGAAGACAGTGATGGTGTGTGAGAGGAGACAGTGATGGTGTGTGAGAGGAGACAGTGATGGTGTGTGAGAGGAGACAGTGATGGTGTGTGAAAGAAGACAGTGATGGTGTGTGAGAGAAGACATTGATAGTGTGTGAGAGAAGACAGTGAAGATGTGTGAGAGGAGACAGTGAAGGTGTGTGAGAGGAGACAGTGATGGTGTGTGAGAGGAGACAGTGATGGTGTGTGAGAGGAGACAGTGATGGTGTGTGAGAGAAGACAGTGATGGTGTGTGAGAGGAGACAGTGATGGTGATGAGAGAAGACAGTGATGGTGGTGAGAGGAGACAGTGATGGTGAGAGGAGACAGTGATGGTGTGTGAGAGCAGACAGTGATGGAACGTGAGAGGAGACAGTGATCGTGTGTGAGAGGAGACAGTGATGTGTGAGAGGAGACAGTGATGGTGTGTGAGAGGAGACAGTGATGTTGTGTGAGAGGAGACAGTGATGATGTGTGAGAGGAGACAGTGATGGTGTGTGAGAAGAGACAGTGATGGTGTGTGAGAAGACAGTGATGGTGTATGAGAGGAGACAGTGATGGTGTGTGAGAGGAGACAGTGATGGTGTGTGATAGAAGACAGTGATGGTGTGTGAGAGGAGACAGTGATGGTGTGTGAGAGGAGACAGTGATGGTGGTGAGAGAAGACAGTGATGGTGTGTGAGAGGAGACAGTGATGGTGTGTGAGAGGAGACAGTGATGGTGGTGAGAGAAGACAGTGATGGTGTGTGAGAAGATACATTGAAGGTGTGTGAGAGAAGACAGTGATGTGTGAGAGGAGACAGTGACGGTGTGTGAGAGGAGACACTGATGGTGTGTGAGACGAGACAGTGATTGTGTGTGAGAGGAGACAGTGATGGTGTGTGAGAGAAGACAGTGATGGTGTGTGAGAGAAGACAGTGATGATGTGTGAGGAGACAGTGATTGCGTGTGAGAGGAGACAGTGATGATGTGTGAGAGGAGACAGTGATGGTGTGTGAGAGGAGACAGTGATGGTGTGTGAGAAAAGACAGTGATGGTGTGTGAGAAAAGACAGTGATGGTGTGTGAGAGGAGACAGTGATGGTGTGTGAGAGGAGACAGTGATGGTGTGTGGGAGGAGACAGTGATTGTGTGCGAGAGAAGACAGTGATGGTGTGTGAGAGGAGACAGTGATGGTGTGTGAGAGGAGACAGTGATGGTGTGTGAGAGGAGACAGTGATGGTGTGTGAAAGAAGACAGTGATGGTGTGTGAGAGAAGACATTGATAGTGTGTGAGAGAAGACAGTGAAGATGTGTGAGAGGAGACAGTGAAGGTGTGTGAGAGGAGACAGTGATGGTGTGTGAGAGGAGACAGTGATGGTGTGTGAGAGGAGACAGTGATGGTGTGTGAGAGAAGACAGTGATGGTGTGTGAGAGGAGACAGTGATGGTGATGAGAGAAGACAGTGATGGTGGTGAGAGGAGACAGTGATGGTGAGAGGAGACAGTGATGGTGTGTGAGAGCAGACAGTGATGGAACGTGAGAGGAGACAGTGATCGTGTGTGAGAGGAGACAGTGATGTGTGAGAGGAGACAGTGATGGTGTGTGAGAGGAGACAGTGATGTTGTGTGAGAGGAGACAGTGATGATGTGTGAGAGGAGACAGTGATGGTGTGTGAGAAGAGACAGTGATGGTGTGTGAGAAGACAGTGATGGTGTATGAGAGGAGACAGTGATGGTGTGTGAGAGGAGACAGTGATGGTGTGTGATAGAAGACTGTGTCTCCCACACTGATGTGTGGCAGACACTGTCCTAGTCCTCAGTGATGTGTGGCAGACACTGTCCTAGTCCTCGGTGATGTGTGACAGACACTGTCCTAGTCCTCGGTGATGTGTGACAGACACTGTCCTAGTCCTCAGTGATGTGTGGCAGACACTGTCCTAGTCCTCGGTGATGTGTGGCAGACACTGTCATAGTCCTCAGTGATGTGTGGCAGACACTGTCCTAGTCCTCGGTGATGTGTGGCAGACACTGTCCTAGTCTTCGGTGATGTGTGGCAGACACTGTCCTAGTAATCAGTGATGTGTGGCAGACACTGTCGTAGTCCTCGGTGATGTGTGGCAGACACTGTCCTAGTCCTCGGTGATGTGTGGCAGACACTGTCCTAGTCTTCGGTGATGTGTGGCAGACACTGTCCTAGTCCTCGGTGATGTGTGACAGACACTGTCCTAGTCCTCGGTGATGTGTGACAGACACTGTCCTAGTCCTCAGTGATGTGTGGCAGACACTGTCCTAGTCCTCGGTGATGTGTGGCAGACACTGTCCTAGTCCTCGGTGATGTGTGACAGACACTGTCCTAGTCCTCAGTGATGTGTGGCAGACACTGTCCTAGTCCTCGGTGATGTGTGACAGACACTGTCCTAGTCCTCGGTGATGTGTGGCAGACACTGTCCTAGTCTTCGGTGATGTGTGGCAGACACTGTCCTAGTAATCAGTGATGTGTGGCAGACACTGTCGTAGTCCTCGGTGATGTGTGGCAGACACTGTCGTAGTCCTCGGTGATGTGTGGCAGACACTGTCCTAGTCCTCAGTGGTGTGTGGCAGACACTGTCCTAGTCCTCAGTGATGTGTGGCAGACACTGTCGTAGTCCTCAGTGATGTTTGGCAGACACTGTCCTAGTCCTCGGTGATGTGTGGCAGACACTGTCATAGTCCTCAGTGATGTGTGGCAGACACTGTCCTAGTTCTCGGTGATGTGTGGCAGACACTGTCGTAGTCCTCAGTGATGTGTGGCACTGTCCTAGTCCTCGGTGATGTGTGGCAGACACTGTCCTAGTCCTCAGTGATGTGTGGCAGACACTGTCGTAGTCCTCAGTGATGTGTGGCAGACACTGTCCTAGTCCTCGGTGATGTGTGGCAGACACTGTCATAGTCCTCAGTGATGTGTGGCAGACACTGTCCTAGTTCTCGGTGATGTGTGGCAGACACTGTCGTAGTCCTCAGTGATGTGTGGCACTGTCCTAGTCCTCGGTGATGTGTGGCAGACACTGTCCTAGTCCTCTGTGATGTGTGGCAGACACTGTCGTAGTCCTCAGTGATGTTTGGCAGACACTGTCCTAGTCCTCGGTGATGTGTGGCAGACACTGTCATAGTCCTCAGTGATGTGTGGCAGACACTGTCCTAGTCCTCGGTGATGTGTGGCAGACACTGTCCTAGTCCTCGGTGATGTGTGGCAGACACTGTCCTAGTCCTCAGTGATGTGTGGCAGACACTGTCCTAGTCCTCGGTGATGTGTGGCAGACACTGTCCTAGTCCTCAGTGATGTGTGGCAGACACTGTCGTAGTCCTCAGTGATGTGTGGCAGACACTGTCCTAGTCCTCGGTGATGTGTGGCAGACACTGTCATAGTCCTCAGTGATGTGTGGCAGACACTGTCCTAGTTCTCGGTGATGTGTGGCAGACACTGTCGTAGTCCTCAGTGATGTGTGGCACTGTCCTAGTCCTCGGTGATGTGTGGCAGACACTGTCCTAGTCCTCTGTGATGTGTGGCAGACACTGTACTAGTAATCAGTGATGTGTGGCAGACACTGTCCAAGTCCTCGGTGATGTGTGGCAGACACTGTCGTAGTCCTCAGTGATGTGTGGCACACTATCCTAGTCCTCGGTGAGGTTTGGCAGACACTGTCCTAGTCCTCGGTGATGTGTGGCAGACACTGTCGTAGTCCTCAGTGATGTGTGGCAGACACTGTCCTGGTCCTCGGTGATGTGTGGCAGACACTGTACTAGTAATCAGTGATGTGTGGCAGACACTGTCCTAGTCCTCGCTGATGTGTGGCAGACACTGTCCTAGTCCTCGGTGATGTGTGGCAGACACTGTCCTAGTCCTCGGTGATGTGTGGCAGACACTGTCCTAGTCCTCGGTGATGTGTGGCAGACACTGTCCTAGTCCTCGGTGATGTGTGGCAGACACTGTCCTAGTCCTCGGTGATGTGTTGCAGAGACTGTCCTAGTCCTCAGTGATGTGTGGCAGACACTGTCCTAGTCCTCGGTGATGTGTTGCAGAGACTGTCCTAGTCCTCGGTGATGTGTGGCAGACACTGTCCTAGTCCTCGGTGATGTGTTGCAGAGACTGTCCTAGTCCTCAGTGATGTGTGGCAGACACTGTCCTAGTCCTCAATGATGTGTGGCAGACACTGTCCTAGTCCTCGGTGATGTGTTGCAGAGACTGTCCTAGTCCTCAGTGATGTGTTGTAGACACTCTCCAAGTCCTCAGTCATGTGTGGCAGACACACACTCAGCCTACAGTCGTGTGTGGCAGACAGTCCTCAGTGGTGCGTGACAGACAGTTCCTCATCTGTTAGTGACCTGTGGCTGACAAAGACATAGATGAAATCAGAATATCTGTAACATAGACTAACATGATCACATCAGTATATTTTCTTTGTGACATAGACTAAAATAGATCACATGTTAGATAGTGTGTGAGTGTGTGACTGTGGCGTCCATCAATGTCACAGCAAAACTTCAAGTTGATATATATCAAGTAACCTCTGATCTGAGATTTGTACAGTAAGTTAGTGAGGCACAGTATCCTCTGATCTGAGGTTAGTGCAGTAGATAAGTGAGGCACAATAACCTCTGACCTGAGGTTAGTACAGTAGGTAAGTGAGGCACAGTAACCTCTGATCTGATGTTAGTACAGTAGGTAAGTGAGGCAGAGTAGCCTCTGATCTGAGGTTAGTGCAGTGAGGCACAGTAACGTCTCCTGTGAGGTTAGTGCAGTAGGTAAGTGAGGCACAGTAACCTCTGATCTGAGGTTAGTGCAGTAGGTAAGTGAAGCACAGTAACCTCTGCTGTGAGGTTAGTGCAGTAGGTAAGTGTGGCACAGTAACCTCTGCTGTGAGTTTAGTGCAGTAGGTAAGTGAGGCACAGTAACCTCTGCTGTGAGGTTAGTGCAGTAGGTGAGGCACAGTAACCTCTTATCTGAGGTTAGTACAGTAGGTAAGTGAGGCACAGTAACCTCTGATCTGAGGTTAGTGCAGTGGTAACTTAGGCACAGTAGCCTCTGCTCTGAGGTTAGTGCACTATGTAACTGAGGCACAGTAACCTCAGCACTGAGCGGAGGTGATGGCTCTCACGGTAATATTACTTTGGTCTACAATTTTGAGCAGTTTTGTGCTTCAGAGATAAAATGGTTTCTGTGGTGTTGATAGTTATTATAACTGTAATAACAATCAACTTGCTAAAGGAAATTATATATAATTTTTAAGTTTGTATAATTTATTTTGAGTTAATAAAAACGGCACAACACCGTGACTGGAACGATACACAAATAACCCGCGTATAGAAGAGAGAAGCTTACGACGACCGTAACGTCGTCGTAAGCTCCTCTCTTCTACGTGCAGGTTATTTGTGTATTTAGCGTCCTTCCTTCCCATGTTAAGGATAACAGTTACCGCACTCGCACCATATTTTTGTAAATAGCCAATTTCCATTTAAGCTTCATTTCGGTATTATCTGACTTTATTTATGAACGACTAATTTTATTTGGCAAGCAGTTTTGCTGTAGAGCAGCTCTATACATCACTCTCCACTTCTTGGATCACGAACCCCTCACCAGCACACACACATACACCCATGAAAAATCGATGAACCAAAGAGGTTTTAGTGTTCACTCCAGACCCAAGGAAGACGACCACCAAGCTATTAATACTAGACCTGCGACAGTAGCTATAATCACCCTCCTCCAGAAAGTCACTTTGAATATTACTCTCCACCAAAACCATGAAATACTTGACCAAAGCACCTCAACCGAACACAGGCACGGGTGGAGTGTATCGCCTACCGTGTGATGGGTTTTGTAGGCAAGACGGCAACAGATTTACTTAATGGACTTCAGAACACAAATAGTTTGACATTTTAATAACATATCGCCACACACATTATCAACTGGTAAGAAGCACATCATATTTACATTGCAACAAAACCGGATTTCTGCGTCTTGAGGCTGCTACCATGTACCTCACCAGTACACATCAGAACAGACCATGTACATTGAATTTAAGCTTGTTACACTAATAATCTTGGATCAACGTATTAAACTGGTGATGTCAGGCCTAACCGCTTGACATCACCAGTAACCCCATGAAACACTTGTTTGGCCCAGTAGCACCTGACCTATATACCATTTTTAATTATAAGCACACGAAAATTTAATGATTTAGTTGCCACCATTAAGAACTTTCACACAGATCAGGTGAATAGAAAAATATTACAATATCTTCCACCATAAATGTAAGTATATACCATCAAAAGTACTGTAATAATCCACAACAGCACAACTTAACACGGGTATCTAGAAGCATTGGTAAAGCTTATAACTGTAGAACCCCATAATTAATAAAAAAAAAATCGAGACTTCTCTAAGAAATGCAAGGAACAGAAAAAAGTTGAGGCACCTGCAATGGGACCAATTTATTCTGTCAAGATCAAAAACTGTTCAACAGTTTAAGTCTATAATAAGACTCGATCTGCAGTGATCACTCGCAGTTTACTATTTTGCATTTAAATTTACATTAGTCAAGCATGAAGTGAATGTAGTTTTGCAGCCAAACTGAAATGTTTGTTGCTGGAGAATATTGTTTTATTACAGGTTATGTAAATATTGAATAATATTTGAACAAAGTGAATAACATTATCCTAATTGGTTAGTGTTCTGTATATCCGGAATGTGAGAGTGGTGTCAATTTTTAATAATCCAGGAAGAAAACATTCTGTTTATTCCAAAGTGAACTGAATGGAGGGTTTAATGATGCTGACTTGTTTGTGTTAGTTTGACATAATTGGGTTATAAAAAGAATGTCGTCAGCATATTGCAGGCCAGTTAGTGGGTGGCAGGATAATTCAAAGTATTCACTCTTAAGTGACTATATATCAGTGTGGCACTGAGATCCCATTGCCATGTTGTTCCGTCAGGTGGAGTCGAGGTGGGGTGAGTTTTCTTCACGCGTCATGAAATACTTGGATCAGTAACAACACGTGTAAATACACAAATTTTGTTTTATTTAGTTAACTTTTTATTTTAATTCTCCAAATGCAAATGAAAATCGCAAAACATTTTCAGTAAACCCTAAGATAATACACACAAGCAGAAGGAGCGTAGTGCATAACACAACCTGGGTCATCCAGCCTATCATAATGAAAACTATTCATAAACACGACCAAAAACTAAATATCACTTCAACACTAAAGCAGATGTATGCAAAATTCCACACAAAGGGTGCTCACCTCTACTCTTATTATATTTTGAACGAAACACACACACACTCATAGTGGGCACATGTTGAACTTATTGTGGCATGCACCCAGTATGTAACAATTTATTTGGTGTCCACTTATATTGCATTCACTATGTGCCAGTTAAATTGACAGGACTGTACGGCTATAGAGGCCATCAGTCGCACTGATTGGCTGCCAGGTTTATACGTCAACCCATTGGGCGAGTGGTTGACTCCGGGAGAATTGGTTGTAGTGAGTCTCACTAGCAGGCAGAGTACGCTTGCTGGTCTCTCTTAGTAAATGAACTCGTTCTCTCACTCAGTGCTGCTCTACTACTCTGTATATACTGTAAATATTGTTGGAGGTAATATACGGGTACTCAAAAACTACCATTGGCGTTTGCATTTGCCGTTATTCGAGTGCTTTATTCCATGAGTGGTAACTTTATTTACGGCTGGGTACTATAGGTCTTTCTTATCGTACTTTTGTTCATAATACCGATAATGATGGTAATAAATTTCTAAAAGTACAAGGTATACAAGCCAAGCTGATATCAATGACATACTACTATACAGAAAACCGCTTGTTACGCAGAGCATTTCGGGCAAATGAGGTTAGTTTTGTCCCGGTATGCGACTCACACCAGTCGACTAACACCCAGCTACTCATTTTACTGATGGGCGAATAGGGGACGGCAGGAATCTTATGGAAACACGTTTTAATGTTTTCCAGCCGTAGAGGGGATTCAATCCCCGGACCTCATTGTGCGAGCTGAGTGCGCTGGCACTCATACACACTTTAAAAATTAGAAAACAAACTCGGGAAGACATCGATATTGCTAATTCTCTCGCAATTCAAACTTCGTAAGGCAAAATCCATCGGTAAATCCAGTGATACCAACCACTACACCCCACCACTATACAAGTGATACCAACCACCACACCCCGCCACTATACAAGTGATACCAACCACCACACCCCACCACTATACAAGTGATACCAACCACCACACCCCGCCACTATACAAGTGATACCAACCACCACACCCCGCCACTATACAAGTGATACCAACCACCACACCCCACCACTATACAAGTGATACCAACCACCACACCCCGCCACTATACAAGTGATACCAACCACCACACCCCACCACTATACAAGTGATGCCAACCACCACACCCCGCCACTATACAAGTGATACCAACCACCACACCCCACCACTATACAAGTGATACCAACCACCACACCCCGCCACTATACAAGTGATGCCAACCACCACACCCCACCACTATACAAGTGATACCAACCACCACACCCCACCACTATACAAGTGATGCCAACCACCACACCCCACCACTGTACAAGTGATGCCAACCACCACACCCCACCACTATACAAGTGATGCCAACCACCACACCCCACCACTATACAAGTGATGCCAACCACCACACCCCACCACTATACAAGTGATGCCAACCACCACACCCCACCACTATACAAGTGATGCCAACCACCACACCCCACCACTATACAAGTGATACCAACCACCACACCCCACCACTATACAAGTGATGCCAACCACCACACCCCACCACTATACAAGTGATGCCAACCACCACACCCCACCACTATACAAGTGATGCCAACCACCACACCCCACCACTATACAAGTGATGCCAACCACCACACCCCACCACTATACAAGTGATGCCAACCACCACACCCCACCACTATACAAGTGATGCCAACCACCACACCCCACCACTATACAAGTGATGCCAACCACCACACCCCACCACTATACAAGTGATACCAACCACCACACCCCACCACTATACAAGTGATGCCAACCACCACACCCCACCACTATACAAGTGATGCCAACCACCACACCCCACCACTATACAAGTGATGCCAACCACCACACCCCACCACTATACAAGTGATGCCAACCACCACACCCCACCACTATACAAGTGATGCCAACCACCACACCCCACCACTATACAAGTGATGCCAACCACCACACCCCACCACTATACAAGTGATGCCAACCACCACACCCCACCACTATACAAGTGATGCCAACCACCACACCCCACCACTATACAAGTGATGCCAACCACCACACCCCACCACTATACAAGTGATGCCAACCACCACACCCCACCACTATACAAGTGATGCCAACCACCACACCCCACCACTATACAAGTGATGCCAACCACCACACCCCACCACTATACAAGTGATGCCAACCACCACACCCCACCACTATACAAGTGATGCCAACCACCACACCCCACCACTATACAAGTGATGCCAACCACCACACCCCACCACTATACAAGTGATGCCAACCACCACACCCCACCACTATACAAGTGATGCCAACCACCACACCCCACCACTATACAAGTGATGCCAACCACCACACCCCACCACTATACAAGTGATGCCAACCACCACACCCCACCACTATACAAGTGATACCAACCACCACACCCCACCACTATACAAGTGATGCCAACCACCACACCCCACCACTATACAAGTGATGCCAACCACCACACCCCACCACTATACAAGTGATGCCAACCACCACACCCCACCACTATACAAGTGATGCCAACCACCACACCCCACCACTATACAAGTGATACCAACCACCACACCCCACCACTATACAAGTGATGCCAACCACCACACCCCACCACTATACAAGTGATGCCAACCACCACACCCCACCACTATACAAGTGATGCCAACCACCACACCCCACCACTATACAAGTGATGCCAACCACCACACCCCACCACTATACAAGTGATGCCAACCACCACACCCCACCACTATACAAGTGATGCCAACCACCACACCCCACCACTATACAAGTGATGCCAACCACCACACCCCACCACTATACAAGTGATGCCAACCACCACACCCCACCACTATACAAGTGATGCCAACCACCACACCCCACCACTATACAAGTGATGCCAACCACCACACCCCACCACTATACAAGTGATGCCAACCACCACACCCCACCACTATACAAGTGATGCCAACCACCACACCCCACCACTATACAAGTGATGCCAACCACCACACCCCACCACTATACAAGTGATGCCAACCACCACACCCCACCACTATACAAGTGATGCCAACCACCACACCCCACCACTATACAAGTGATGCCAACCACCACACCCCACCACTATACAAGTGATGCCAACCACCACACCCCACCACTATACAAGTGATGCCAACCACCACACCCCACCACTATACAAGTGATGCCAACCACCACACCCCACCACTATACAAGTGATGCCAACCACCACACCCCACCACTATACAAGTGATGCCAACCACCACACCCCACCACTATACAAGTGATGCCAACCACCACACCCCACCACTATACAAGTGATGCCAACCACCACACCCCACCACTATACAAGTGATGCCAACCACCACACCCCACCACTATACAAGTGATGCCAACCACCACACCCCACCACTATACAAGTGATACCAACCACCACACCCCACCACTATACAAGTGATGCCAACCACCACACCCCACCACTATACAAGTGATGCCAACCACCACACCCCACCACTATACAAGTGATGCCAACCACCACACCCCACCACTATACAAGTGATGCCAACCACCACACCCCACCACTATACAAGTGATGCCAACCACCACACCCCACCACTATAGATAAAATAACATTTCTTTTGTCACCTCGCGTATTTCTGTATGTCATGCGTGGTACTCCTTATACAAGAATGGTATATAATACCGACAAGATGAAATTAAGACACATGTGCAACATCTGGGTATCTTTATTGTAGACGTTTCGCCATCCAGTGGCTTTATCTGCTACACCTGACGTTACTATATAAGCTCCAGGCTCCTCGCTTCTGCTTCAGAATCTCCACGACTATGGTGCTCTTCGCACCTACTCCTAGGTTGAGGGACTGATTACCTCATCTTCTGTATATAGTCCTACTGTCTTCAAGTTATGTCCTAGAATTTGTATTGATAAAGCCACTGGATGGCGAAACGTCTATAATAAAGATACCCAGATGTTGCACATGTGTCTTAATTTCAACGTGGTACTCCTTGCAGACATGGTTTATTCTGCTACTGGTCCTGATCCTAACCTGGTACGTTACCTGTACCAAGGTTTACTCTGCTACTGGTCGTAGTCCTAACCTGCTACGTTACCTGTACCAAGGTTTACTCTGCTACTGGTCGTAGTCCTAACCTGGTACGTTACCTGTACCAAGGTTTACTCTGCTACTGGTCGTAGTCCTAACCTGCTACGTTACATGTACCAAGGTTTACTCTGCTACTGGTCGTAGTCCTAACCTGGTACGTTACCTGTACCAAGGTTTACTCTGCTACTGGTCGTAGTCCTAACCTGCTACTTTACCTGGACCAAGGTTTACTCTGCTACTGGTCGTAGTCCTAACCTGGTACGTTACCTGTACCAAGGTTTACTCTGCTACTGGTCGTAGTCCTAACCTGGTACGTTACCTGTACCAAGGTTTACTCTGCTACTGGTCGTAGTCCTAACCTGATACGTTACCTGTACCAAGCTTTACTACTGGTCGTAGTCCTAACCTGGTACGTTACCTGTACCAAGGTTTACTCTGCTACTGGTCGTAGTCCTAACCTGGTACGTTACCTGTACCCTGGTTCACTGCTACTGGTCGTGATCCTGACCTGGTACGGTTCCTGTACCCTGGTTCACTGCTACTGGTCGTAGTCTTAACCTGGTACGTTACCTGTACCCTGGTTCACTGCTACTGGTCGTAGTCCTAACCTGGTACGTTACCTGTACCCTGGTTCACTGCTACTGGTCGTAGTCCTAACATAGTGTGTGCCAACTTACACCATAGTGTGTGACAATTTGCCACATAGTGTGTACCAACTTACCCCATAGTATGTGCCAACTTACCCCATAGTATGTGCCAACTTGCCCCATAGTGTGTGCCAACTTGCCACAGTGTGTGCCAACTTACCCCATAGTATGTGCCAACTTACCCCATAGTATGTGCCAACTTACCACATAGTGTATGCCAACTTACCCCATAGTATGTGCCAACTTACCCCATAGTGTGTGCCAACTTACCCCATAGTGTGTGTCAACTTGCCACATAGTGTGTGCCAACTTACCACATAGTGTGTGCCAACTTACCACATAGTGTGTGCCAACTTGCCACATAGTGTGTGTCAACTTACCCCATAGTGTGTGTCAACTTACCCCATAGTATGTGCCAACTTACCACATAGTGTGTGCCAACTTACCCCATAGTGTGTGCCAACTTGCCACATAGTGTGTGCCAACTTACCACATAGTGTGTGCCAACTTATGCATAGTGTGTGCCAACTTACCACATAGTGTGTGCCAAGTTACCACATAGTGTGTGCCAACTTACCACATAGTGTGTGTCAACTTACACCATAGTGTGTGACAATTTGCCACATAGTGTGTACCAACTTACCCCATAGTATGTGCCAACTTACCCCATAGTATGTGCCAACTTGCCCCATAGTGTGTGCCAACTTGCCACATAGTGTGTGCCAACTTACCCCATAGTATGTGCCAACTTACCCCATAGTATGTGCCAACTTACCACATAGTGTATGCCAACTTACCCCATAGTATGTGCCAACTTACCCCATAGTGTGTGCCAACTTACCCCATAGTGTGTGTCAACTTGCCACATAGTGTGTGCCAACTTACCACATAGTGTGTGCCAACTTACCACATAGTGTGTGCCAACTTGCCACATAGTGTGTGTCAACTTACCCCATAGTGTGTGTCAACTTACCCCATAGTATGTGCCAACTTACCCCATAGTGTGTGCCAACTTGCCACATAGTGTGTGCCAACTTACCACATAGTGTGTGCCAACTTATGCATAGTGTGTGCCAACTTACCACATAGTGTGTGCCAAGTTACCACATAGTGTGTGCCAACTTACCACATAGTGTGTGTCAACTTACCCCATAGTGTGTGCCAACTTACCACATAGTGTGTGCCAACTTACCCCATTGTGTGTGCCAACTTACCCCATAGTGTGTGCCAACTTACCACATAGTGTGTGCCAACTTACCACATAGTGTGTGTCAACTTACCACATAGTGTGTGCCAACTTACCACATAGTGTGTGCCAACTTACCACATAGTGTGTGTCAACTTACCACATAGTGTGTGCCAACTTACCACATAGTGTGTGCCAACTTACCACATACTGTGTGTCAACTTACCACATAGTGTGTGTCAACTTACCACATAGTGTGTGCCAACTTACCACATAGTGTGTGCCAACTTACCCCATAGTGTGTGCCAACTTACCACATAGTGTGTGCCAACTTACCACATAGTGTGCGCCAACTTACCACATAGTGTGTGTCAACTTACCACATAGTGTGTGCCAACTTACCACATAGTGTGTGCCAACTTACCACATATTGTGTGCCAACTTACCACATAGTGTGTGTCAACTTACCCCATAGTGTGTGCCAACTTACCACATAGTGTGTGCCAACTTACCACATAGTGTGTGCCAACTTACCACATAGTGTGTGCCAACTTACCACATAGTGTGTGCCAACTTACCACATAGTGTGTGTCAACTTACCACATAGTGTGTGCCAACTTACCACATAGTGTGTGTCAACTTACCACATAGTGTGTGCCAACTTACCACATAGTGTGTGCCAACTTACCACATAGTGTGTGCCAACTTACCACATAGTGTGTGTCAACTTACCACATAGTGTGTGCCAACTTACCACATAGTGTGTGCCAACTTACCACATAGTGTGTGCCAACTTACCACGTACTGTGTGTCAACTTACCACGTACTGTGTGTCAACTTACCACGTACTGTGTGTCAACTTACCACGTACTGTGTGTCAACTTACCACGTACTGTGTGCAAACTTACCACGTACTGTGTGCCAACTTACCACGTACTGTGTGCCAACTTACCACGTACTGTGTGTCAACTTACCACGTACATGGGGCATGTTGGAACACGTCAATTTTTTTTTTTCAAAAGAATGTTGTGCTTTTGTTTCGAAAGAAAATTATTTTTTTATTTCATGAAAAGTAAGAGGAAGATTTATATTTTCCACTGGAAGTATAAAATTACCAAAATTGTTGTTTTTCTGCCATCACCGAAAATGTGAGAAGTGTGCCAAGTATCCCCGGTCTGCCCTAGCGTGCAGGATGGCCAGAATTGGTCAGTTACCAAAAACTCGTTTAAAATTAAGTCCTAAAAAAAACTTATATGTTGGCATATATTTTTTTCATTTATGTTATGGTATAAGTTAATAATTTGTACCAAAAGAACCTTAGAAAACTTGCCTAACCTCATTGTAAAACGCGCAGTTTAATTTAGATTAATCCAACTAAATATATTTTGGAAAAGTTTACATTAATTTAATAATAAAAAACACAATGAAATATATTTTTTTCGTCCATACAGAAATTTTCGCTTGTGTTCCACGGCAAGAAAAGCATTGCTATTTAAGCCAAAATCAATTCGCATTTTTTACCTATATGACACGACTTTATATATATATATATATATATATATATATATATATATATATATATATATATATATATATATATATATAATGTCGTGCCGAATATGTAAAACTGGTCAATTAGCAAGAACTCATTTAAAATTAAGTCCTTTCTAAAATTTTCTCTTATACGTTTAAAGATATATTTTTTCATTAATGTTAATGTAAAAATTTATAATTTTGCGCCTAAAGGAACTTAGAAAACTTACCTAAGCTTATTATAACAAGCGCAATTTATTTTAGCCTAACCCAACTAAATATATTTTAGATTTGTTTACAATAATTTAATACTAAACAAACACAGTGAAATATATGTTTTTCGTTAGGTTCAGAATGATTTTGGCGAAATTATTGCATACACAAATTTTCACTTGTCCTGTATGGCAAGATGAGCGTTGCTATTTAAGCCAAGATCGCAAGTTCTGCCTATTCGGCACGACATATGTGTGTGTGTGTGTGTGTGTAAAAATAACCACGGGGGGTTGTTTTGCATCCTGTATCGCTTGGATTGCGATATTTGCATAATATATATATATATATATATATATATATATATATATATATATATATATATATATATATATATATATATATAGATATATAGATAGATAATCTAATTGTGTGTGGCAGGATTTGATAAATTACTTTGAAAACAATCCTGGTGACCTAGGGTATGGGGGAACATCGTGTAGTTCGGGCTAGGCGCAAATACTTATCTGAGGTCTGGCTCCGTGGTCTAGTGCTGTGTACTCTGATACAGAGTTTGCAGGTTCGAGTCCTGATGTGGACGTAGAGACTGTGCGTGTGTGAGAGAGACCTCCACATCAAGGTTCTCTCACTGAAAGACTCCTCCACACCAAGGTTCTCTCACTGAGAGAGAGATTCCTCCACACCAAGGTTCTCTCACTGAGAGACTCCTCCACACCAAGGTTCTCTCACTGAGAAACTCCTCCACACCACGGTTCTCTCACTGAGAGACTCCACACCAAGGTTCTCTCACTGAGAGACTCCACACCAAAGTTCTCTCACTGAGAGACTCCACACCAAGGTTCTCTCACTGAGAGACTCCACACCAAGGTTCTCTCACTGAGAGACTCCACACCAAGGTTCTCTCACTGAGAGACTCCACACCAAGGTTCTCTCGCTGAGAGACTCCTCCATACCACGGTTCTCTCACTGAGAGACTCCTCCATACCACGGTTCTCTCACTGAAAGACTCCTCCACACCAAGGTTCTCTCACTTAGAGATTCCTCCACACTAACGTTCTCTCGCTGAAAGAGAGACTTCTCCACACCAAGGTTCTCTCACTGAGAGAGAGATTCCTCCACACTAAGGTTCTCTCACTGAGAGAGAGAGAGACTCCCACACCAAGGTTCTCTCACTGAGGGAGACTCCTCCACTCCAAGGTTCTCTCACTGAAAGACTCCTCCACACCAAGGTTCTCTCACTGAGAGACTCCACACCAAGGTTCTCTCACTGAGAGACTCCACACCAAGGTTCTCTCGCTGAGAGACTCCTCCATACCACGGTTCTCTCACTGAGAGAGAGACTCCTCCACAACACGGTTCTCTCACTGAGAGACTCCACACCAAGGTTCTCTCACTGAAAGACTCCTCCACACTAAGGTTCTCTCACTGAGAGAGAGATTCCTCTACACTAAGGTTCTCTCGCTGAAAGAGACACTTCTCCACACCAAGGTTCTCTCACTGAGAGAGAGAGAGAGAGACTTCCACACCAAGGTTCTCTTACTGAGAGATTGAGACTTCCCCACCAAGGTTCTCTTACTGAGAGATTGAGACTTCCACACTGGGGAGTGTACAAATACACTCCCCAGTAGAGGGGACAGTCGCGCGCGTTTGTGCTCCGTCAAAAACTGCGTGTCTTGATAGTAGCAGAAGGAACAGAATGCGGGAAATAAGCGTGTGCAGCCATAAAGTGCATATACTCCTTTGAACAAACAAAAAAGGAATATCAGTGAACGCTAAATAGGAAAATATGGATTATAGTGTCACATGGAGAGTGCCGGTGGAGAAACGGTTACCGTGGGAAATAGACCTGACCAGCACTAGTGAATTATTGCCGGATGTCGACACAAGTGGAAATAAACAAATATCGATCTATCTATAAGTAATATAGTGAGTGACAAGGATATATATGTGCAGTGACATAGTGAACTAAATTGTAGATAAGAGTAATCTTAATTATCCCCAAGTATAGCGTACAATATGTAGTGTTGATAGGGGAATTTCTTACAAGCGACTGGTACTAGCGAACTATTGCCAGAGGTCCAGTGAAGTGTTAATAATGGATAAGTAACTACTATAGTCATAAGATATGAAACGAGTGGTGGTAGCATTGAGGTGCAGGGAATCACAGCATACATAAATTGAGCATACAACCGTTACCTCTACTAAACAGGAAATAATCTTTTCCATAGAAGTGTAGGGTAAAGTTAGCATAGGCCTAGCTGCTCTGTAAATAATAAAACAATGATCCCAGTATAACGCAGTGAAAAGTGTATTTTTAAAGAATACAGTGTATATCCTTGAGATAAACAGTGTACAGCACTACATAAGAGGAATTTAAATAATAATAATAATAATAATAGTAATAAAAAAAAATAATAGTGAAGTGTGGCAGTGTGGGCAAGTCTGCCCAGCTCACACCCACCCTACACCCACCACCCACCCTACACCACCACCCACATACTGCAAACTTGGTTTGTATAAATACATCTTGCATATTACTGGCACCAGCAAGAGAAAGGTAAAGTGGAAATCAGTTTTCTTCCGTGGCATACAGAGTGTAGCAGGATACAGACAGGATGTCAGCACAGCATATCTGTGGGACATGTAAAAAAATCCTTGGAAGGAAATCCAGAATCACATGCAACCTATGCTCTTCCAAACACCATATCTCTTGTACTAGACTAAATACAGCCTCAAAAAATGACCTCGAACTAGCAAGGTGCTTCTGGTTGTGCAATAAAGATGTAGAACTTTGGGCAGGTATCAGAAAGGTACTAAGGAGAGTAATAAATGATAAAAATAATCAAGAAAACAAGGATGACCTCTTGGATAGTCTACCAAAAATATATAAAACATGGGAGCAAGAGATAGTGTATCAAAAAATGCAGAATGTCCATACCACAACAGATGACTCGAAACTATCTAGTCACCCACATGGTGCTAAGCCAGACCCATCCCCCAGCCATAGCACTAATACCCACAGTGCTGGTGCTGGCCCTGGCTCCCCCAGGCATAGCACCAATACCCACAGTGCTGGTGCTGGCCCAGGCTCCCCCAGTCATAGCACTAATACCCACAGTGCTGGTGCTGGCCCAGGCTCCCCCAGTCATAGCACTAATATGCACAGTGCTGGTGCTGGCCCAGGCTCCCCCAGGCATAGCACTAATACCCACAGTGCTGGTGCTGGCCCAGGCTCCCCCAGGCATAGCACCAATACCCACAGTGCTGGTGCTGGCCCAGGCTCTCCCAGTCATAGCACTAATACCCACAGTGCTGGTGCTGGCCCAGGCCCAGCTGCTGACCCAGACCCAGCCCCAGCCCCCAGCCCCAGTGCTGACCCAGACCCAGCCCCCAGCCTTACTGCCAGCCCAGACTCTCCTAGAGACACTACCAAAACCACCACAAAAACAGTAAATATACAACCATCTAAAACCGTAAATATACAAGCATCATTGCACAAGACCGTGGCCCACAGTACAGATGTTGGAGAGGAGTCTCCTCCTTCTTCCTCTACTGGGGAAAGTAGATGGAATCCAGGACGGGATGGCCCTGGCTTGGATACTGAGGATTATAGTGCAGTCCCAGAACCTGCAGAAATTGACAACACACCTCCCAACAATTCTCAACCAAAGGTGAATTTGTGCAAATATTATGCTTGGGGCATCTGTAAGCATGGAATAACAGGGGAAAAAATGGGACATGCAACTTTGACCATCCCAAAAAATGTAGCGACCTCCTGTCTAAAGGGGTGTGTCGTTCTTCTTCCTGTACTTTCTTTCACCCAAAAATGTGCCACTCCTCGGTCCTCCAGAAGCAGTGTTACAACATCGACTGCCCTGCATACCATCTAAAAGGGACCAGGAGGCACAGACCCCACAAGACAAACAATAGTAGCTACGACAACCCAACTCCAGGTGATTTTTTAGTGGCAGGAAACGAAAAAAGAAAATGGAAGGAAATAACAAAAATAATCCACCACCTTGGAGCCTTGTTGGACTGGAGGCGCAGCCAGTGGCCACCCATGGCCCTCCAGAATTACAACTACTGATGCCAATAACAAAATCCCCCCAACAAACACAGAATACAACCTCGTTCATATTTGCTAATATACAGGGCCTTAAGCCATCCACCAACAACAAAATACCTTTTATCAGTGGACTTCTAGTGGAGTCTAATGCAATGTTTGCAGCCTTCACAGAGACTCGCACAAAAGATCACTTTGACAGTGAAATATGGATAAGTGGTTACAACCTTTTTAGATGCGACAGAAAAAACAGGCAACAAGGGGGAGGGGTTGGCCTGTATGTCAAAGAGTCCCTTATCTGCATGGAGTTGCTGAACACAAATGAGGTAGTTGAAGTTCTATCAATAAAGGTCGAGAACCAAAACCTAGTCATTGTGGTTGTATACAAGCCACCAGATGCAACCTCACAACAGTTCAAGGAACAGCTACTGAAAATCGATTACTGTTTGGAAAACCTTCCAGCTCCATCCCCAAACATCTTACTGCTTGGTGATTTCAACCTAAGGCATACAAAATGGAAGAATGCAGCAAATAATGTTATAGCTGAAACAATCCTCGGAGGTAGCGCAGATGAAAGATCACACACACATGAGCTACTAAGTCTCTGCGAAAAACACACCTTAAGCCAGCAGATAGTGGAGCCAACAAGACTAGAAAACACACTTGACCTTATCTTCACAAATAATGAGGACCTGATAAGAGACATAAGAATATCAAAAACAACTAATTCCGATCACAATCTAATCGAAGTCCAGACGTACATGCATAGGGGTCCTGAACAGCAGAATGCATATACCTGTGAAGGTGTCTTCACAAAATACAATTTCAACAACAAGAACATCAACTGGGACCAGGTAAACCATGTCCTAAACGAAACATGTTGGGAAGATGTCTTAAATGACATGGATCCAAACCAGTGCCTTGAAAGGATCAACTTCCTGGTAGCCGAAGCATGTTCTAGGCATATTCCCCTAAGAAAGAAGAAGAGCAGGAGTAAACTGGAGAGAAAAAGACGCTCCCTCTACAGAAGACGACGAAGAGTCACTGAGCTCCTCAGGAGTGCTAGAATATCTGATACACGAAAGGAGGTGCTGACCAGGGAAGTGGAAACTATCGAACTTAAGCTAAATGACTCTTACAGGAACCAGGAGAGGCAGGAGGAGCTTAAAGCTATTAGTGAAATTGAAAGAAATTCAAAAACAAGGCAAATACCACATCTAGTATCGGGCCCTTACTCAGACAGGATGGGACTTACACAGATGACAGCAAGGAAATGAGTGAAATATTAAAATCCCAGTACGACTCTGTGTTTAGTGAACCACTAATCGGTCAGAGGATCGACGACCCAAATGATTTCTTCATGAATGAGCCTCAAAACTCCATAAATGTATGCCAGATTTCCGACATTACCCTAACTCCGATAGATTTCGAAAAAGCCATTGACAACATGCCTATGCACTCAGCCCCGGGCCCAGACTCGTGGAACTCTGTTTTCATTAAGAACTGCAAGAAACCCCTCTCGCGTGCCCTAAGTACACTATGGAGGAGGAGCTTGGACATGGGTGAAATTCCACAGTCACTTAAAACAACGGATATAGCCCCACTCCATAAAGGTGGCAGCAAAGCATTAGCTAAGAACTGTAGACCAATAGCTCTGACGTCCCACATCATAAAAATCTTTGAAAGAGTGCTAAGAAGCAGGATTGCAAATCACCTGGATTCCCAAAATCTTCACAATCCAGGGCAACATGGGTTCAGGGCAGGTCGCTCCTGCCTCTCACAACTACTGGATCACTATGACATGGCCTTGGATGCACTGGAAGAAAATCAGAATGCAGATGTAATATACACAGACTTTGCAAAAGCATTTGACAAATGCGATCATGGCGTAATAGCCCATAAAATACGTGCTAAAGGAATAACTGGGAAAGTGGGGAGATGGATCTTCAACTTCCTAACAAATCGAACACAAAGAGTAGTTTGTAGATGAATGGTTCAGAGAACCGACATGTTGATAAATTAGACACATGTGCAACTCTTGGGTATCTTTATTGAGGAAACGTTTCGCCACACAGTGGCTTCATCAGTCCATACAAAGGAGAATCTTGAAGAACAGGAGGAGAATGAGGTAATCAGTCCCTCAACCTTGAGTCGATGTGGTCAGTCCATCAATCTTGAATAGAATACGGCATACGTGCTGAGAAGGAGCTTATAAACCGTTGGCAGGAGAGGTGTAGCAGTCATAGGTCGTGTAACATTTGTTCAATGTTGAAGTAGGTCGTGCCCAAGAATTAGGCAAGCGAAGAATTCCCAAGTATTAAGATCCCAAGAAGTTGCAGTGTCTGACAGGTTTGTAGATGAATGGTTCAGAGAACCGACATGATTGATGGACTGACCACATCGACTCAAGGTTGAGGGACTGATTACCTCATTCTCCTCCTGTTCTTCAAGATTCTCCTTTGTATGGACTGATGAAGCCACTGTGTGGCGAAACGTTTCCTCAATAAAGATACCCAAGAGTTGCACATGTGTCTAATTTATCAACATGTCGGTTCTCTGAACCATTCATCTACAAACCTGTCAGACACTGCAACTTCTTGGGATCTTAATACTTGGGAATTCTTCGCTTGCCTAATTCTTGGGCACGACCTACTTCAACATTGAACAAATGTTACACCACCTATGACTGCTGCACCTCTCCTGCCAACGGTTTATAAGCTCCTTCTCAGCACGTATGCCGTATTCTATTCAAGATTGATGGACTGACCACATCGACTCAAGGTTGAGGGACTGATTACCTCATTCTCCTCCTGTTCTTCAAGATTCTCCTTTGTATGGACTGATGAAGCCACTGTGTGGCGAAACGTTTCCTCAATAAAGATACCCAAGAGTTGCACATGTGTCTAATTTATCAACATGTCGGTTCTCTGAACCATTCATCTACAAACCTGTCAGACACTGCAACTTCTTGGGATCTTAATACTTGGGAATTCTTCGCTTGCCTAATTCTTGGGCACGACCTACTTCAACATTGAACAAATGTTACACGACCTATGACTGCTGCACCTCTCCTGCAAACGGTTTATAAGCTCCTTCTCAGCACGTATGCCGTATTCTATTCAAGATTGATGGACTGACCACATCGACTCAAGGTTAAGGGACTGATTACCTCATTCTCCTCCTGTTCTTCAAGATTCTCCTTTGTATGGACTGATGAAGCCACTGTGTGGCGAAACGTTTCCTCAATAAAGATATCCAAGAGTTGCACATGTGTCTAATTTATCAACATGTCGGTTCTCTGAACCATTCATCTACAAACCTGTCAGACACTGCAACTTCTTGGGATCTTAATACTTGGGAATTCTTCGCTTGCCTAATTCTTGGGCACGACCTACTTCAACATTGAACAAATGTTACACGACCTATGACTGCTGCACCTCTCCTGCCAACGGTTTATAAGCTCCTTCTCAGCACGTATGCCGTATTCTATTCAAGATTGATGGACTGACCACATCGACTCAAGGTTGAGGGACTGATTACCTCATTCTCCTCCTGTTCTTCAAGATTCTCCTTTGTATGGACTCATGAAGCCACTGTGTGGCGAAACGTTTCCTCAATAAAGATACCCAAGAGTTGCACATGTGTCTAATTTATCAACAAAGAGTAGTCGTCAACAGAGTTAAATCGGAGGCTGCCATAGTGAAGAGCTCTGTTCCACAAGGCACAGTACTCGCCCCCATCTTATTCCTTATCCTCATATCAGACATAAACAGAGATATACACCACAGCACCGTATCATCCTTTGCGGATGATACTAGGATCTGCATGAGGCTGTCATCTGCTGAGGACGCGGTTAACCTCCAAGAAGATATAAACAAAGTTTTCCAGTGGGCAACGGTAAACAACATGAGGTTCAATGAGGACAAATTCCAACTACTCCGTTATGGAAAACTGGAGGAGATAATAACTAGAACAGAGTATACTACTGACTCCGGCCATACAATAGAGCGGAAAAATAATGTAAGGGACCTGGGAGTAGTAATGTCTGAGGATCTCACTTTCAAGGATCACAACAGTGCCACGATCGCAAGTGCAAAGAAAATGATAGGATGGATAATGAGAACTTTCAAAACGAGAGATGCCAAGCCCATGATGATCCTTTTCAAATCACTTGTTCTCTCTAGGCTGGAATACTGCTGTACATTAACATCTCCATTCAAAGCAGGTGAAATCTCAGATCTAGAGAGTGTACAGAGATCCTTTACTGCACGTATAAGTTCTGTCAAGAACCTTAACTACTGGGAACGCTTGGAAGCACTTGACTTGTAGTCGTTGGAACGCAGGAGGGAGAGATATATCATAATCTACACTTGGAAAATCTTGGAAGGAATGGTCCCAAATCTGCACACAGAAATCACTCCCTACGGAAGTAAAAGACTGGGCAGGCGATGCAAAATGCCCCCAGTAAAAAGTAGGGGCGCCATTGGTACACGAAGGGAAAACACCATAAGTGTCCGGGGCCCAAAACTGTTCAACAGCCTCCCATCAAGCATTAGGAGAATTGCCAATAAACCCCTGGCTGCCTTCAAGAGAGAGCTGGACAGATACCTAAAGTCAGTGCCGGATCAGCCGGGCTGTGGCTCGTACGTTGGACTGCGTGCGGCCAGCAGTAACAGCCTAGTTGATCAGGCCCTGATCCATCGGGAGGCCTGGTCGTGGACCGGGCCGCGGGGGCGTTGATCCCCGGAATAACCTCCAGGTAACCTCCAGGTAAGGTTCTCTCACTGAGAGAGACTCCCCCACACCAAGGTTCTCTCACTGAGACACTCCACACCAAAGTTCTCTCACTGAGAGACTCCACCCAAGGTTCTCTCACTGAGACTCCACACCAAGGTTCTCTCACTGAGAGACTCGACACCAAGGTTCTCTCGCTGAGACTCCTCCATACCACGGTTCTCTCACTGAGATACTCCTCCACACCACGGTTCTCTCACTGGGAGACTCCACACCAAGGTTCTCTCACTGGGAGACTCCACACCAAGGTTCTCTCACTGAGAGACTTCACACCAAGGTTCTCTCACTGAGAGACTCCACGCCAAGGTTCTCTCACTGAGACACTCCACACCAAGGTTCTCTCGCTGAGACACTCCACACCAAGGTTCTCTCGCTGAGACTCCTCCATACCACGGTTCTCTCACTGAGATACTCCTCCACACCACGGTTCTCTCACTGGGAGACTCCACACCAAGGTTCTCTCACTGGGAGACTCCACACCAAGGTTCTCTCACTGGGAGACTCCACACCAAGGTTCTCTCACTGAGAGACTCCACACCAAGGTTCTCTCGGTGAGAGACTCCACACAAAGGTTCTCTCGGTGAGAGACTCCACACCAAGGTTCTCTCGCTGAGACACTCCACACCAAGGTTCCCTCGCTAAGAGACTCCACACCAAGGTTCTCTCGCTGAGAGACTCCACACCAAGGTTCTCTCGGTGAGAGACTCCACACCAAGGTTCTCTCGCTGAGACACTCCACATCAAGGTTCTCTCGCTGAGACACTCCACACCAAGGTTCTCTCGCTGAGAGACTCCACACCAAGGTTCTCTCGCTGAGAGACTCCACACCAAGGTTCTCTCGCTGAGAGACTCCACACCAAGGTTCTCTCGCTGAGAGACTCCACACCAAGGTTCTCTCGCTGAGAGACTCCACACCAAGGTTCTCTCGGTGAGATACTCCACACCAAGGTTCTCTCGCTGAGAGACTCCACACCAAGGTTCTCTCGCTGAGAGACTCCACACCGAGGTTCTCTCGCTGAGAGACTCCACACCAAGGTTCTCTCGCAGAGAGACTCCACACCAAGGTTCTCTCGGTGAGAGACTCCACACCAAGGTTCTCTCGGTGAGAGACTCCACACCAAGGTTCTCTGGCTGAGAGACTCCACACCAAGGTTCTCTCGGTGAGAGACTCCACACCAAGGTTCTCTCGGTGAGAGACTCCACACCAAGGTTCTCTCGCTGAGAGACTCCACACCAAGGTTCTCTCGCTGAGAGACTCCACACCAAGGTTCTCTCGCTGAGAGACTCCACACCAAGGTTCTCTCGCTGAGAGACTCCACACCAAGGTTCTCTCGCTGAGAGACTCCACACCAAGTTTCTCTCGCTGAGAGACTCCACACCAAGGTTCTCTCGCTGAGAGACTCCACACCAAGGTTCTCTCGCTGAGAGACTCCACACCAAGGTTCTCTCGCTGAGAGACTCCACACCAAGGTTCTCTCGCTGAGAGACTCCACACCAAGGTTCTCTCGCTGAGAGACTCCACACCAATGTTCTCTCGCTGAGAGACTCCACACCAAGGTTCTCTCGCTGAGAGACTCCACACCAATGTTCTCTCGCTGAGAGACTCCACACCAAGGTTCTCTTGCTGAGAGCCTCCACACCAAGGTTCTCTTGCTGAGAGCCTCCACACCAAGGTTCTCTTGCTGAGAGCCTCCACACCAAGGTTTTCTCGCTGAGAGACTCCACACCAAGGTTTTCTCGCTGAGAGACTCCACACCAAGGTTCTGTCGCTGAGAGACTCCACACCAAGGTTCTCTCGCTGAGAGACTCCACACCAAGGTTCTCTGAGAGAGAAATTCCTCCACACCAAGGTTCTCTCACTGAGAGAGAGAGAGAGACTTCCACACCAAGGTTCTCTCACTGAGAGAGACTCCTCCACTCCAAGGTTCTCTCACTGAAAGACTCCTCCACACCAAGGTTCTCTCACTGAGAGAGAGCCTCCTCCACACCACGGTTCTCTCACTGAGAGACTCCACACCAAGGTTCTCTCGCTGAGAGACTCCTCCATACCACGGTTCTCTCACTGAGAGAGACACTCCTCCACACCACGGTTCTCTCACTGAGAGACTCCTCTCCAAGGTTCTGTCACTGAAAGACTCCTCCACACTAAGGTTCTCTCACTGAGAGAGAGATTCCTCCACACTAAGGTTCTCTCACTGAGAGAGAGATTCCTCCACACTAAGGTTCTCTCACTGAGAGAGAGATTCCTCTACACTAAGGTTCTCTCACTGAGAGAGAGATTCCTCCACACTAAGGTTCTCTCACTGAGAGAGAGATTCCTCTACACTAAGGTTCTCTCACTGAGAGAGAGATTCCTCCACACTAAGGTTCTCTCACTGAGAGAGAGATTCCTCTACACTAAGGTTCTCTCACTGAGAGAGAGATTCCTCCACACTAAGGTTCTCTCACTGAGAGAGAGATTCCTCCACACTAAGGTTCTCTCACTGAGAGAGAGATTCCTCTACACTAAGGTTCTCTCACTGAGAGAGAGATTCCTCTACACTAAGGTTCTCTCACTGAGAGAGAGATTCCTCCACACTAAGGTTCTCTCACTGAGAGAGAGATTCCTCCACACTAAGGTTCTCTCACTGAGAGAGAGATTCCTCTACACTAAGGTTCTCTCACTGAGAGAGAGATTCCTCTACACTAAGGTTCTCTCACTGAGAGAGAGATTCCTCCACACTAAGGTTCTCTCACTGAGAGAGAGATTCCTCCACACTAAGGTTCTCTCACTGAGAGAGAGATTCCTCTACACTAAGGTTCTCTCGCTGAAAGAGACACTTCTCCACACCAAGGTTCTCTCACTGAGAGAGAGATTCCTCCACACTAAGGTTCTCTCACTGAGAGAGAGATTCCTCCACACTAAGGTTCTCTCACTGAGAGAGAGATTCCTCTACACTAAGGTTCTCTCGCTGAAAGAGACACTTCTCCACACCAAGGTTCTCTCACTGAGAGAGAGATTCCTCCACACTAAGGTTCTCTCACTGAGAGAGACTCCTCCACACCAAGGTTCTCTCACTGAGAGACTCCACACCAACGTTCTCTCGCTGAGAGACTCCTCCATACAACGGTTCTCACTGAGATACTCCTCCACACCACGGTTCTCTCACTGAGAGACTCCACACCAAGGTTCTCTCACTGGGAGACTCCACACCAAGGTTCTCTCACTGGGAGACTCCACACCAAGGTTCTCTCACTGAGAGACTTCACACCAAGGTTCTCTCACTGAGAGACTCCACGCCAAGGTTCTCTCACTGAGAGACTCCACACCAAGGTTCTCTCACTGAGAGACTCCACACCAAGGTTCTCTCGCTAAGAGACTCCACACCAAGGTTCTCTCGCTGAGAGACTCTACACCAAGGTTCTCTCGGTGAGAGACTCCACACCAAGGTTCTCTCACTGAGAGACTCCACACCAAGGTTCTCTCGCTGAGAGACTCCACACCAAGGTTCTCTCGCTGAGAGACTCCACACCAAGGTTCTCTCGCTGATAGACTCCACACCAAGGTTCTCTCGCTAAGAGACTCCACACCAAGGTTCTCTCGGTGAGAGACTCTACTCCAAGGTTCTCTCGGTGAGAGAGACTACTCCAAGGTTCTCTCGGTGAGAGACTCTACTCCAAGGTTCTCTCGCTGAGAGACTGCACACCAAGGTTCTCTCGCTGAGAGACTCCACACCAAGGTTCTCTCGCTGAGAGACTCCACACCAAGGTTCTCTCGCTCAGAGACTCCACACCAAGGTTCTCTCGCTGAGAGACTCTACTCCAAGGTTCTCTCGGTGAGAGACTCCACGCCAAGGTTCTCTCGCTGAGAGACTGCACACCAAGGTTCTCTCGCTGAGAGACTCCACACCAAGGTTCTCTCGCTGAGAGACTCCACACCGAGGTTCTCTCGCTGAGAGACTCCACACCGAGGTTCTCTCGCTGAGAGACTCCACACCGAGGTTCTCTCGCTGAGAGACTCCACACCAAGGTTCTCTCGCTGAGAGCCTCCACACCAAGGTTCTCTCGCTGAGAGCCTCCACACCAAGGTTCTCTCGCTGAGAGACTCCACACCAAGGTTCTCTCGCTGAGAGACTCCACACCAAGGTTCTCTCGCTGAGAGACTCCTCACCAAGGTTCTCTCGCTGAGAGACTCCACACCAAGGTTCTCTCACTGAGAGCCTCCACACCAAGGTTCTCTCGCTGAGAGCCTCCACACCAAGGTTCTCTCGCTGAGAGCCTCCACACCAAGGTTCTCTCGCTGAGAGACTCCACACCAAGGTTCTCTCGCTGAGAGCCTCCACACCAAGGTTCTCTCCGTGAGAGACTCCACACCAAGGTTCTCTCGCTGAGAGCCTCCACACCAAGGTTCTCTTGCTGAGAGCCTCCACACCAGGGTTCTCTCGCTGAGAGACTCCACACCAAGGTTCTCTCACTGCGAGACTCCACACCAAGGTTCTCTCGCTGAGAGACTCCACACCAAGGTTCTCTCGCTGAGAGACTCCACACCAAGGTTCTCTCACTGAGAGAGAGTTTTCTCCACACCAAGGTTCTCTCACTGAGAGACTCCACACCAAGGTTCTCTCACTGAGAGACTCCACACCAAGGTTCTCTCGCTGAGAGACTCCACAGCAAGGTTCTCTCGCTGAGAGACTCCACACCAAGGTTCTCTCACTGAGAGAGAGTTTTCTCCACACCAAGGTTCTCTCACTGAGAGACTCCACACCAAGGTTCTCTCACTGAGAGACTCCACACCAAGGTTCTCTCACTGAGAGACTCCACACCAAGGTTCTCTCGCTGAGAGCCTCCTCACCAAGGTTCTCTTACTGAGACTCCACACCAAGGTTCTCTCACCGAGAGCCTCCACACCAAGGTTCTCTCGCTGAGAGACTCCACACCAAGGTTCTCTCACTGAGAGACTCCACACCAAGGTTCTCTCACTGAGAGAGAGTTTCCTCCACACCAAGGTTCTCTCACTGAGAGACTCCACACCAAGGTTCTCTCACTGAGAGACTCCACACCAAGGTTCTCTCACTGAGAGACTCCACACCAAGGTTCTCTCACTGAGAGCCTCCACACCAAGGTTCTCTCGCTGAGAGCCTCCACACCAAGGTTCTCTTGCTGAGAGACTCCACACCAAGGTTCTCTCACTGAGAGACTCCACACCAAGGTTCTCTCACTGAGAGAGAGTTTCCTCCACACCAAGGTTCTCTCACTGAGAGACTCCACACCAAGGTTCTCTCACTGAGAGACTCCACACCTAGGTTCTCTCACTGAGAGACTCCACACCAAGGTTCTCTCACTGAGAGCCTCCACACAAAGGTTCTCTCGCTGAGAGCCTCCACACCAAGGTTCTCTCGCTGAGAGACTCCACACCAAGGTTCTCTCACTGAGAGACTCCACACCAAGGTTCTCTCACTGAGAGACTCCACACCAAGGTTCTTTCACTGAGAGACTCCAGACCAAGGGTCTCTCGCTGAGAGCCTCCACACCAAGTTTCTCTCGCTGAGAGCCGCCACACCAAGGTTCTCTCGCTGAGAGACTCCACACCAAGGTTCTCTCGCTGAGAGACTCCACACCAAGGTTCTCTCACTGAGAGACTCCACACCAAGGTTCTCTCACTGAGAGACTCCACACCAAGGTTCTCTCACTGAGAGACTCCACACCAAGGTTCTCTCGCTGAGAGACTCCACACCAAGGTTCTCTCACTGAGAGACTCCACACCAAGGTTCTCTCACTGAGAGACTCCACACCAAGGTTCTCTCACTGAGAGCCTCCACACAAAGGTTCTCTCACTGAGAGACTCCACACCAAGGTTCTCTCACTGAGAGACTCCACACCAAGGTTCTCTCACTGAGAGACTCCACACCAATGTTCTCTCACTGAGAGAGAGTTTCCTCCACACCAAGGTTCTCTCACTGAGAGACTCCACACCAAGGTTCTCTCACTGAGAGTCTCCACACCAAGGTTCTCTCACTGAGAGACTCCACACCAAGGTTCTCTCACTGAGAGACTCCACACCAAGGTTCTCTCGCTGAGAGACTCCACACCAAGGTTCTCTCACTGAGAGACTCCACACCAAGGTTCTCTCACTGAGAGACTCCACACCAAGGTTCTCTCACTGAGAGCCTCCACACCAAGGTTCTCTCACTGAGAGACTCCACACCAAGGTTCTCTCACTGAGAGACTCCACACCAAGGTTCTCTCACTGAGAGACTCCACACCAAGGTTCTCTCACTGAGAGACTCCACACCAAGGTTCTCTCACTGAGAGACTCCACACCAAGGTTCTCTCACTGAGAGCCTCCACACCAAGGTTCTCTCGCTGAGAGCCTCCACACCAAGGTTCTCTCGCTGAGAGACTCCACACGAAGGTTCTCTCACTGAGAGACTCCACACCAAGGTTCTCTCACTGAGAGACTCCACACCAAGGTTCTCTCACTGAGAGACTCCACACGAAGGTTCTCTCACTGAGAGACTCCACACCAAGGTTCTCTCACTGAGAGACTCCACACCAAGGTTCTCTCACTGAGAGACTCCACACCAAGGTTCTCTCACTGAGAGAGAGTTTCCTCCACACCAAGGTTCTTCACTGAGAGACTCCACACCAAGGTTCTCTCACTGAGAGTCTCCACACCAAGGTTCTCTCGCTGAGAGACTCCACACCAAGGTTCTCTCACTGAGAGACTCCACACCAAGGTTCTCTCACTGAGAGACTCCACACCAAGGTTCTCTCACTGAGAGAGAGTTTCCTCCACACCAAGGTTCTCTCACTGAGAGACTCCACACCAAGGTTCTCTCACTGAGAGTCTCCACACCAAGGTTGTCTCGCTGAGAGACTCCACACCAAGGTTCTCTCGCTGAGAGCCTCCACACCAAGGTTCTCTCGCTGAGAGACTCCACACCAAGGTTCTCTCACTGAGAGACTCCACACCAAGGTTCTCTCACTGAGAGTCTCCTCACCAAGGTTCTCTCACTGAGAGACTCCACACCAAGGTTCTCTCACTGAGAGACTCCACACCAAGGTTCTCTCGCTGAGAGACTCCACACCAAGGTTCTCTCACTGAGAGACTCCACACCAAGGTTCTCTCACTGAGAGACTCCACACCAAGGTTCTCTCACTGAGAGACTCCACACCAAGGTTCTCTCACTGAAAGCCTCCACACCAAGGTTCTCTCACTGAGAGACTCCACACCAAGGTTCTCTCACTGAGAGACTCCACACCAAGGTTCTCTCACTGAGAGACTCCACACCAAGGTTCTCTCACTGAGAGACTCCACACCAAGGTTCTCTCACTGAGAGATTCCACACCAAGGTTCTCTCACTGAGAGCCTCCACACCAAGGTTCTCTCGCTGAGAGCCTCCACACCAAGGTTCTCTCGCTGAGAGACTCCACACCAAGGTTCTCTCACTGAGAGACTCCACACCAAGGTTCTCTCACTGAGAGACTCCACACCAAGGTTCTCTGACTGAGAGACTCCACACCAAGGTTCTCTCACTGAGAGACTCCACACCAAGGTTCTCTCACTGAGAGACTCCACACCAAGGTTCTCTCACTGAGAGACTCCACACCAAGGTTCTCTCACAGAGAGAGTTTCCTCCACACCAAGGTTCTTCACTGAGAGACTCCACACCAAGGTTCTCTCACTGAGAGACTCCACACCAAGGTTCTCTCACTGAGAGACTCCACACCAAGGTTCTCTCACTGAGAGAGAGTTTCCTCCACACCAAGGTTCTCTCACTGAGAGACTCCACACCAAGGTTCTCTCACTGAGAGTCTCCACACCAAGGTTGTCTCGCTGAGAGACTCCACACCAAGGTTGTCTCGCTGAGAGACTCCACACCAAGGTTCTCTCGCTGAGAGCCTCCACACCAAGGTTCTCTCGCTGAGAGACTCCACACCTAGGGTCTCTCGCTGAGAGCCTCCACACCAAGGTTTTCTCACTGAGAGACTCCACACCAAGGTTCTCCCACTGAGAGAGAGTTTCCTCCACACCAAGGTTCTCTCACTGAGAGACTCCACACCAAGGTTCTCTCACTGAGAGACTCCACACCAAGGTTCTCTCACTGAGAGACTCCACACCAAGGTTCTCTCACTGAGAGACTCCACACCAAGGTTCTCTCGCTGAGAGAGAGTTTCCTCCACACAGGCATCATGCAGCGCCACCTGCTCGTCAGTTCTTGTTTACTTGCATAATCATGAATGTAAACACAGCTTAAAGTTCACAAAAATTACAAACTTTCTCATAAGAGTAAACTTTGCTTCTCTGAGACTTGCATTCTCTTAAAGTTGGGTTCATTTGTGTGTTAAGCTTCTGACACACACACACACACACATACACACACACACACACACACACACACACACACACACACACACACACACACACACACACACACACACACACACACACACACACACACACTTTCCCAGCTTAATTAAATTCAGATTCATTTCAAGGGGTGAGGTGTGAGTACGCTAAAAGATACCTTAAGTAAAAGAACACATGTGCAACTAGTGCATCATTTTATTATGGCAACGTTTCGCTCTCCAGAAGCTTTGTCAGTTAAAATGTCGCATTAGTTGCACGTGTGCATTTACCTAACATATATATATTGTGGGTAATTCTACCATTTTATTACACTAAGAGATACTGTAAGTGCTTAAGTATGAACGGGCCAAGAATTTTCAACATGTTCCCTTAATCAGGAGGAAGACAACTGTCAAAGACCAGGTAATCAGGCTGAGGAAAGAATGTGGGGTACTCACGAGAAACGACCACGCAATATGTGAGTAGCTCAACATGAGATTTAAGGAAGTATTTACAGTGGAGACAGAAAGGACTGGGAAGTCACAATAGAGGGGTACACCAACAAGGGATATACCAACAAGTCTTGGATGAAATACACAGAACCGAGGAGGTGAAAAGCTAAGTGACCCTGATACCTCAAAGGCGATGGGACCAAACAACATCTCTGTGGGTCCTTAGAGAGGAAGCAGAGACGCTTTGTGTGCCACTGACAACAATTTTCATCACATCCATTAAAACTGGGCAACTACCTGAGGTATCGAAGACGGCAAATGTAGTCCCCATTTTTAAGACACGAGGCACTAAACTATAGACCAGTGTTACTGACGTGTATAGTATGCAGAGTTATGGAGAAGATTGATCAGGAGAAGAGTGGTGGAGCGCCTAGAACGGAACAAGCTTATGAACGACAACCAGCACAGATTCATGGAAGGCAAACCCTGTGTCACAAAACCTGGAGTTTTATGGCAAGGTAATGGAAGTAAGACACGAGAGAGAGGGGTGAGTAGATTGCATTTTCTTGGACTGCAAGCAGGCCTTCGTCACAGTTCCTCACAAGAGATTAGTGCAAAAGCTAGAGGATCAGGCACACACAATAGGAAGGGCACTGCAATAGATCAGAGAATACCTGACAGGGAGGCAACAACGAGTCATGGTAAGTAACGAAGTATCACAGTGGGCCCCTGTGACGAGCGGGGTTGTGCAGGGGTCAGTCCTAGGACCAGTGCTGCCTTTTATATATGTGAATGACATGATGATAGGTATAAACTCAGAAGTGTCCCATTTTGCAGATGATGTGAAGTTAATGAAGAGAATTAAATCGGATGAGGATCAGGCAGGACTACAGAAAGACCAGGACAGGCTGGAAGCCTGGTCCAGCAACATTTCTCCTCGAATTTAACCCCACCAAATGCCAAGCCATGAAGATCGGGTAAGGGCAAAGAAAACCACAGATAGATTATAAGCTAGGTGGCCAACGACTGCAAACCCCACTCAAGGAAAAGGATCTTGGGGTGAGTATAATACCGAGCACTTCTGAGGCGCTCATCAACCAGATAACTGCTGCATCATATGGGCGCCTGGCAAACCTGAAAATAGCGTTCCGATAACTCAGTAAGGAATCGTTCTAGACTCTGTACATCGTGTAAGTCAGGCCCATACTGGAGTATGCAGCACCAGTTTGGAACCCACACCTGGTCAAGCACGTCAAGAAATTAGAGAAAGTGCAAAGGTTTGTAACAAGGCTAGTTCCAGAGCTCAGGGGAATGTCCTACGAAGAAAGGTTAAGGGAAATCTTCCTGATGACACTGGAGGAGGGTTAGGGGAGACATGATAGCGACATACAAAATACTACGAGGAATTGACAAGGTGGACAGAGACAGGATGTTCCAGAGATGGGACACAATTGCAAGTTGAAGACTCAGGTGAGTGAAAAAGATGTTAGGAAGTATTTCTTTAGTCATAGAGTTGTTAGGAAGAGGAGTAGTCTGGCAAGTAATGTAGTGGAGGCAGGAGCCATACATAGTTTTAAGAGGAGGTATGATAAAGCTCCTGGAGCAGGGAGAGGATCTAGTAGCGATCAGGGAAGAGGCGGGGCCAGGAGCTATGTCTCGACCCCTGCAACCACAAATAGGTGAGTTCGCGCGCACACATGCGTGTTGGTAGCAACATTGTAACATTACCATGTTCTGAGAGCAACATACTCATAATGTTGACAATCTCGTCTTCTCCAGACGCCTCAGCATCACCTGTTATTTCTTCATCTTTGATTCTTTCCGTCTTTCATTCATCAGTTTGCTAAATATCCACTACTTAATATATACAAACATTTGCCTCCTCCGGTCTTCCTTCCAGTCTTTCAATGCCTAGACATTCTTTCATATTCTTTCATTACGTTCACTTTCACCCTTTTTTTTATATACTCTCCAATCTCTTCCACTAACCTTAAGAACTTTTAGAACTGTGTTATCAACAAAGAGAATGTATTATAACTAACATAATGCCTAATTTATGTATTATTTTAAGTCTGACATCTCTCATTTTACTAAAGAATGAAAGAGCACTGCTGCTGGCCTGTTGGCCTATGCTATGTCCAATTCAAATTTATTCTTGTACCTGTCCAACCTAGTTATAACGTTATCCTTAGTCACTACTAGCAAGTTGTTCCACACACCTACAACTCTATTGCTTAACTAATACTTTCCTGTATTCCCTCTAATTCTAAATTTCTTCAACTTGAATCCACTGTCAGTTCTGACTTTCAGCACAATATTTATACCCTCTTTAATTATTCCAATTTTCCATTAGTTCACTTAAATCATATCGCCCCAAATTCTACGCCTTTCCAGAGAGTGCGGATTTAGCGCTTTCAGCTAGTCTCGGTAAGATAGATTTCTGATACAGGGAGTCAACTTCGTCATCCTTTTCTGTGTATTGTGTAATATGAGGATACCTGTAGACCCTTCAGAAAAAGAGATGCCAGTCGAATGATGATATTCTTGGTCATTTGTTCTCTCTTGGCTAGAGATGTGCTGCACTCTAACAATTCTGTTCAAGTCAGGCGAAATTGCAGACCTGGAGAATATGCATCGAATATTCACTTTCCATGTAGATTCAACTAAGCATCTAAATTACTGGGAGCATTCGACCTGTATGCTTTGCAACGTAGGCAAGAGCGGTACATTATAATCTATACCTGAAAAATTTTAGAGGAATTGGTTCAAAATTTGCTCGCAGATTTTTGTAGACAATGCAAAATATCCTCAATGAAAAGCAGGGGTGCAGTAGGTACGTTAAGGAAAAGTTCAATAAGTGTAAAGGGACCAAGACTGTTCAACGTCCTCCCTTCTTGCTTAAGGGGTATAACCAAGAGACTTCTGGCTGTTTTCAAAAAGGAGCTGGATAAATGTCTCAGGTCAATCCCTGATCACCCGGACTGTGGTGCTTACGTTGGACTAGCACAAACAGCCTGGTTGATTAGGTCGTCCACGGGAGGTCTGGTCTGGGACCGAGTCATGAGGGAGTTTACCCTCAGAATACACTCCAGGTAAAAGGATAAATGGTTGTATTTACTGGTGATACAACAGATGGAGGTAACAGTTTATTCTTGTATACAAGTGGTTACAGTGTCAGGAAATATATTTACTATATGTTAAACAAACTACAAGTTCACATTATAGTATTTGTAACAGTATGATAGAGAAATAATCCCCCTCACTCCTCCCTCTTCCTGCCTTCACCTTCCTCATCAGATTAGGTCGAAACTGAAGAAATTCATCCCTCCTCTTACATATATGTATATAAATACTGTGCACGTGTGCAAACACATTCGCACTGCTAGCGTTTAGTGCCCCACACCTGTACACTGCTTTCACCTGTTGTCCCACTCCTGTACAGTACTGACCTTAACTGGTAATTATATATATATATATATATATATGTGTGTGTGTGTGTGTGTGTGTGTGTGTGTGTGTGTGTGTGTGTGTGTGTGTAGGAAGGTACCACCTCTAGAACTGGACTGGGGATCCTCATCCTCAGAGAAGAGAATAAACGTACTTCAAGGAAAGCTCAAAGTTCTTCCCAGAGCTGTTTGAATATTGTCTTCTCGTACTACTCCCTATATTCTATATTCTACGTGAACTTTATTTATAGACAGAATGCATTCACAAAAAAACACAAACATGAATACATTGGTGCAATGTATCATAGATTATGAATCTTCTCCATCTCCTCCGAAGCTGGACACGAGCCAAGTGTGCAGCAACCATTTTCCCTCTGGATGGCCATGCTGAGGCGCTGGAACACAAAAGTGGCCGCCCTCAGGTCCCTGGTGTTGATGAGTTTGGAACCCAGTTCTTTAAGGAAACCTGTGGGGGTTTTTTCCCATGTTCAAAAGGTCTCTGATCCCACTGGGACAAATTGATACTGTTGGCTTACGTCTCTGTACTTGCCGATTTTGTGCTCATCCCTAACGCCCGACACTGTGATGGATGTAGGTGTTAGCCAGCGTCGACACACAGGTATAGTCCCATACATTGAACTTGCCATAGTACTCTGGGCATCTGACTGACAAGGAGAATGAAATGTGCTCTATTCTTAATAATTATTTTATCTCGGTTTTCACTCAGGAAGACACTAACAATATCCCAGTAATTAATTTTTATAGTGGGCCTGATGATGATAAATTATGCAATATCACAGTCACTACCGAATTGGTTATCAAACAAATAGACAGGTTAAAGCAAAATAAATCCCCGGGCCCTGATGAACTTTTTTCAAGGGTTCATAAAGAGTGTAAAATGGAACTTTGTGAACCATCAACTAATATTTTTAATATTTCTCTTCAAACAGGTGTAGTGTCTGATATGTGGAAGATGGCTAATGTAATTCCTATTTTTAAAATAGGGGACAAGTCGTTACCGTCAAATTTCCGCCCAATAAGCCTAACCTCAATTGTAGGCAAATTACTAGAGTCAATTATAGCTGATAATATAAGAAGCCATCTGGATAAGCACAGCTTGATTAATGATACTCAGCATGGATTCACGAGGGACCGTTCCTGCCTAACTAATTTATTAACCTTCTTCAGTAAAGCTTTTGAGGCCGTTGATCATGATAAAGAATACGATATTGTTTATTTAGATTCTAGTAAGGCTTTTGATAGAGTACCACACCAGAGACTTAAAAAAAGTGGCAGCTCATGGCATTAGGGGAAAAGTGCTGTCATGGATCGAGTCATGGCTCACTAATAGGAAGCAGAGAGTATGCTTAAGGTAGCTGCTCACCATAACCCCCAAGTCCTTTTCGCAATCTGTATGGCTAAGTTCTACATTATTTAACTTATAAGTGCTAGGGTTATGGACACTCCCGAGCTTCAGAACCTTGCATTTATCTACATTGAATTGCATCTGCCACTTTTCTGACGAAGAATAGAGTTTGTCTAAATCCTCCTGATGTTCCCTAACATTTACGTTTGAATCAATTATCCTACCTATCTTTGTGTCATCGGCGAATTTGCTCATATCACTAGTAATACCCTCATCAAGGTCATTGATATATATTATAAACAACAACGGGCCTTAGACTGATCCCTGTGGTACGCCACTTGTTACAGATCCCCACTCGGATTGAACCCCATTTAAACCAAGACAGCAATGCCTAAGCGTACGTAATAAGGCAAATAGATTATTGGGATTTATATCAAGAAGTGTAAGCAAGAGAAGTCATACTGAAGTCATACTGCAGCTTTATACATCATTAGTAAGGCTTCACCTAGATTATGCAGCTCAGTTCTGGTCTCCATATTACAGAATGGATATAAATTCGTTAGAAAACATTCAGCGTAGAATGACTAAATTAATACATAGCATTAGAAATCTTCCTTATGAAGAAAGATTGAAGACTCTTAAATTACATTCTCTTGTTAGACGAAGAATGAGGGGAGACCTGATCGAAGTGTATAAGTGGAAGATGGGTATTGATAAAGGGGATATTAATAAGGTCTTGAGGATGTCTTTCCAAGAGAGAACCCGCAGTAATGGATTTAAATTGGACAAGTTTTGATTTGGAAATAGGGTAGTTGATGAGTGGAACAGTCTACCTAGTTGGGTTATTGAGGCTAGGACTTTGGGTAGTTTCAAATTTAGGTTGGATAAATATATGAGTGAGAGGGGTTGGATTTGAGTGGGACTTGCAAATGAGTGGATAGAGTTATCAGAGCTTATTTCTACCCTATTTCCAAACCAATACTTTCCTATGTCCTTTCTAAATCTAAACTTGTCTAATTTAAATCCATTACTGCGGGTTCTCTCCTGGAGAGATATTCTTAAGACCTTATTAATATCCCCTTTATTAATACCCATCTTCCACTTATACACTTCGATCATGTCTCCCCTCATTCTTCGTCTAACAAGTGAATGTAATTTAAGAGTCTTCAATCTTTCTTCATAAGGAAGATTTCTAATGTTATGTATTAACTTGGTCATTCTACGCTGAATGTTTTCTAACGAATTTATATCCATTCTGTAATATGGAGACCAGAACTGAGCTGCATAATCTAGGTGAGGCCTTACTAATGATGTATAAAGCTGCAGTATAACCTCTGGACTTCTGTTGCTTACACTTCTTGATATAAATCCCAATAATCTATTTGCCTTATTACGTACGCTTAGGCATTGCTGTCTTGGTTTAAGGTTGCTGCTCACCATAACCCCCAAGTCCTTTTCGCAATCTGTATAGCTAAGTTCTGCATTATTTAACTTATAAGTGCTAGGGTTATGGACACTCCCGAGCTTCAGAACCTTGCATTTATCTACATTGAACTGCATCTGCCACTTTTCTGACCAAGAATAGTTTGTCTAAATCCTCCTGAAGTTCCCTAACATCTACGTTTGAATCAGTTATCCTACCTATCTTTGTGTCATCGGCGAATTTGCTCATATCACTAGTAATACCCTCATCAAGGTCATTGATATATATTATAAACAACAACGGGCCTTAGACTGATCCCTGTGGTACGCCACTTGTTACAGATCCCCACTCGGATTGAACCCCATTTAAACCAAGACAGCAATGCCTAAGCGTACGTAATAAGGCAAATAGATTATTGGGATTTATATCAAGAAGTGTAAGCAAGAGAAGTCATACTGAAGTCATACTGCAGCTTTATACATCATTAGTAAGGCTTCACCTAGATTATGCAGCTCAGTTCTGGTCTCCATATTACAGAATGGATATAAATTCGTTAGAAAACATTCAGCGTAGAATGACTAAATTAATACATAGCATTAGAAATCTTCCTTATGAAGAAAGATTGAAGACTCTTAAATTACATTCTCTTGTTAGACGAAGAATGAGGGGAGACCTGATCGAAGTGTATAAGTGGAAGATGGGTATTGATAAAGGGGATATTAATAAGGTCTTGAGGATGTCTTTCCAAGAGAGAACCCGCAGTAATGGATTTAAATTGGACAAGTTTTGATTTGGAAATAGGGTAGTTGATGAGTGGAACAGTCTACCTAGTTGGGTTATTGAGGCTAGGACTTTGGGTAGTTTCAAATTTAGGTTGGATAAATATATGAGTGAGAGGGGTTGGATTTGAGTGGGACTTGCAAATGAGTGGATAGAGTTATCAGAGCTTATTTCTACCCTATTTCCAAACCAATACTTTCCTATGTCCTTTCTAAATCTAAACTTGTCTAATTTAAATCCATTACTGCGGGTTCTCTCCTGGAGAGATATTCTTAAGACCTTATTAATATCCCCTTTATTAATACCCATCTTCCACTTATACACTTCGATCATGTCTCCCCTCATTCTTCGTCTAACAAGTGAATGTAATTTAAGAGTCTTCAATCTTTCTTCATAAGGAAGATTTCTAATGTTATGTATTAACTTGGTCATTCTACGCTGAATGTTTTCTAACGAATTTATATCCATTCTGTAATATGGAGACCAGAACTGAGCTGCATAATCTAGGTGAGGCCTTACTAATGATGTATAAAGCTGCAGTATAACCTCTGGACTTCTGTTGCTTACACTTCTTGATATAAATCCCAATAATCTATTTGCCTTATTACGTACGCTTAGGCATTGCTGTCTTGGTTTAAGGTTGCTGCTCACCATAACCCCCAAGTCCTTTTCGCAATCTGTATAGCTAAGTTCTGCATTATTTAACTTATAAGTGCTAGGGTTATGGACACTCCCGAGCTTCAGAACCTTGCATTTATCTACATTGAACTGCATCTGCCACTTTTCTGACCAAGAATAGTTTGTCTAAATCCTCCTGAAGTTCCCTAACATCTACGTTTGAATCAATTATCCTACCTATCTTTGTGTCATCGGCGAATTTGCTCATATCACTAGTAATACCCTCAATAAGGTCATTGATATGTATTATAAACAACAACGGGCCCAAGACTGATCCCAGTGGAACCCCACGTGTTACAGATCCCCACTCGGATTTAACTCCATTTATGGACACTCTCTGCTTCCTGTCTGTGAGCCATGACTCGATCCACGAGAGCACTTTTCCCCAATGCCATGAGCTACCACTTTCTTTAACAGCCTTTGGTGCAGAACTCTATCAAAAGCCTTACTAAAATCTAAGTAATTAATATCAAATTCTTTATCGTGGTCAACAGCCTCAAAAGCTTTACTGAAGAAAATTAATAAATTAGTTAGACAAGAACGGCCTCTCGTGAATCCTTGCTGAGTATCATTAATCAAGCTATGCTTATCGAGATGGCTTCTTATAATCTCAGCTATAATTGACTCTAGTAATTTGCCTACAATTGAGGTCAGGCTTATTGGGCGGTAATTTTATGGTAACGACTTGTCCCCTGCTTTAAAAATAGGAATTACATTAGCCATCTTCCACATATCAGACACTACACCTGTTTGAAGAGATAAATTAAAAATATTAGTTAATGGTTCACAGAGTTACATTTTGCATTCCTTAAGAACCCTTGAAAAAAGCTCATCAGGACCCGGCGACTTATTTTGCTTCAGTCTGTCTATCTGCTTCACAACTATTTCACTAGTGACTGTGATGTTACATAATTGATCTTCTTCAGGCCCACAATAAAAATTAATTACTGGAATATTGTTAGTGTCTTCCTGTGTAAAAACCGAGGGAAAATAATTATTTAAAATCGAGCACATTTCATTCTCTTTGTCGGTAAGATGCCCATAGTTATTTTTAAGGGGACCTATCTTATCTCTAACCTTTTTGGGTTAGTTTTCGAATCCCTAGCAACTTTAATTTCATAGCCCCTTTTAGCTTTTCTTATCCCCCTTTCAGTATCCCTCTTAATGTCAATATATTGATTCAAAAGATGACCCTCATCTCTTTTGATACGCCTATAAATTCCCTTCTTTTGCCCTAGTAGATATTTCAGCCTATTATTCATCCATTTTGGGTCATTTTTATTTGATCTAATTTCTTAATATGGGATAAACGTTCTATGAGCACCATGTATAGTGTTCAGAAAACTTTCATATTGATAGCTCTCTTCGTTACTCCAGACAACAGACGATAAGTGTTCTCTAAGCCCATTGTAATCTGCTAAGCGAAAATCTGGGACTGTTACTGAGTTATCCCTACTATCATACTTCCATTCAATGCTAAATGTAATTGATCTGTGGTCGCTAGCACCCAGTTCATCTGAAATTTCTAAATTATTAGCAAGGGATTCATTGTCTACCAGAACTAAGTCAAGCAGGTTATTTCCCCTTGTAGGCTCTGTCACAATCTGCTTCATAAAACAATCCTGAACTACTTCTAAGAAGTTGTATGATTCTAAATTCCCAGTCAAGAAATTCCAATCAACATGTCTAAATTTAGTCTCGTAGAATTACTACATTATCGTGCCTTGTGGCCTTAACAATTTCCTCCCATAGTAGTCTCCCTTGGTCCCTATCTAAGTTTGGGGAACGGTATATCACACCTAAAATCAATTTTTCATGCCCCTCTGAAAATTCTATCCAGACTCTGTATGTGTTACTTCAGACTTAATACCCGTTTTTATGCAACAGTTCAAGCGATCTCGGACATACAATCCCACCCCACCCCCCTTCCCGATACTTCTATCTACTTGGAACAATTTAAAACCCTGAATGTGACATTCCGCAGGCATGTCCCGACTTTTTGAATTAAACCACGTCTCAGTTATGGCAAATACATCAATGTTTCCTGTACAAGCAACTAATCTCAATTCGTCCATCTTATTCCTAGCACTACGGCTATTAGCATAATATACATTGAAAGACTCTCCTTTCTCTTTACCCTTCCTGCTCATTTCTGTTTTTCTACTAAACCTACTACTATCCTTATCACCTAGTGTCACTGGCTTTTCAATATCTACCTCGTTCTGCTTATTACTAGTTCGCCTAGAACTCATAATATTACTACACTGGGACTTCACTGTTTTCCTGCCAAAACCCATACCACTAACTATTCCTAGTTTAAAGTCCTAACAGCTCCCTCCACTGCAGTTGCAAGTGCCCCCACCCCCAGACCTAGATAAGTGAACCCCATCCCTGGCATACATGTCATTTCTGCCGTAGAAGAGGTCCCAGTTGTCAATGAATGTTACCGCATTTTCCTTACAGTATTTGTCCAGCCAGCAATTGACACCAATTGCCCTGGACAACCATTCATTTCCAACTCCTCTCCTTGGCAAAAACCACATATGACAGGGTTCCCACCCTTCCTCCTAATTATTTCTATTGCTAACCTATACCTGCTAATCAGGTCCTCACTCCTACGTCTGCAAACATCATTGCCTCCAGCACTGAGGCAGATAATAGGATTGCTCCCATTACCTCTCATGATGTCATCCAGATGGCTGACAATATCCTCCATCCCAGCCCCAGGAAAGCAAACCCTCTGTCTCCTGCTCCTGTCCTTCAAGCAGAACTCCCTATCCATGTACCTAACTTGGCTATCCCCAACAACATTCTTACCTTCCTTGGTGTCGTTCGTCGTGACATTCCTAGTAGTCGACTTACATTCGTCGGGTAGCATGGAGAAAGCATTAGATGTTTCCACAAAGCATTAGATGTTTCCATGAAATTCCAAGGGCTTTCGTGACTACTCACATTGTCAAGGAACTATGAAAGTAATACATCAAAGGAAGGCAATTAAAGGGCTTAGACCATACCTCACAGTCAACTCCCACAACAAAGAAACACCTGATGCGCGACAATACCGGACTCTTAAGAAAAGAGGAACACTGCAGTAGGTCCACTGGTCCAACTAGACAGGTCCTCACGACATCCCACTAAGAAAATATTCTACCCAAGAAATAAGGTTTATTATTTGTCCAAAGTATTATTAAACTCTTCCCAAATTTTATTAATTATAAATAAATCTAATTTATATAAACCAACGGAAATATTCATATTATTTTCAAAACTGCTTTTTATGAAACAAGATTCAATTATATTTCTGTCAACCATGGACTTGTTTGATACAACTTTTTGAAAATCAATTGGATGGTTAAAATCTCTCACATGAATAAATAGAGCATTGGAATCTTGTCCAGTTCTAATGTTATATTTATGTTGTTTTAATCTAAGTTCGAGACTTTTACCAGTTTGACTGTAATAAAGTTTATCGCAAATTTTACAAGGAATTTTATAGACACGTCCGTCAGCATTTTGGGGGGAATTCTTTATCAAAAAGTTTTTTTTTTACTGTATTTTAAAATCACCTGTTTACTGTGATCTTATTGCATATATAATTACAGTGGAACCTCGGTACTCGAACTTAATTCGTTCCAAAAGGCTGTTCGAGTGCCGATCTGTTCGAGTTCTGAACGAATTTTTCCATAAGGAATAATGTAAATTGGATTAATCTGTTTCTGACCCACAAAAATACACTTGCAGCGACATTGCGGTCTTTTTTCGCATGGTATTTATGATTGTATTCTCTTGTTCTTGGTCTGATTTGATAGAATGAAAAATATATTACAGAACTAGAGATGATTTTGAATGGTTTACAGACTAAAAGTACCTTGAAATTGAGCTCAAAGTAGAGGAAATGTTCGATTTTTGCTGATGTTCAAGAAATACAATGTGTAATTTCACTAATATTAGTAATAAAGGTTATCAGTCTATCACATTTATTCCAGCTTGATATCAGAAACACTGTTAACAACCTAGAAGCACAATAAAGACTCTGAAATTAATAATAAAAGCCATATTATATGGAGAGGCGGAGGTGTTTACATCAGGACAAACACGCTCTAACCAATTTTGTTTTTGGTTGGCTGTTATCACTAATCTTCTTAGGCCCCATGGTGACACATATATACAAATAATATATAAAAACACCAAAAAATGCGAAGTAACATGAAATAGTTTACAGTGAAGTTCAGCTGAGTTTTGGACTGAGCGACACCTGCTGGGAGACTGACGCACATGTTCTGGCAGGTCTTGTTTGGTTGAGTGCCGAACTACCCAGCGAGGTTTTGCCAAACAAAGCGTTAGAATACTGAATTGTTCAAGTACAGAGCTGTTCGAGTACCGAGGTTTCACTGTATGTATATGTTTCACACACACACACACACATGTATACATATACATTATATATATATATATATATATATATATATATATATATATATATATATATATATATATATATATATATAAATAATGTGTGTGTGTGTCTGTGTGTGTCTGTGTGTGTGTGTGTGTGTGTGAGAGAGAGAAACATAGGTGAGCAGTATTTAGATAAGGGTAAAGAGGTTTTTGTGGCATTTATAGATTTGGAAAACGCGTATGACAGGGTGGATAGGGGGGCAATGTGGCAGATGTTGCATATGTATGGAATAGGAGGTAGGTTACTGAAAGCAGTGAAGAGTTTTTACGAGGATTGTGAGGGTCGGGTTAGAGTATGTAGGACAGAGGGAGATTATATTCCAGTAAAAGTAGGCCTTAGACAAAGATGTGTGATGTCACCATGGTTGTTCAATATATTTATATATGGGGTTGTAAGAGAAATGACTGCTCGGGTGTTGGCAAGAGGTGTGGGATCAAAACATAATCTAACACGAAATGGTAGTTGTTCTAGTTGCTTTTTGCTGATGACACTGTGCGTTTGGAAGATTCCGAAGTGAAGTTGCAGATGTTGGTTGACGAGTTTGGGAGGGCATGTAAAAGAAGGAAATTAAAAGTGAGCATAGGAAAGAGTAGGGTGATGAGGATAAAATTAAGTAATGAAAGATTGGATATCAGATTGGAAGGAGTATGGAGGAAGTTAATATATTGAAATACTGTGTTTGGGAGTGGACTTGTCAGCAGATGGATCTGTGAAAGACGAGATGAATCATACAATTGATGAAGGGGACAAAGGTGAGTGTTGCAGTGAGGAGTCTGTGGAGACAATGAACATTATCCATGGAAGGAAAGAGGGAAATTTATGAGAGTATAGTTATACCAACTCTCTTATATGGGTGTGAAGCATGGGTGGTGAATGTTGCAACAAGGAGAAGGCCGGAGGCAGTGGAGATGTGTCTGAGGACAATGTGTGGTGTGAATATAATGCAGAGAATCCGTAGTTTGGAAATTAGGAGGAGGTGCAGGGTTACTAAAGGTATTATCCAGAAGTCTGAGGAGGGATTGTTGAGGTGGTTTGAACATTTAGAGATGAAGGGACGAAACAGAATGACTTGGAGAGCATATAAATCTGTTGGTGAAGGAAGGCGGGGTACGGGTCACCCAAGAAATAGTTGGAGGGAGGTAAAGGAGGTTTTGTGTGTGAGGGGATTAAACTTCCAGCAAGCGTGCATGAGCATGTCAGATAAGAGCGAGTGGAAACAAATGGTTTTTAGGAACTGACGTGCTGTTGGAGTAGGAGCAAAGTAATATTTACGAAGGGATTCAGGGAAACCGGTAGGTTGGAATTGAGTCCTGGAGGTGGGAAGTACTGTGTCTGCACTCTGAAGGAGGGATGATATGTTGCAGTTTTTAACTGTAGTGTAGGCGCATCTCTGGCAAGACAGTGATAGAGTAATTGATGATGAAAGTTTTTCTTCTTCTTCGAGTCACCTTGCCTAGGTGGGAAACGGCCAATGTGTTAATTATATATATATATATATATATATATATATATATATATATATATATATATATATATATATATATATTGTGAGTGTTGTGCCTAATAAGCCGAACTCCCTTAAAGATTTACAAGTTCATTGATATATATTTCTTCATTGACAATGATGTGAAGAAATATATTTAAACCCAACCTAACTCAGAAATTTCAGTTAACCTAACTTTAACTAGGATAATTTTTTCAGCTAAATTCTGCTCTATATATAGAGATCAGATTACGTTTATTTAATTTGACTTAAAATTAATGATACTTTTTTTTTCGTTATCAAATTAATTTTCGCACATCTATGAAAAAAAAAATCACAGCTTTTTAGGTCTGACTTTGGTATGATTATATATATATATATATATATATATATATATATATATATATATATATATATATATATATATATATATATATATATATATATATATGCAAGCAATCGCAGACAGGCGATCTTAATGCAAGACTAGCCACGGAGGGAAGGGGATCTTTAGCTCAAGTACTGCCACACGTTTCACTGCAGCATCAGATGCTGTGCAATGTTGCAAGGCAGCAACTGAAGGATTGAGGGAAAGTTTTTCGAAGAGTAGCGTGGGTTGGCAGCAGCCACAGTCTGTCCGAGACTGCGCTACTCTGGGAAACACACTCCCTCAGTCTTCCAGTTGCTGCCTTACAACATTGCACAGCTCCTGATGATGCACTGAGAAATGTGAAAGTACATGAGCTAAAGATTTCCACCCCCCTCCCCCGTGGCTTTTCTTGCATATATGTCGTGCCGAATAGGTAAAACTTGCTATTTTGGCTTAAATAGCAACACTCTTCTTGCCGAATAAGGCAAACGAAAATTTGTGTATGCAGTAATTTCGCAAAAAAACATTCTGACCCTAACGAAAAAATATATATTTCATTGTGTTTGTTTATTATTAATTTATTGTAAACTTATCTAAAATATATTTAGGTTACGCTAAATTAAGTTGGGCTTGTTATAATAAGGTAAGGTAGGTTTTCTAAGGTTCTTTTGGTACAAAATTATTAATCTTTACATTACATAAATGAAAAATATATATCTTTAAACGTATAAGAGAAAATTTTAGAAAGGACTTAATTTTTAATGAGTTCTTGCATTGTGGGTTACTGGAGGCCAGCAGTGTACAGGTGTGTAAAGCACCAGCGGCTAGCAGTGTGCAGGTGTAGAGCAGTAGTGGCCAGCAGTGTGCAGGTGTGTAGAGCACTAGCGGCCAGCAGTGTGCAGGTGTGTGGTGCAATAGCGGTCAGCAGAGTGCAGGTGTGTAGTGCAACAGTGTGCAAGTGTATAGTGCATTAGAGGCCTGCATTATGCAGGTGTGTGGCGCACTAGATGTCAGCATTGTCCATGTGTGTTGTGCACTAGAAGCCAGCATTGTGCAGGTGTGTAATGCACTTGAGGCCAGCAGTGTGCAGATGTGTGGTGCACTAGAAGCCAGCAGTGCGCAGTGTGTGTTGCACTTGAGGCCAGCAATGTGCATGTGTGTGGTGCACTAGAAGCCAGCAGTGCGCAGGTGTGTGGTGCACTTGAGGCCAGCAATGTGCATGTGTGTGGTGCACTAGAAGCCAGCAGTGCGTAGGTGTGTGGTGCACTTGAGGCCAGCAATATGCATGTGTGTGTGGTGCACTAGAAGCCAGCAGTGCACAGGTGTGTGGTGCACTTGAGGCCAGCAATATGTATGTGTGTGGTGCACTAGAAGCCAGCAGTGTGCAGCTGTGTAGTGCACTTGAGGCCAGCAGTGTGCAGGTGAGTGATGCACTCGAGGCCAGGAGTGTAGGATACTAGAGGCTAGGAGTGGAGGGTACTACAGGCCAGGAATGTAGGGTACTAGCGGCCAGCAGTGTAGGGTACTAGATTCCAGCTGTGTAGGGTACTAGAGGCCAGCAATGTGAGGTACTAGAAGCCAGCACAGTGGGGAGGGTACTAGAGACCAGCGGTATTGGGCACTAGAGACCAGCAGTGTTGGTTACTAGAGACCAGCAGTTTGCTGGTGTGTAGTGCAGTAGAGGCCAGCATTGTGTAGGTGTGTGCAGCCCTATAGGCCAGCAGTGTGCAGTTGTGTCGTGCACTAGAAGCCAGCAGGGTGCAGGTGTGTAGCGCAGTAGAGGCTAGCAGTGTGAAAGTGTGTGGTGCACTAGATGCCAGCATTGTGCATGTATGATACACTGGAGGCCAACAGTGTGCAGGTGTGTAGTGCACTAGAGATCAGCAGTGTGCAGGTGTTTGATGCTTTAGAGGCCAACAGTGTTGGGTACTAGAGACCAGCAGTGTGGAGTACTAGAGACCAGCGGTGTGGGATACTAGAGGCCAGCAGTGTGGGGTACTAGAGGCCAGCAGTGTGGGGTACTGGAGGCCAGCAGGATGGGGTAGTAGAGGCCAGCAGTGTGGGGTACTAGAGGCCAGCAGTGTGGGGTACTGGAGGCCAGCAGGATGGGGTAATAGAGGCCAGCAGTGTGGGGTACTAGAGGCCAGCAGTGTGTGGGGTACTAGAGACAACTAGTGTTGGGTACTAGAGACCACCAGTGTGGGGGGGGGGACTATAGAGCAGCAGTGTGGTTGGCACTAGGGGCCAGGAGTGTGGGTGGGACTAGGGGTCAGAATTGTGGGAGAGGCACTAGACTGAAGGCTAGCATTGTACTGGGTACTAGAGACCAGCAATGTACTGGATAATAAAGGCTAACATTGTACTGGATACTAATGGCTAGCAGTATTGGGGAACACAATAGGCCAGTTGTGTACTGGGTACTAGAGACTAGCAGTGTACTGGGTACTAGAGATTAGCAGTGTACTGGGTACTAGAGATTAGCAGTGTACTGGGTACTAGAGACTAGCAGTGTACTGGGTACTAGAGACTTGCAGTGTACTGGGTACTGGAGACTAGCAGTGTACTGGGTACTAGAGACTAGCAGTGTACTGGGTACTAGAGACTAGCAGTGTACTGGGTACTAGAGACTAGCAGTGTACTGGGTACTAGAGACTAGCAGTGTACTGGGTACTAGAGACTAGCAGTGTACTGGGTACTAGAGGCCAGCAGTGTGAAGTACTACACGCCAGCAGTATGGGGCACTAGAGCCCAGCAGTGTGGGGGTACTAGAGACCAGCAGTGAGGGGTGTTGAAAGCCGGCAGTGTAGGGTATCAGAAATCAGCAGTGTGGGGTACAGAAACCAGCAGTGTGGGGTAATAGAGACCAGCAGTGTGGGAGGGTACTAGAGACCACCAGTATGGGGGCACTAGAGGCCAGGAATGTGGGAGAGGCACTAGAGGCCAGCAGTGTGGAAGAGGCACTAGAGGCCATAACTGTTCTGGGTACTAGAGGCTAGCACTGTACTGGGCACTAGAGACTAGCACTAATGGGTACTAGAGACGAGCAGTATACTGGGTACCAGAGTCCTAGTACCCAGTGCTAGTCTCTGGTACCCAGTACACAACTAGCCTGTTGTGTTCCCCCCACACTGCTAGTCTCTAGTACCCAGTACACTGCTTGTCTCTAGTACCCTTACACTGTTAGCCTCTAATACCCAGTACAATACTAGTTTCCAGTACCCAGCAGTATACTGGGTATTAGAGACTAGCACTGTACTGGGTACTAGGTGTCAGCAGTTTACTGGTTACTAGAGGCTAGCAATGTAAGGGTACTAGAGACTATACTGTACTGGATACTGGAGACTAGCAGTGTACCGAGTAATAAAGACTAGCAGTGTACTGGGTACGAGAGACAAGCAGTGTACTGAGTACTAGAGACTAGCAGTGGGGGGGAACACAATAGGCCAGTTGTGTATTGGGTGCCAGAGACTAGCAGTGTACTGGGTACTAGGGACTAGCAGTACACTGGGTACTAGAGGCTTGCAGTATGGGGGGCAACACTGTAAGCCAGCAGTGTACTGGGTACTAGAGACCTGCAGTGTGGGGGAACACTAGAAGCCAGCAGTGTGGAGGAGGCCTAGATGTCAGCAGTGTACTGGCTACTAGAGACCAGCAGTGTGGATGGAGCACTAGAGGCCTGTAGTGACTGGGTGCTGGAGTCCTGTAGTGTACTGGATACTAGGGGCCTGCAGTGTACTGGGTACTAGAGACCAGCTGTGTGGGGGAACACTAGATGTCAGCAGTGTACTGGCTACTAGAGACCAGCAGTGTGGATGGAACACTACAGGCTTGTAGTGTACTGGGTACTGGAGGCCAGCAGTGTACTGGATACTAGATGCCTGCAATGTACTGGGTACTAGAGGCCAACAGTGTACTGGGTAATAGAGGCCAGTAGTGTACTGGGTACTAGAAGCCAGTAGTGTACTGGGTACTAGAGGCCAGTAGTGTACTTTGTACTAGAGGCCAGTAGTGTACTTTGTACTAGAGGCCAGTAGTGTACTTTGTACTAGAGGCCAGTAGTGTACTTTGTACAAGAGGCCAGTTATGTACTGGGTACTAGAGGCCAGTAGTGTACTTTGTACTAGAGGCCAGTTATGTACTTTGTACTAGAGGCCAGTAGTGTACTTTGTACTAGAGGCCAGTAGTGTACTTTGTACTAGAGGCCAGTAGTGTACTTTGTACTAGAGGTCAGTTATGTACTGGGTACTAGAGGCCAGTAATGTACTGGGTACAAGGGACAGTAGTGTACAGGGTACTAGTAGTGTACTGGGTACTAAAGGCCAGCAGTGTGCTGGGTACTAGAGGCCAGTAGTGTACTGGGTACTAGAGGCCAGTAGTGTACTGGATACTAGAGGCCAGTTATGTACTGAGTACTAAAGGCCATTTGTGTACTGTGTATTAGAGGTCAGCAATTTGCTGTGTACTAGATGCTAGCAGTGTGTTGGGTACTGTAATTAAGCAGTGTACTGGGTACTAGAGGCAGCAGTGTTCTAGGAACTAGAGGTCAGCAGTGTACTGGGCATTAGAGGCTAGCAGTGTACTGGTTACTAAAGACCATTTGTGTATCGTGTATTAGAGGCCAGCAGTTTGCTGTGTACTTGATGCCAGCAGTGTACTGGGTACTGTAATTCAGCAGTGTACTGGGTACTTGAGGCATCAGTGTACTAGGAACTAGAGGTCAGCAGTATACTGGGTATTAGAAGTCAAAAATGTACTGGGTACTAGAGGCCAGCAGTGTACTGGGTATTAAAGGTCAGCAGTGTACTGGGTACTAGAGGTCAGTGTACTGGGTACTAGAGGTCAGCAGTGTACTGGGTGCTAGAGGTCAGCAGTGTACTGGGTGCTAGAGGCCAGCAGTGTACTGGGTACTAGAGGTCAGCAGTGTACTGGGTGCTAGAGGCCAGCAGTGTACTGGGTACTAGAGGCCAGCAGTGTACTGGGTACTAGAGGCCAGCAGTGTACTGGGTACTAGAGGCCAGCAGTGTACTGCGTAGTAGAGGCCAATAGTGTATTGGTTGCTAGAGTCCAGCAGTGTACCGGGTACTAGAGGCCAGCAGCGTACTGGGTACTAGAGGCCAGCAGTGTACTGGGTACGAAATCCACGATGATCAACTGCATGTTTGTTGTTGGCTTGACACTCGTAGTAACCCACGTCCATGAGTGTGGCTGGGTCAATCTCCATCTTACTCTTGAGCTTGTGTCGTCCAATCTGCCACTCGTGTACCTGTGAACAGACCACACAGTTAGTGAGGGACAACACCAACAACCACACAGTGATGGACAACAACAACAACCACACAGTGATGGACAACAACAACAACCACACAGTGATGGACAACACCAACAACCACACAGTGATGGACAACAACAACATCCACACAGTGATGGACAACAACAACATCCACACAGTGATGGACAAAAACAACCACACAGTGATGGACAACACCAACAACCACACAGTGATGGACAACAACAACAACCACACAGTGATGGACAACAACAACAACCACACAGTGATGGACAACAACAACATCCACACAGTGATGGACAACAACAACATCCACACAGTGATGGACAACACCAACATCCACACAGTGATGGACAACACCAACATCCACACAGTGATGGACAACAACAACATCCACACAGTGATGGACAACACCAACATCCACACAGTGATGGACAACACCAACATCCACACAGTGATGGACAACAACAACATCCACACAGTGATGGACAACAACAACAACCACACAGTGATGGACAACAACAACAACCACACAGTGATGGACAACAACAACAACCACACAGTGATGGACAACAACAACAACCACACAGTGATGGACAACAACAACAACCACACAGTGATGGACAACAACAACAACCACACAGTGATGGACAACAACAACAACCACACAGTGATGGACAACAACAACAACCACACAGTGATGGACAACAACAACATCCACACAGTGATGGACAACACCAACAACCACACAGTGATGGACAACAACAACATCCACACAGTGATGGACAACAACAACAACCACACAGTGATGGACAACAACATCCACACAGTGATGGACAACAACAACATCCACACAGTGATGGACAACAACAACAACCACACAGTGATGGACAACAACAACATCCACACAGTGATGGACAACAACAACAACCACACAGTGATGGACAACAACATCCACACAGTGATGGACAACACCAACATCCACACAGTGATGGACAACAACAACATCCACACAGTGATGGACAACAACAACAACCACACAGTGATGGACAACACCAACAACCACACAGTGATGGACAACAACAACATCCACACAGTGATGGACAACACCAACAACCACACAGTGATGGACAACAACAACAACCACACAGTGATGGACAACAACAACAACCACACAGTGATGGACAACACCAACATCCACACAGTGATGGACAACAACAACATCCACACAGTGATGGACAACAACAACAACCACACAGTGATGGACAACAACAACATCCACACAGTGATGGACAACACCAACATCCACACAGTGATGGACAACAACAACAACCACACAGTGATGGACAACAACAACATCCACACAGTGATGGACAACAACAACATCCACACAGTGATGGACAACAACAACAACCACACAGTGATGGACAACAACAACATCCACACAGTGATGGACAACAACAACATCCACACAGTGATGGACAACAACAACATCCACACAGTGATGGACAACAACAACAACCACACAGTGATGGACAACAACAACATCCACACAGTGATGGACAACACCAACATCCACACAGTGATGGACAACAACAACATCCACACAGTGATGGACAACAACAACATCCACACAGTGATGGACAACAACAACATCCACACAACAACAACATCCACACAGTGATGGACAACAACAACAACCACACAGTGATGGACAACAACACACAGTGACCACACAGTGATGGACAACAACAACATCCACACAGTGATGGACAACACCAACAACCACACAGTGATGGACAACAACAACAACCACACAGTGATGGACAACACCAACAACCACACAGTGATGGACAACAACAACAACCACACAGTGATGGACAACAACAACAACCACACAGTGATGGACAACACCAACAACCACACAGTGATGGACAACAACAACATCCACACAGTGATGGACAACAACAACAACCACACATGGACAACAACCACACAGTGATGGACAACACCAACATCCACACAGTGATGGACAACAACAACATCCACACAGTGATGGACAACAACAACCACACAGTGATGGACAACAACAACATCCACACAGTGATGGACAACAACAACATCCACACAGTGATGGACAACAACAACAACCACACAGTGATGGACAACAACAACAACCACACAGTGATGGACAACAACAACAACCACACAGTGATGGACAACAACAACAACCACACAGTGATGGACAACAACAACATCCACACAGTGATGGACAACAACAACATCCACACAGTGATGGACAACAACAACAACCACACAGTGATGGACAACAACAACATCCACACAGTGATGGACAACAACAACATCCACACAGTGATGGACAACAACAACATCCACACAGTGATGGACAACAACAACATCCACACAGTGATGGACAACAACAACATCCACACAGTGATGGACAACACCAACAACCACACAGTGATGGACAACACCAACATCCACACAGTGATGGACAACAACAACAACCACACAGTGATGGACAACAACCAACATGGACAACAACAACAACCACACAGTGATGGACAACAACAACAACCACACAGTGATGGACAACAACAACATCCACACAGTGATGGACAACAACAACAACCACACAGTGATGGACAACAACAACACCACACAGTGATGGACAACAACAACAACCACACAGTGATGGACAACAACAACAACCACACAGTGATGGACAACAACAACACACAGTGATGGACAACAACAACATCCACACAGTGATGGACAACAACAACAACCACACAGTGATGGACAACAACAACATCCACACAGTGATGGACAACAACAACAACCACACAGTGATGGACAACAACAACAACCACACAGTGATGGACAACAACAACAACCACACAGTGATGGACAACACCAACATCCACACAGTGATGGACAACAACAACAACCACACAGTGATGGACAACAACATCCACACAGTGATGGACAACAACAACAACCACACAGTGATGGACAACACCAACATCCACACAGTGATGGACAACAACAACAACCACACAGTGATGGACAACAACAACAACCACACAGTGATGGACAACACCAACATCCACACAGTGATGGACAACACCAACATCCACACAGTGATGGACAACACCAACAACCACACAGTGATGGACAACAACAACAACCACACAGTGATGGACAACACCAACATCCACACAGTGATGGACAACAACAACATCCACACAGTGATGGACAACAACATCCACACAGTGATGGACAACAACAACCACACAGTGATGGACAACAACAACATCCACACAGTGATGGACAACAACAACCACACAGTGATGGACAACACCAACAACCACACAGTGATGGACAACAACAACAACCACACAGTGATGGACAACAACAACATCCACACAGTGATGGACAACAACAACCACACAGTGATGGACAACACCAACAACCACACAGTGATGGACAACACCAACAACCACACAGTGATGGACAACAACAACATCCACACAGTGATGGACAACAACAACATCCACACAGTGATGGACAACAACAACAACCACACAGTGATGGACAACAACAACAACCACACAGTGATGGACAACAACAACATCCACACAGTGATGGACAACAACAACATCCACACAGTGATGGACAACAACAACAACCACACAGTGATGGACAACAACATCCACACAGTGATGGACAACAACAACAACCACACAGTGATGGACAACAACAACATCCACACAGTGATGGACAACAACAACATCCACACAGTGATGGACAACACCAACATCCACACAGTGATGGACAACAACAACAACCACACAGTGATGGACAACAACAACAACCACACAGTGATGGACAACAACAACATCCACACAGTGATGGACAACACCAACAACCACACAGTGATGGACAACACCAACAACCACACAGTGATGGACAACAACAACAACCACACAGTGATGGACAACACCAACAACCACACAGTGATGGACAACAACAACATCCACACAGTGATGGACAACACCAACATCCACACAGTGATGGACAACACCAACAACCACACAGTGATGGACAACAACAACAACCACACAGTGATGGACAACAACAACATCCACACAGTGATGGACAACAACAACATCCACACAGTGATGGACAACAACAACAACCACACAGTGATGGACAACAACATCCACACAGTGATGGACAACAACAACAACCACACAGTGATGGACAACAACAACATCCACACAGTGATGGACAACACCAACAACCACACAGTGATGGACAACAACAACAACCACACAGTGATGGACAACAACAACAACCACACAGTGATGGACAACAACAACATCCACACAGTGATGGACAACAACAACAACCACACAGTGATGGACAACAACATCCACACAGTGATGGACAACAACAACAACCACACAGTGATGGACAACACCAACAACCACACAGTGATGGACAACAACAACAACCACACAGTGATGGACAACACCAACAACCACACAGTGATGGACAACAACATCCACACAGTGATGGACAACAACAACATCCACACAGTGATGGACAACAACAACAACCACACAGTGATGGACAACAACAACATCCACACAGTGATGGACAACAACAACATCCACACAGTGATGGACAACACCAACATCCACACAGTGATGGACAACAACATCCACACAGTGATGGACAACAACATCCACACAGTGATGGACAACAACATCCACACAGTGATGGACAACAACATCCACACAGTGATGGACAACACCAACAACCACACAGTGATGGACAACAACATCCACACAGTGATGGACAACAACAACATCCACACAGTGATGGACAACACCAACAACCACACAGTGATGGACAACACCAACAACCACACAGTGATGGACAACAACAACAACCACACAGTGATGGACAACAACAACAACCACACAGTGATGGACAACAACAACAACCACACAGTGATGGACAACAACAACAACCACACAGTGATGGACAACAACAACAACCACACAGTGATGGACAACAACATCCACACAGTGATGGACAACAACAACAACAACCACACAGTGATGGACAACAACATCCACACAGTGATGGACAACAACATCCACACAGTGATGGACAACAACATCCACACAGTGATGGACAACAACAACAACCACACAGTGATGGACAACAACATCCACACAGTGATGGACAACAACAACAACCACACAGTGATGGACAACAACAACAACCACACAGTGATGGACAACAACAACATCCACACAGTGATGGACAACAACAACAACCACACAGTGATGGACAACAACAACATCCACACAGTGATGGACAACAACAACATCCACACAGTGATGGACAACAACAACAACCACACAGTGATGGACAACACCAACAACCACACAGTGATGGACAACACCAACATCCACACAGTGATGGACAACAACAACAACCACACAGTGATGGACAACAACAACAACCACACAGTGATGGACAACAACAACATCCACACAGTGATGGACAACAACAACAACCACACAGTGATGGACAACAACAACATCCACACAGTGATGGACAACAACAACATCCACACAGTGATGGACAACAACAACAACCACACAGTGATGGACAACACCAACATCCACACAGTGATGGACAACAACAACATCCACACAGTGATGGACAACAACAACATCCACACAGTGATGGACAACACCAACATCCACACAGTGATGGACAACAACAACATCCACACAGTGATGGACAACAACAACCACACAGTGATGGACAACAACAACAACCACACAGTGATGGACAACACCAACATCCACACAGTGATGGACAACAACAACAACCACACAGTGATGGACAACAACAACAACCACACAGTGATGGACAACAACAACATCCACACAGTGATGGACAACAACAACATCCACACAGTGATGGACAACAACAACAACCACACAGTGATGGACAACAACAACAACCACACAGTGATGGACAACACCAACATCCACACAGTGATGGACAACAACAACAACCACACAGTGATGGACAACAACAACATCCACACAGTGATGGACAACACCAACATCCACACAGTGATGGACAACAACAACAACCACACAGTGATGGACAACAACAACATCCACACAGTGATGGACAACACCAACATCCACACAGTGATGGACAACAACAACATCCACACAGTGATGGACAACAACAACATCCACACAGTGATGGACAACAACAACATCCACACAGTGATGGACAACAACAACATCCACACAGTGATGGACAACACCAACATCCACACAGTGATGGACAACACCAACATCCACACAGTGATGGACAACAACAACATCCACACAGTGATGGACAACAACAACATACACAGTGATGGACAACACACATCCACACAGTGATGGACAACAACAACCACACAGTGATGGACAACAACAACAACCACACAGTGATGGACAACAACAACCACACAGTGATGGACAACAACAACAACCACACAGTGATGGACAACACCAACATCCACACAGTGATGGACAACAACAACATCCACACAGTGATGGACAACAACAACAACCACACAGTGATGGACAACACCAACATCCACACAGTGATGGACAACACCAACATCCACACAGTGATGGACAACAACAACAACCACACAGTGATGGACAACAACAACAACCACACAGTGATGGACAACAACAACATCCACACAGTGATGGACAACAACAACAACCACACAGTGATGGACAACAACAACAACCACACAGTGATGGACAACAACAACAACCACACAGTGATGGACAACAACAACAACCACACAGTGATGGACAACTCCAACAACCACACAGTGATGGACAACAACAACATCCACACAGTGATGGACAACAACAACAACCACACAGTGATGGACAACAACAACAACCACACAGTGATGGACAACAACAACAACCACACAGTGATGGACAACAACAACATCCACACAGTGATGGACAATAAACAACAACCACACAGTGATGGACAACAACAACAACCACACAGTGATGGACAACAACAACATGGACAACACAACAACCACACAGTGATGGACAACAACAACAACCACACAGTGATGGACAACAACAACAACCACACAGTGATGGACAACAACAACATCCACACAGTGATGGACAACAACAACAACCACACAGTGATGGACAACAACAACAACCACACAGTGATGGACAACAACAACAACCACACAGTGATGGACAACAACAACAACCACACAGTGATGGACAACAACAACAACCACACAGTGATGGACAACAACAACATCCACACAGTGATGGACAACAACCAACATGGACAAACAACAACCACACAGTGATGGACAACAACAACAACCACACAGTGATGGACAACAACAACAACCACACAGTGATGGACAACAACAACATCCACACAGTGATGGACAACAACAACCACACAGTGATGGACAACAACAACAACCACACAGTGATGGACAACAACAACAACCACACAGTGATGGACAACAACAACAACCACACAGTGATGGACAACAACAACATCCACACAGTGATGGACAACAACAACAACCACACAGTGATGGACAACAACAACATCCACACAGTGATGGACAACAACAACCACACAGTGATGGACAACAACAACATCCACACAGTGATGGACAACAACAACAACCACACAGTGATGGACAACAACAACCACACAGTGATGGACAACAACAACATCCACACAGTGATGGACAACAACAACAACCACACAGTGATGGACAACAACAACAACCACACAGTGATGGACAACAACAACAACCACACAGTGATGGACAACAACAACAACCACACAGTGATGGACAACACCAACATCCACACAGTGATGGACAACAACAACAACCACACAGTGATGGACAACAACAACAACCACACAGTGATGGACAACAACAACAACCACACAGTGATGGACAACAACAACAACCACACAGTGATGGACAACAACAACAACCACACAGTGATGGACAACAACAACAACCACACAGTGATGGACAACAACAACAACCACACAGTGATGGACAACAACAACAACCACACAGTGATGGACAACAACAACAACCACACAGTGATGGACAACAACAACAACCACACAGTGATGGACAACAACAACCACACAGTGATGGACAACAACAACAACCACACAGTGATGGACAACAACAACATCCACACAGTGATGGACAACAACAACCACACAGTGATGGACAACAACAACAACCACACAGTGATGGACAACAACAACAACCACACAGTGATGGACAACAACAACAACCACACAGTGATGGACAACAACAACAACCACACAGTGATGGACAACAACAACAACCACACAGTGATGGACAACAACAACATCCACACAGTGATGGACAACAACAACCACACAGTGATGGACAACAACAACAACCACACAGTGATGGACAACAACAACAACCACACAGTGATGGACAACAACAACAACCACACAGTGATGGACAACAACAACAACCACACAGTGATGGACAACAACAACAACCACACAGTGATGGACAACAACAACAACCACACAGTGATGGACAACAACAACAACCACACAGTGATGGACAACAACAACCACACAGTGATGGACAACAACAACAACCACACAGTGATGGACAACAACAACAACCACACAGTGATGGACAACAACAACATCCACACAGTGATGGACAACAACAACATCCACACAGTGATGGACAACAACAACCACACAGTGAACCACACAGTGATGGACAACAACAACAACCACACAGTGATGGACAACAACAACAACCACACAGTGATGGACAACAACAACAACCACACAGTGATGGACAACAACAACAACCACACAGTGATGGACAACAACAACAACCACACAGTGATGGACAACAACAACAACCACACAGTGATGGACAACACCAACAACCACACAGTGATGGACAACAACAACAACCACACAGTGATGGACAACACCAACATCCACACAGTGATGGACAACAACATCCACACAGTGATGGACAACAACAACATCCACACAGTGATGGACAACAACAACATCCACACAGTGATGGACAACAACAACATCCACACAGTGATGGACAACACCAACAACCACACAGTGATGGACAACAACAACAACCACACAGTGATGGACAACAACAACATCCACACAGTGATGGACAACAACAACATCCACACAGTGATGGACAACAACAACATCCACACAGTGATGGACAACAACAACAACCACACAGTGATGGACAACAACAACATCCACACAGTGATGGACAACAACAACATCCACACAGTGATGGACAACAACAACATCCACACAGTGATGGACAACAACAACATCCACACAGTGATGGACAACAACAACATCCACACAGTGATGGACAACAACAACAACCACACAGTGATGGACAACAACAACATCCACACAGTGATGGACAACAACAACAACCACACAGTGATGGACAACACCAACATCCACACAGTGATGGACAACAACAACATCCACACAGTGATGGACAACAACAACAACCACACAGTGATGGACAACAACAACATCCACACAGTGATGGACAACAACAACAACCACACAGTGATGGACAACAACAACAACCACACAGTGATGGACAACAACAACATCCACACAGTGATCCACACAGTGATGGACAACAACAACAACCACACAGTGATGGACACACACAACAACAATGGACAACAACATCCACACAGTGATGGACAACACCAACATCCACACAGTGATGGACAACACCAACAACCACACAGTGATGGACAACAACAACCACCACACAGGGATGGACAACACAACAACCACACAGTGATGGACAACACACCAACAACCCCTCAGTGATGGACAACAACAACAACCACACAGTGATGGACAACACCAACATCCACACAGTGATGGACAACAACAACAACCACACAGTGATGGACAACAACAACATCCACACAGTGATGGACAACAACAACAACCACACAGTGATGGACAACAACAACATCCACACAGTGATGGACAACAACAACAACCACACAGTGATGGACAACAACAACATCCACACAGTGATGGACAACAACAACAACCACACAGTGATGGACAACACCAACAACCACACAGTGATGGACAACAACAACAACCACACAGTGATGGACAACAACAACATCCACACAGTGATGGACAACAACAACAACCACACAGTGATGGACAACAACAACATCCACACAGTGATGGACAACACCCACACAGTGAACCACACAGTGATGGACAACAACAACATCCACACAGTGATGGACAACACCAACATCCACACAGTGATGGACAACACCAACATCCACACAGTGATGGACAACAACAACATCCACACAGTGATGGACAACAACAACAACCACACAGTGATGGACAACAACAACATCCACACAGTGATGGACAACAACAACAACCACACAGTGATGGACAACAACAACAACCACACAGTGATGGACAACAACAACAACCACACAGTGATGGACAACAACAACATCCACACAGTGATGGACAACAACAACAACCACACAGTGATGGACAACACCAACATCCACACAGTGATGGACAACAACAACAACCACACAGTGATGGACAACAACAACATCCACACAGTGATGGACAACAACAACATCCACACAGTGATGGACAACAACAACAACCACACAGTGATGGACAACAACAACATCCACACAGTGATGGACAACAACAACATCCACACAGTGATGGACAACAACAACAACCACACAGTGATGGACAACAACAACATCCACACAGTGATGGACAACAACAACAACCACACAGTGATGGACAACAACAACATCCACACAGTGATGGACAACAACAACATCCACACAGTGATGGACAACAACAACAACCACACAGTGATGGACAACAACAACAACCACACAGTGATGGACAACAACAACCACACAGTGATGGACAACAACAACAACCACACAGTGATGGACAACAACAACATCCACACAGTGATGGACAACAACAACATCCACACAGTGATGGACAACAACAACAACCACACAGTGATGGACAACAACAACAACCACACAGTGATGGACAACAACAACAACCACACAGTGATGGACAACAACAACATCCACACAGTGATGGACAACAACAACAACCACACAGTGATGGACAACAACAACATCCACACAGTGATGGACAACAACAACATCCACACAACAACAACAACCACACAGTGATGGACAACAACAACAACCACACAGTGATGGACAACACCAACATCCACACAGTGATGGACAACAACAACAACCACACAGTGATGGACAACAACAACAACCACACAGTGATGGACAACAACAACAACCACACAGTGATGGACAACAACAACAACCACACAGTGATGGACAACAACAACATCCACACAGTGATGGACAACAACAACAACCACACAGTGATGGACAACAACAACATCCACACAGTGATGGACAACAACAACAACCACACAGTGATGGACAACAACAACATCCACACAGTGATGGACAACAACAACATCCACACAGTGATGGACAACAACAACATCCACACAGTGATGGACAACACAACATCCACACAGTGACAACAACAACCACACAGTGATGGACAACAACAACATCCACACAGTGATGGACAACAACAACACCACACAGTGATGGACAACAACAACAACCACACAGTGATGGACAACAACAACAACCACACAGTGATGGACAACAACAACAACCACACAACAACAACAACCACACAGTGATGGACAACAACAACAACCACACAGTGATGGACAACACCAACATCCACACAGTGATGGACAACAACAACATCCACACAGTGATGGACAACAACAACAACCACACAGTGATGGACAACAACAACAACCACACAGTGATGGACAACAACAACAACCACACAGTGATGGACAACAACAACATCCACACAGTGATGGACAACAACAACATACACACAGTGATGGACAACAACAACATCCACACAGTGATGGACAATAAACAACAACCACACAGTGATGGACAACAACAACAACCACACAGTGATGGACAACAACAACATCCACACAGTGATGGACAACAACAACATCCACACAGTGATGGACAACAACAACATACACACAGTGATGGACAACACCAACAACCACACAGTGATGGACAACAACAACAACAACCACACAGTGATGGACAACAACAACAACCACACAGTGATGGACAACAACAACAACCACACAGTGATGGACAACAACAACAACCACACAGTGATGGACAACAACAACAACCACACAGTGATGGACAACAACAACATCCACACAGTGATGGACAACAACAACATCCACACAGTGATGGACAACAACAACAACCACACAGTGATGGACAACAACAACATCCACACAGTGATGGACAACAACAACATCCACACAGTGATGGACAACAACAACAACCACACAGTGATGGACAACAACAACCACACAGTGATGGACAACACCAACAACCACACAGTGATGGACAACATGGACAACAAACCACACAGTGATGGACAACAACAACATCCACACAGTGATGGACAACAACAACAACCACACAGTGATGGACAACAACAACAACCACACAGTGATGGACAACAACAACATCCACACAGTGATGGACAACAACAACATCCACACAGTGATGGACAACAACAACATCCACACAGTGATGGACAACAACAACATCCACACAGTGATGGACAACAACAACAACCACACAGTGATGGACAACAACAACATCCACACAGTGATGGACAACAACAACAACCACACAGTGATGGACAACAACAACAACCACACAGTGATGGACAACAACAACAACCACACAGTGATGGACAACAACAACAACCACACAGTGATGGACAACAACAACAACCACACAGTGATGGACAACAACAACATCCACACAGTGATGGACAACAACAACATCCACACAGTGATGGACAACAACAACACCACACAGTGATGGACAACAACAACACCACACAGTGATGGACAACAACAACAACCACACAGTGATGGACAACAACAACAACCACACAGTGATGGACCACACAGTGATGGACAACATCCACACAGTGATGGACAACAACATCCACACAGTGATGGACAACACCAACAACCACACAGTGATGGACAACAACAACATCCACACAGTGATGGACAACAACATCCACACAGTGATGGACAACAACAACAACCACACAGTGATGGACAACAACAACATCCACACAGTGATGGACAACAACAACATCCACACAGTGATGGACAACAACAACAACCACACAGTGATGGACAACAACAACAACCACACAGTGATGGACAACAACAACAACCACACAGTGATGGACAACAACAACATCCACACAGTGATGGACAACAACAACATCCACACAGTGATGGACAACAACAACAACCACACAGTGATGGACAACAACAACAACCACACAGTGATGGACAACAACAACAACCACACAGTGATGGACAACAACAACAACCACACAGTGATGGACAACAACAACAACCACACAGTGAACACACAACAACCACACAGTGATGGACAACAACAACATCCACACAGTGATGGACAACAACAACAACCACACAGTGATGGACAACAACAACAACCACACAGTGATGGACAACAACAACAACCACACAGTGATGGACAACAACAACAACCACACAGTGATGGACAACAACAACATCCACACAGTGATGGACAACAACAACAACCACACAGTGATGGACAACAACAACAACCACACAGTGATGGACAAACAACCACACAGTGATGGACAACACCAACAACCACACAGTGATGGACAACAACAACAACCACACAGTGATGGACAACAACATCCACACAGTGATGGACAACAACAACCACACAGTGATGGACAACAACAACATCCACACAGTGATGGACAACAACAACCACACAGTGATGGACAACAACAACATCCACACAGTGATGGACAACAACAACCACACAGTGATGGACAACAACAACATCCACACAGTGATGGACAACAACAACAACCACACAGTGATGGACAACAACAACAACCACACAGTGATGGACAACAACAACAACCACACAGTGATGGACAACAACAACAACCACACAGTGATGGACAACAACAACAACCACACAGTGATGGACAACAACAACAACCACACAGTGATGGACAACAACATCCACACAGTGATGGACAACACCAACAACCACACAGTGATGGACAACACCAACAACCACACAGTGATGGACAACAACAACATCCACACAGTGATGGACAACAACAACATCCACACAGTGATGGACAACAACAACATCCACACAGTGATGGACAACAACAACAACCACACAGTGATGGACAACAACAACAACCACACAGTGATGGACAACAACAACAACCACCCCGTGATGGATCCACACAACAACAACATCCACACAGTGATGGACAACAACAACAACCACACAGTGATGGACAACAACAACAACCACACAGTGATGGACAACAACAACAACCACACAGTGATGGACAACAACAACAACCACACAGTGATGGACAACAACAACAACCACACAGTGATGGACAACACCAACATCCACACAGTGATGGACAACAACAACATCCACACAGTGATGGACAACAACAACATCCACACAGTGATGGACAACAACAACATGGACAACAACAACATCCACACAGTGATGGACAACAACAACATCCACACAGTGATGGACAACAACAACATCCACACAGTGATGGACAACAACAACAACCACACAGTGATGGACACACAACAACCACACAGTGATGGACAACAACAACAACCACACAGTGATGGACAACAACAACAACCACACAGTGATGGACAACAACAACAACCACACAGTGATGGACAACAACAACAACCACACAGTGATGGACAACAACAACAACCACACAGTGATGGACAACAACAACACCACACAGTGATGGACAACAACAACAACCACACAGTGATGGACAACAACAACAACCACACAGTGATGGACAACAACAACAACCACACAGTGATGGACAACAACAACATCCACACAGTGATGGACAACACCAACAACCACACAGTGATGGACAACAACAACAACCACACAGTGATGGACAACAACAACAACCACACAGTGATGGACAACAACAACAACCACACAGTGATGGACAACAACAACAACCACACAGTGATGGACAACAACAACAACCACACAGTGATGGACAACAACAACAACCACACAGTGATGGACACACAGTGTTGTACAACAACAACATCCACACAGTGATGGACAACAACAACATCCACACAGTGATGGACAACAACAACAACCACACAGTGATGGACAACAACAACAACCACACAGTGATGGACAACAACAACAACCACACAGTGATGGACAACAACAACAACCACACAGTGATGGACAACAACAACAACCACACAGTGATGGACAACAACAACAACCACACAGTGATGGACAACAACAACAACCACACAGTGATGGACAACAACAACAACCACACAGTGATGGACAACAACAACAACCACACAGTGATGGACAACAACAACAACCACACAGTGATGGACAACAACAACAACCACACAGTGATGGACAACAACAACAACCACACAGTGATGGACAACAACAACATCCACACAGTGATGGACAACAACAACAACCACACAGTGATGGACAACAACAACAACCACACAGTGATGGACAACACCAACAACCACACAGTGATGGACAACACCAACAACCACACAGTGATGGACAACAACAACATCCACACAGTGATGGACAACAACAACATCCACACAGTGATGGACAACACCAACAACCACACAGTGATGGACAACAACAACCACACAGTGATGGACAACAACAACATCCACACAGTGATGGACAACAACAACAACCACACAGTGATGGGATCCACACAGTGATGGACAACAACCAACATCCACACAGTGATGGACAACAACAACAACCACACAGTGATGGACAACAACAACAACCACACAGTGATGGACAACAACAACAACCACACAGTGATGGACAACACCAACATCCACACAGTGATGGACAACAACAACAACCACACAGTGATGGACAACAACAACATCCACACAGTGATGGACAACAACAACCACACAGTGATGGACAACAACAACATCCACACAGTGATGGACAACAACAACAACCACACAGTGATGGACAACAACAACAACCACACAGTGATGGACACACAACAACAACCACACAGTGATGGACAGTGAACAACAACATCCACACAGTGATGGACAACAACAACAACCACACAGTGATGGACAACACCAACAACCACACAGTGATGGACAACAACAACAACCACACAGTGATGGACAACAACAACAACCACACAGTGATGGACAACAACAACAACCACACAGTGATGGACAACAACAACAACCACACAGTGATGGACAACAACAACAACCACACAGTGATGGACAACAACAACAACCACACAGTGATGGACAACAACAACATCCACACAGTGATGGACAACAACAACAACCACACAGTGATGGACAACAACAACCACACAGTGATGGACAACAACAACAACCACACAGTGATGGACAACAACAACAACCACACAGTGATGGACAACAACAACATCCACACAGTGATGGACAACACCGACAACCACACAGTGAACAACAACCACCACCCCGTGATGGACAACAACAACAACCACACAGTGATGGACAACAACAACAACCACACAGTGATGGACAACAACAACAACCACACAGTGAACCACACAGTGATGGACAACAACAACAACCACACAGTGATGGACAACAACAACAACCACACAGTGATGGACAACAACAACAACCACAGAGTGATGGACAACAACAACCACACAGTGATGGACAACACCAACAACCACACAGTGATGGACAACAACAACAACCACACAGTGATGGACAACAACATCCACACAGTGATGGACAACAACAACAACCACACCGTGATGGACAACAACCACACAGTGATGGACAACAACAACATCCACACAGTGATGGACAACAACAACCACACAGTGATGGACAACAACAACATCCACACAGTGATGGACAACAACAACCACACAGTGATGGACAACAACAACCACACAGTGATGGACAACAACAACAACCACACAGTGATGGACAACAACAACATCCACACAGTGATGGACAACAACAACATCCACACAGTGATGGACAACAACAACAACCACACAGTGATGGACAACATCCACACAGTGATGGACAACACCAACAACCACACAGTGATGGACAACAACAACAACCACACAGTGATGGACAACAACAACAACCACACAGTGATGGACAACAACAACAACCACACAGTGATGGACAACAACAACAACCACACAGTGATGGACAACAACAACAACCACACAGTGATGGACAACAACAACAACCACACAGTGATGGACAACAACAACAACCACACAGTGATGGACAACAACAACAACCACACAGTGATGGACAACAACAACAACCACACAGTGATGGACAACAACAACAACCACACAGTGATGGACAACAACAACAACCACACAGTGATGGACAACAACAACAACCACACAGTGATGGACAACACCAACAACCACACAGTGATGGACAACAACAACCACACAGTGATGGACAACAACAACAACCACACAGTGATGGACAACACCAACAACCACACAGTGATGGACAACAACATCCACACAGTGATGGACAACAACAACAACCACACAGTGATGGACAACAACAACCACACAGTGATGGACAACAACAACCACACAGTGATGGACAACAACAACAACCACACAGTGATGGACAACAACAACAACCACACAGTGATGGACACACAGTGATGGACAACAAACCACACAGTGATGGACAACAACAACAACCACACAGTGATGGACAACAACAACAACCACACAGTGATGGACAACAACAACAACCACACAGTGATGGACAACATGGACAACAACCACACAGTGATGGACAACACCAACATCCACACACAACAACAAACCACACAGTGATGGACAACAACAACAACCACACAGTGATGGACAACAACAACAACCACACAGTGATGGACAACAACAACAACCACACAGTGATGGACACACAACAACAAACCACACAGTGATGGACAACAACAACAACCACACAGTGATGGACAACAACAACATCCACACAGTGATGGACAACAACCAACATGGACAACAACAACAACCACACAGTGATGGACAACAACAACAACCACACAGTGAACAACAACCACACAGTGATGGACAACAACAACAACCACACAGTGATGGACAACAACAACAACCACACAGTGATGGACAACAACAACAACCACACAGTGATGGACAACAACAACAACCACACAGTGATGGACAAACAACAACCACACAGTGATGGACAACAACAACAACCACACAGTGATGGACAACAACAACAACCACACAGTGATGGACAACAACAACAACCACACAGTGATGGACAACAACAACAACCACACAGTGATGGACAACAACAACAACCACACAGTGATGGACAACAACAACCACACAGTGATGGACCACACAGTGATGGACAACAACAAACCACACAGTGATGGACAACACCAACAACCACACAGTGATGGACAACAACAAACCACACAGTGATGGACAACAACAACAACCACACAGTGATGGACAACAACAACAACCACACAGTGATGGACAACAACAACAACCACACAGTGATGGACAACAACAACAACCACACAGTGATGGACAACAACAACAACCACACAGTGATGGACAACAACAACAACCACACAGTGATGGACAACAACAACAAACCACACAGTGATGGACAACAACAACAACCACACAGTGATGGACAACAACAACAACCACACAGTGATGGACAACAACAACAACCACACAGTGATGGACAACAACAACAACCACACAGTGATGGACAACAACAACAACCACACAGTGATGGACAACAACAACAACCACACAGTGATGGACAACAACAACAACCACACAGTGATGGACAACAACAACAACCACACAGTGATGGACAACAACAACAACCACACAGTGATGGACAACAACAACAACCACACAGTGATGGACAACAACAACAACCACACAGTGATGGACAACAACAACAACCACACAGTGATGGACAACAACAACAACCACACAGTGATGGACAACAACAACAACCACACAGTGATGGACAACAACAACAACCACACAGTGATGGACAACAACAACCACACAGTGATGGACAACAACAACAACCACACAGTGATGGACAACAACAACAACCACACAGTGATGGACAACAACAACAACCACACAGTGATGGACAACAACAACAACCACACAGTGATGGACAACAACAACAACCACACAGTGATGGACAACAACAACAACCACACAGTGATGGACAACAACAACAACCACACAGTGATGGACAACAACAACAACCACACAGTGATGGACAACAACAACAACCACACAGTGATGGACAACAACAACATCCACACAGTGATGGACAACAACAACAACCACACAGTGATGGACAACAACCAACAACCACACAGTGATGGACAACAACAACAACCACACAGTGATGGACAACAACCACACAACCACACAGTGATGGACAACAACCAACATCCACACAGTGATGGACAACAACCAACAGTGATGGACAACAACAACAACCACACAGTGATGGACAACAACAACAACCACACAGTGATGGACAACAACAACAACCACACAGTGATGGACAACAACAACAACCACACAGTGATGGACAACAACAACCACACAGTGATGGACAACAACAACAACCACACAGTGATGGACAACAACAACAACCACACAGTGATGGACAACAACAACCACACAGTGATGGACAACAACAACAACCACACAGTGATGGACAACAACAACAACCACACAGTGATGGACAACAACAACATCCACACAGTGATGGACAACAACAACAACCACACAGTGATGGACAACAACAACAACCACACAGTGATGGACAACAACAACAACCACACAGTGATGGACAACACCAACAACCACACAGTGAACAACAACAACCACACAGTGATGGACAACAACCACACAGTGATGGACAACAACAACAACCACACAGTGATGGACACAACAACAATCCACACAGTGATGGACAACAACCAACATGGACAACACCAACATCCACACAGTGATGGACAACAACAAACCACACAGTGATGGACAACAACAACAACCACACAGTGATGGACAACAACAACAACCACACAGTGATGGACAACAACAACATCCACACAGTGATGGACAACAACCACACAGTGAACCACACAGTGATGGACAACAACAACAACCACACAGTGATGGACAACAACAACAACCACACAGTGATGGACAACAACAACATCCACACAGTGATGGACAACAACAACAACCACACAGTGATGGACAACAACAACATCCACACAGTGATGGACAACAACAACCACACAGTGATGGACAACAACAACCACACAGTGATGGACAACAACAACCACACAGTGATGGACAACAACAACCACACAGTGATGGACAACAACAACATCCACACAGTGATGGACAACAACAACAACCACACAGTGATGGACAACAACAACAACCACACAGTGAACAACAACAACCACACAGTGATGGACAACAACAACAACCACACAGTGATGGACAACAACAACAACCACACAGTGAACACCAACAACCACACAGTGATGGACAACAACAACAACCACACAGTGATGGACAACAACAACCACACAGTGATGGACAACAACAACAACCACACAGTGATGGACAACAACAACAACCACACAGTGATGGACAACAACAACAACCACACAGTGATGGACAACAACAACAACCACACAGTGATGGACAACAACAACCACACAGTGATGGACAACAACAACAACCACACAGTGATGGACAACAACAACATCCACACAGTGATGGACAACAACAACAACCACACAGTGATGGACAACAACAACAACCACACAGTGATGGACAACAACAACAACCACACAGTGATGGACCACACAGTGATGGACAACAACAACCACACAGTGATGGACCACACAGTGATGGACAACAACCACACAGTGATGGACAACAACAACAACCACACAGTGATGGACAACAACAACATCCACACAGTGATGGACAACAACAACAACCACACAGTGATGGACAACAACAACATCCACACAGTGATGGACAACAACAACAACCACACAGTGATGGACAACAACAACAACCACACAGTGATGGACAACAACAACAACCACACAGTGAACAACAACAACCACACAGTGATGGACACACAACAACAACATCCACACAGTGATGGACAACAACAACAACCACACAGTGATGGACAACACCAACATCCACACAGTGATGGACAACAACAACAACACCACACAGTGATGGACAACAGTGAACAACAATCCACACAGTGATGGACAACAACAACAACCACACAGTGATGGACAACAACAACATCCACACAGTGATGGACAACAACAACAACCACACAGTGATGGACAACAACAACAACCACACAGTGATGGACAACAACAACAACCACACAGTGATGGACAACAACAACATCCACACAGTGATGGACAACAACAACAACCACACAGTGATGGACAACAACAACAACCACACAGTGATGGACAACAACAACCACACAGTGATGGACAACAACAACAACCACACAGTGATGGACAACAACAACAACCACACAGTGATGGACAACAACAACAACCACACAGTGATGGACAACACAACAACCACACAGTGATGGACAACAACAAACCACACAGTGATGGACAACAACAACAACCACACAGTGATGGACAACAACAACAACCACACAGTGATGGACAACAACAAACCACACAGTGATGGACAACAACAACAACCACACAGTGATGGACAACAACAAACCACACAGTGATGGACAACAACAACAACCACACAGTGATGGACAACAACAACAACCACACAGTGATGGACAACAACAACAACCACACAGTGATGGACAACAACAACAACCACACAGTGATGGACAACAACAACAACCACACAGTGATGGACAACAACAACAACCACACAGTGATGGACAACAACAACCACACAGTGATGGACAACAACAACAACCACACAGTGATGGACAACAACAACAACCACACAGTGATGGACAACAACAACAACCACACAGTGATGGACAACAACAACCACACAGTGATGGACAACAACAACAACCACACAGTGATGGACAACAACAACCACACAGTGATGGACAACAACAACAACCACACAGTGATGGACAACAACAACAACCACACAGTGATGGACAACAACAACAACCACACAGTGATGGACAACAACAACAACCACACAGTGATGGACAACAACAACAACCACACAGTGATGGACAACAACAACAACCACACAGTGATGGACAAACAACAACCACACAGTGATGGACAACAACAACAACCACACAGTGATGGACAACAACAACAACCACACAGTGATGGACAACAACAACAACCACACAGTGATGGACAACAACAACAACCACACAGTGATGGACAACAACAACAACCACACAGTGATGGACAACAACAACAACCACACAGTGATGGACAACAACAACAACCACACAGTGATGGACAACACCAACAACCACACAGTGATGGACAACAACAACAACCACACAGTGATGGACAACAACAACAACCACACAGTGATGGACAACAACAACAACCACACAGTGATGGACAACAACAACAACCACACAGTGATGGACAACAACCAACAACCACACAGTGATGGACAACAACAACAACCACACAGTGATGGACAACAACAACATCCACACAGTGATGGACAACAACCACACAGTGATTGACAACAACAACAACCACACAGTGATGGACAACAACAACAACCACACAGTGATGGACAACAACAACATCCACACAGTGATGGACAAACAACATCCACACAGTGATGGACAACACCAACAACCACACAGTGATGGACAACAACAACAACCACACAGTGATGGACAACAACAACCACACAGTGATGGACAACACCAACATCCACACAGTGATGGACAACAACAACAACCACACAGTGATGGACAACAACAACAACCACACAGTGATGGACAACAACAACAACCACACAGTGATGGACAACAACAACAACCACACAGTGATGGACAACAACAACAACCACACAGTGATGGACAACAACAACAACCACACAGTGATGGACAACAACAACAACCACACAGTGATGGACAACAACAACAACCACACAGTGATGGACAACAACAACAACCACACAGTGATGGACAACAACACAGTGATCCACACAGTGATGGACAACAACAACATCCACACAGTGATGGACAACAACAACATCCACACAGTGATGGACAACAACAACATCCACACAGTGATGGACAACAACAACAACCACACAGTGATGGACAACAACAACATCCACACAGTGATGGACAACAACAACAACCACACAGTGATGGACAACAACAACAACCACACAGTGATGGACAACACCAACAACCACACAGTGATGGACAACAACAACAACCACACAGTGATGGACAACAACAACAACCACACAGTGATGGACAGTGATGGAGAACAACATCCACACAGTGATGGACAACAACAACAACCACACAGTGATGGACAACAACAACATCCACACAGTGATGGACAACAACAACAACCACACAGTGATGGACAACAACAACATCCACACAGTGATGGACCACACAGTGATGGACAAACAATCCACACAGTGATGGACAACACCAACAACACAGTGATGGACAAACAACAACCACACAGTGATGGACAACAACAACAACCACACAGTGATGGACAACACCAACAACCACACAGTGATGGACAACACCAACATCCACACAGTGATGGACAACACCAACATCCACACAGTGATGGACAACAACAACAACCACACAGTGATGGACAACAACAACAACCACACAGTGATGGACAACAACAACCACACAGTGATGGACAACAACAACATCCACACAGTGATGGACAACAACAACAACCACACAGTGATGGACAACAACAACAACCACACAGTGATGGACACACAGTGATGGACAAACAACACCACACAGTGATGGACAACAACAACAAATCCACACAGTGATGGACAACAACAACATCCACACAGTGATGGACAACAACAACATCCACACAGTGATGGACAACAACAACATCCACACAGTGATGGACAACACCAACATCCACACAGTGATGGACAACAACAACAACCACACAGTGATGGACAACACCACACAGTGATGGACAACACCAACATCCACACAGTGATGGACAACAACAACAACCACACAGTGATGGACAACAACAACATCCACACAGTGATGGACAACACCAACATCCACACAGTGATGGACAACAACAACATCCACACAGTGATGGACAACAACAACATCCACACAGTGATGGACAACACCAACATCCACACAGTGATGGACAACAACATCCACACAGTGATGGACAACAACAACATCCACACAGTGATGGACAACACCAACATCCACACAGTGATGGACAACAACAACAACCACACAGTGATGGACAACAACAACATCCACACAGTGATGGACAACAACAACAACCACACAGTGATGGACAACAACAACAACCACACAGTGATGGACAACAACAACATCCACACAGTGATGGACAACACCAACATCCACACAGTGATGGACAACAACAACCACACAGTGATGGACAACAACAACAACCACACAGTGATGGACAACAACAACATCCACACAGTGATGGACAACAACAACAACCACACAGTGATGGACAACAACAACATCCACACAGTGATGGACAACAACAACATCCACACAGTGATGGACAACAACAACATCCACACAGTGATGGACAACAACAACAACCACACAGTGATGGACAACAACAACATCCACACAGTGATGGACAACACCAACATCCACACAGTGATGGACAACAACAACAACCACACAGTGATGGACAACAACAACAACCACACAGTGATGGACAACACCAACATCCACACAGTGATGGACAACAACAACATCCACACAGTGATGGACAACACCAACATCCACACAGTGATGGACAACAACAACAACCACACAGTGATGGACAACAACAACATCCACACAGTGATGGACAACAACAACAACCACACAGTGATGGACAACAACAACAACCACACAGTGATGGACAACACCAACATCCACACAGTGATGGACAACACCAACATCCACACAGTGATGGACAACAACAACAACCACACAGTGATGGACAACAACAACATCCACACAGTGATGGACAACAACAACATCCACACAGTGATGGACAACAACATCCACACAGTGATGGACAACAACAACAACCACACAGTGATGGACAACAACAACAACCACACAGTGATGGACAACACCAACAACCACACAGTGATGGACAACACCAACATCCACACAGTGATGGACAACACCAACATCCACACAGTGATGGACAACACCAACAACCACACAGTGATGGACAACAACAACATCCACACAGTGATGGACAACACCAACAACCACACAGTGATGGACAACAACAACAACCACACAGTGATGGACAACAACAACATCCACACAGTGATGGACAACACCAACATCCACACAGTGATGGACAACAACAACATCCACACAGTGATGGACAACACCAACATCCACACAGTGATGGACAACAACAACATCCACACAGTGATGGACAACACCAACATCCACACAGTGATGGACAACAACAACAACCACACAGTGATGGACAACAACAACAACCACACAGTGATGGACAACAACAACAACCACACAGTGATGGACAACAACAACCACACAGTGATGGACAACACCAACATCCACACAGTGATGGACAACAACAACATCCACACAGTGATGGACAACACCAACAACCACACAGTGATGGACAACAACAACAACCACACAGTGATGGACAACACCAACATCCACACAGTGATGGACAACAACAACATCCACACAGTGATGGACAACACCAACATCCACACAGTGATGGACAACAACAACAACCACACAGTGATGGACAACAACAACAACCACACAGTGATGGACAACAACAACAACCACACAGTGATGGACAACAACAACCACACAGTGATGGACAACACCAACATCCACACAGTGATGGACAACAACAACATCCACACAGTGATGGACAACACCAACAACCACACAGTGATGGACAACACCAACAACCACACAGTGATGGACAACAACAACAACCACACAGTGATGGACAACAACAACATCCACACAGTGATGGACAACACCAACAACCACACAGTGATGGACAACAACAACATCCACACAGTGATGGACAACACCAACAACCACACAGTGATGGACAACAACAACAACCACACAGTGATGGACAACACCAACATCCACACAGTGATGGACAACACCAACATCCACACAGTGATGGACAACAACAACATCCACACAGTGAGGGACAACACCAACATCCACACAGTGATGGACAACACCAACATCCACACAGTGATGGACAACACCAACATCCACACAGTGATGGACAACACCAACAACCACACAGTGATGGACAACACCAACAACCACACAGTGATGGACAACACCAACAACCACACAGTGATGGACAACACCAACATCCACACAGTGAGGGACAACACCAACAACCACACAGTGAGGGACAACAACAACATCCACACAGTGATGGACAACACCAACATCCACACAGTGATGGACAACACCAACAACCACACAGTGATGGACAACACCAACAACCACACAGTGATGGACAACACCAACAACCACACAGTGAGGGACAACACCAACATCCACACAGTGAGGGACAACACCAACAACCACACAGTGAGGGACAACACCAACAACCACACAGTGATGGACAACACCAACATCCACACAGTGATGGACAACAACAACATCCACACAGTGATGGACAACAGCAACAACCACACAGTGAGGGACAACACCAACATCCACACAGTGATGGACAACACCAACATCCACACAGTGATGGACAACAGCAACAACCACACAGTGGTAGACAACACCAACAACCACAAAGTGATGGACGATATCAACAACCACACAGTGATGGATGATATCAACAACCACACGAGTCAGTGATGAACAGCAGCATCAATCACAGTGATGACAGCAGCAATAACCACACAGTCAAGTATGAATGGTCACATCGGTCACACAGTGTTGAACACCATCGTTCAGACTTATTACATATTACCTCTATCTCCTTACATTCTCCATCAGCTTTTCTCAACTTATAGAGTAGATCAGTGCTTCATGTTATATAAGTATATTTTGGTATTACACATGTACATTTCTGGTCAGCGTCAAATTGAACGTTGCTCACATTTGCTTTGTAGGATTTGATTTGTCAGTAGTAAAGTGACTGCATTCTATACAGAGGTGTTTAATAGAAGGGTAATCCAGTCAGGATTATCGCTGGACTAAACTGCAGTTGTTGTTTTCAACGTTAGTAAGGCTTGTGTTTTGGTGTGTATATATTTAAGGTGTTAGATCAACCAGGCTGTGATGGATATGTTGACTCACGAAATCGCAATGACACGATTGCAAACAAACTATACCACGGGCGGGGATAGAACCCGCGATCAGAGTGTCATGAAACTCCAGACGGACGCGCTAGCGTGGTCACAGTGGTGCCTATGCTAACTTTCCTATGGTGTATAAATATACCTAGTTGGACGAATCTTGTAGCCAGCTGGCCCAGTGGCTAGCGCGTCTGTCTGGAATTTAATGGCTCTCTGATCGCGGGTTCTATCCCCACCCATGGTATGTTTTTTTTTTTATGGATATGTTGGTTAGTAGGTAGTCGGTTGGTAGACAACAACCACCCAGGGAAGTACTACCGTCCTGCCAAGTGAGTGTAAAACAGAAACCTGTAACTGTTTTACATGATGGTAGGATTGCTGGTGTCTATTTTCTGTCTCATAAACACGCTGGATAACAGGTATATCTTGCTACTTCTACTTACACTTAGGTCACACTACACAGGCAAGCACATGCATATATATACATACACGTATCTAGGTTTTTCTTCTTTTTCTTAATAGCTCTTGTTCTTCTTTATTTCCTCTATTGTCCATGGGGAAGTGGAAAAGAATCTTTCCTCCATAAGCCATGCATGTCGTATGAGGCGACTAAAATGCCGGAGGTAATGGTCTAGTAACCCCTTCTCCTGTATACATTACTAAAACAGAGAAGAAAAACTTTATAAAACTGGGATGCTTGAATGTGCGTGGATGTAGTGCGGATGTGAAGAAAGTGATGATTGCTGACTTTATGAATGAAAAGAAGTTGGATGTCCTGGCCCTAAGTGAAACAAAACTGAATGGGTTAGGCGACTTTCAGTGGCAAGAAATAAATGGGATTAAGTTAGGAGTATCTGGGAGAGTTAGAGCTAAGGAAGAGGTAGCAATAATGTTGAAGGATCAGTTATGAAAGGAGAAGAGGGGAATATAAATGTATAAATTCAAGAATTATGTGGATTAAAATAAGGGTTGGATGTGAAAAGTTGGTCATAATAAGCATGTATGCACCTGGAGAAGAGAGGAGTGTAGAGGAGAGAGATTTTGGGAGATGTTAAGCAAATGTATAGGAACTTTTGAACCAAGTGAGTAATTGTGGTAGAGGACCCAATTGCTAGAGTAGGAGAAACATTTAGAGAGGGTGTGGTAGGTAAGTTTGGGATGCCAGGTGTAAATGATAGTGGGAGCCATTTGAACTTTGCATAGAAAGGGGTTTAGTTATAGGTAATACATATTTTAAGAACGAGGATAAATAAGTATACAGGATATGATGTAGGGCTTAATGACTGTAGTTTGTTGGATTATGCATTGGTAGATAGAAGACTGTTGAGTAGACTTCAGGATGTACATGTTTATAGAGGGGCCACAGATATATCAGATCACTTTTTAGTTGTAGCTATAGTGCGAGTAAAAGGTAGATGGGATATAAGGAAAACAGAAGAAGCAAGTAAGAGAGAGGTGAAGGTGTATGAACTAAAAGAGGAGGCAGTTAGGGTAGGATATAAACACCTATTGGAGGACAGATGGGCTGGTGAGAGTATAGGCAATGGGGTCGAAGATGTATGGGGTAGGTTTAAGAGTATAGTGTTAGAGTGTTCAGCAGAAGTTTGTAGATACAGGAAAGTGGGTGTGGGAGGGAAGAAGAGCGATTGGTAGAATGATGTAAAGAGAGTAGTAAGGGAGAAAACGTAAGCATATGAAAGGTTTTTACAAAGTAGAAGTGATGCAAGGAGGGAAGAGTATATGGAGGGAAAAAGAGAGGTTAAGAGAGTGGTGAAGCAATGTAAAAAGAGAGCAAATAAGAGAGTGGGTGAGATGTTATCAACAAATTTTGTTGGAAATAAGAAAAAGTTTTGGAGTGAGATTAATAAGTTGAGGAAACCTAGAGAACAAATGGATCTGACAGTTAAAAATAGGAGAGGAGAGTTATTAAATGGAGAGTTAGAGGTATTGGGAAGATGGAGGGAATATTTTGAAGAATTGTTAAATGTTGATGAAGATAGGGAAGCTGTGATTTCGTGTTTAGGGCAAGGAGGAATAACATCTTGTAGGTGTGAGGAAGAGCCAGTTGTGAGTGTGGGGGAAGTGCGTGGGGCAGTGCGTAGAATGAAAGGGGGTAATGCAGCTGGAATTGATGGGATAAAGATAGAAATGTTAAAAGCAGGTGGGGATATAGTTTTGGAGTGGTTGGTGCTATTATTTAATAAATGCATGGAAGAGGGTAAGGTACCTGTGGATTGGCAGAGAGCATGCATAGTTCCTTTGTATAAAGGCAAAAGGGACAAAAAGAGAGTGCAAAAATTATAGGGGAGTAAGTCTGTTGAGTACACTTGGTAAAGTGTATGGTAGAGTTATTATTGAAAGAATTAAGAGTAAGACAGAGCAGGATAGCAGATGAACAAGGAGGCTTTAGGAAAGGTAGGGAGTGTGTAGACCAAGCTTTTACAGTGAAACATATAGGTGAACAATATGTAAATAAGGGTACAGATGTTTTTTGTGGCATTTTTGGATTTGGAAAAGGCGTATGAGAGGGTGGATAGGGGGACAGTGTGGCAAATGTGCAGGTGTATGGAATAGGAGATAGGTTATTCAAAGCAGTGAAGAGTTTTTATGAGGATAGTGAGGCTCAGGTTAGAGTATGTAGGCGAGAGGGGGATTATTTCCCAGTAAAAGTAGGCCTTAGACAGGGATGTGTGATGTCACCATGGTTGTTCAATATATAGATGGGGTTGTAAGAGAAGTGAATGTTCAGGTCTTAGCAAGAGGTTTGGGGTTAAAAGATATAGAATCTAACACAAAGTGGGAATTGTCACAGTTGCTTTTTACTGATGACACTATGCTTTTGGAAGATTCTGGAGAGAATTGGAAGAGGTTGGTGGATGAGTTTGGTAGGCTATGTAATAAAAGGAAATTAAAAGTGAATATAGGGCAGAGTAAGGTGATGAGGATAAAAAAATTAGGTGATGAAAAATTTGATATCAGATTGGAGGGAGAGAGTATGGAGGAGGTGAATGTATTCAGATATTTAGGAGTGGACTTGTCAGAAGATGGGTCTTTGAAGGATGAGGTGAATCTTAAAATTGATGAGGGGATAAGGGTGAGTGATGCACTTCGGAGTCTGTGGCGACAAAGAACTTTGTTAGTGGAAGCAAAGACGGGAATGTATGAGCGTATAGTTATACCAACACACTTATATGGGTGTGAAGCATGGGTGATGAATGTTGCAACAAGGAGAAGGCTGGAAGCAGTGATGTCATGTCTGAGGGCAATGTGTGGTGTGAATATAATGTAGAGATTCCGTAGTTTGGAAATTAGGAGGAGGTATGGGATTACCAAGACTATATTACCAAGAAGGTTGGGAGGGGTTGTTGAGGTGGTTCGGACACGTAGAGAGGCTGGAACAAAGTAGAATAACCTCGAAGTGTAAATCTGAAGTGGAAGTAAGGAGTGGTAGGGGTCTGCCTAGGAAAGGTTGGAGGGAGGGGGTAAAGGAGGTTTTGTGTGCGAAGGGGCTTTGCCTTCCAGCAAGCATGCGTGAGCATGTTAGATAGGAGCAAATGGAGACAAATGGTTTTTAGGACTTGACGTGCTGTTGGAGTGTGAGCAAGGTAACATTTATGAAAGGATTCAGGGAAACCGGCAGGCCGGACTTGAGTCCTGGAGATAGGAAGTACAGTGTCTGCACTCTGAAGGAGGGGTGTTAATGTTACAGATTTATAACTAGTGTAGGCGTGCCTCTGGCAAGACAGTGATGGAGTGAATGATGAAAGCTTTTCTTTTTCGGGCCACCCTGCCTTGGTGGGACTTGGGAGATGTGTTAATAAAAAATAAAATATTTTGGTTAGCGGGCCATTAACAGACAGCCTGGTTGACTAGGCAAGTACCAGACGAATCTGGCCCAAGGCCGGGCTCTGAGAGCAGAAAGACACTTGGAACTCATCAATGGTATATAAAAAATAAAGGTACTGTGTATCAGTGTGAGAGTGACAGGGGTTGTGGATGGTCGCTTATGTGTTTATTTTTCCATTGTCAGTGTCTCGTCCTGCTACCAGGTTCACTCTTGTGCTACTACTGTGTTAATAGACTGATCACTATACCAACAAATGTTTGCCCATTGGCAACATCTAACCCAAGATATCTAGATATCTAGCTCTAGGTTAGATATCTAGCTCTAGATTAGGTACAACAAATATTGTTCTTCACCTATTAATAAGGAAGTTAAATCCGGCGTTTTGATTTTGAGTCATCAGCGACCATTTTAGAAGTGTGTACTGACTCAGTGTTGACCCACTTCCAGTGCTCAGGTTTTGGTAGACTCTTTTAATGTAGTTTACAACATCCAGCAGGAACAAAACATTGAAAAACCTTTTGTTAGAATATTTTCAGAAATAGCTCGTTTTTTTTCATAAACGGCCCCACCAACTGAGTCGAGGTGAGTAGGGGAATTGTGTGTTCATGTGCGTGCGTGTGTGTGTGAGACACGTGGCCTCTGTGTGCGTGTGTGAGACACGCGGTCTCTGTGTGCGTGTGAGACACGTGGTCTCTGTGTGCGTGTGAGACACGTGGCCTCTGTGTGCGTGTGTGAGAGACACGTGGTTTCTGTGTGCGTGAGACACGTGGTCTGTGTGTGGGTGTGTGAGAGACACGTGGTCTCTGTGTGCGTGTGTGAGAGACACGTGGTCTCTGTGTGCGTGTGTGAGACACGTGGTCTCTGTGTGCGTGTGAGACACGTGGTCTCTGTGTGCGTGTGTATGTGAGACACGTGGCCTCTGTGTGCGTGCGTGAGAGACACGTGGTCTCAGTGCGCGTGTGTATGAGACACGTGGTCTGTGTGTGCGTGTGTGTGAGACACGTGGTCTCTGTGTGCGTGCATGTGAGACAAATGGCCTCTGTGCGCGCGCGTGAGAGGTACGTGGCCTTTGTGTACACTCACCTAATTGTGGTTGCAGGGGTCGAGACTCAGCTCGTGGCCCCGCCTCTTCACTGACCACTATTGGGTCCTCCCTCTCCCTGCTCCATGAGCTTTATCATACCTCGTCTTAAAACTATGTATAGTTCCTGCCTCCACTACATCACTTGCCAGACTATTCCACTTCCTAACAACTCTATGGCTGAAAAAATACTTCCTAGCATCCCTTTGACTTATCTGAGTCTTCAGCTTCCAATTGTGACCCCTTGTTTCTGTGTAGCATCTCTGGAACATACTGTCTCTGTCCACCTTATCTATTCCACGCAGTATTTTGTATGTCGTTATCATGTCTCCCCTGACCCTCTTGCCCTCCAGTGTCGTAAGGCCGATTTCCCTTAACCTTTCTTCGTAGGACATTTCCCTTAGCTATGGAACCAGCCTTGTTGCAAACCTTTGCACTTTCTCTAACTTCTTGACGTGCTTGACCAGGTGCGGGTTCCAAACTGGTGCTTCGTACTCCAGTATGAGCCTGACGTACACAGTGTATAGAGTCTTGAACGATTCCTTACTGAGGTATCGGAACGCTATTCTCAGGTTTGCCAGGCGCCCATATGCCGCAGCAGTTATCTGTTTAATATAGACCTGTCTGGTCTATATTATAGACCTGTCTGGTCCGCATCTGATTTAATTCCCTCATCAACTTCAAATCATCTGCAAACAGGGACACATCTGAGTCTATCCCTTCCGTCATGTCGTTCACATATACCAAGAATAGCACTGGTCCAGGACTGACCCCTGTCACAGGCGCTTGTTACAGGTGCCCACTGTGATACCTCATCACGTACCATGACTCGCAGTTGCCTCCCTGTTAGGTATTCTCTGATCTATTGCAGTGCCCTTCTTGCAGTGCCTTCTTGCAGTCCGAGAAAATGCAATCAACCCACCCCTCCCTCTCATGTCTTACTTCAGTTACCTTGTCATAAAACTCCAGTAGGTTTGTGACACAGGATTTGCCTTCCATGAATCTGTGCTGGCTGTCGTTTATAACCTTGTTCCGTTCCAGGTACTCCACCACTCTCCTCCTGATAATCTTCTCCATGACTTTGCATTCTTTGCACATTAGTGGTACTGATCTATAGTTTAGTGCTTCGTTTCTGTCTCCTTTCTTAAAGATGGGGACTACATTTGCCATCTTCCATACCTCAGGTAGTTGCCCAGTTTCAAGGGATATGTTGAAGATTGTGGTTAGTGGCATTCACATTGTCTCTGCTCCCTCTCTAAGGACCCACAGAGAGATGTCCGGTCCCACCGCTTTTGAGGTATCAAGGTCACTTAGGAACTTCTTCACCTCCTCCTTGGTTATGTGTATTTCATCCAACACTTGTTGGTATATCCCTTGTTGATGTACCCCTCTGTTTTGTCTTTCCAGTGTCCCTTCTGCCTCCACTGTAAATGCTTCCTGAAATCTCGTGTTGAGCTCCTCACATACTTCCTGATCGTTTCTTGTGAGCTCCCCACCTTGTTTCCTCGGCCTGATTTCCTGGTCCTTGACTGTTGTCTTCCTTCTGATTTGGCTGTAAATCAGTTTCGGGTCAGACTTGACTTTCGATGCTGCTGTTTTCGTACTGTCGCTGGGCCTCCCTCCTTTTCTTTTCACACTCGTTCTGGCTCGTCGACTAACCTCTCTATTTTCCTGGGTCCTTTGCCTTTTGTACCTTTTCCATTCTCTAGCGCACCTAGTTGTTGCCTTACTACGCCTTCAGGTAAACCAAGGGCTCGTTCTGATCTTCCCATTATTTCTGCTACCCTTGGGAACAAGCCTTTCCTAGTAACTCTCCCACTGAACCTCCTGCAGGAAGGTCCTCATACCTGTGTAGTCGTCCCTTTTATAGTTTGGCTTTTCCCTTTCTGCTCCTGTTACCCTCTCCGCTTGTAGCTCTACGATGTATTCAAAGCTCAGAACCACATGTGTGTGTGTGTGTGTGTGTGTGTGTGTGTGTGTGTGTGTGTGTGTGTGTGTGTGTGTGTGTGTGTGTGCGCGCGTGTGTAGTGCCAACTTCAACTGTAGCATAAAATATTCTTAACATTAATTAATCTTGAAATATAAGAACAATATTTAATACTGCTCTTCAGTACAAGGGAATTTTCAAATTTTTAAGGCACTTCAGATTCTTTTTTATTTTTTCTTCATAATCCTTTGAAGAATAAACAAGAAACTTAATTGAATTCTTTATGGGGATGACCTGACTCACCTGTTCAGTTTTTTTAATGGCGTGACTTACGTGTTCAGCCTTGTTCATGACCTGACGCACATGTTTTACGTATCATAATATGCATCTGAAGATTACGAATTCACCATAGCCAATTTGATCAGGAACTGACTTGAGGTTATCAGGATCCCTCTTGAAAACAGAGAACCGCTGATAATTTTCCTTAAGTATGAAGCAAGGATGTTGATTGTTGGTCTCCTTTTATTTTATTTTTTTAGTGTACCTATTGCACCCCTGCTTTTTATTACGCTTTTTGTAGTCTGCCAAGCATCTTGCTTGGCAGATGGTGTATATTATAATGGTTCTTTCTCGCTGTGTTCTGTGAGTACAGTTCGAGGGACTTGTCTTTCTTAGTAATTAAGGTGCTTGACTAAATCCATATCAGTAAAGTATCTCTGTACACTCCAGCTATGCAGTTTCACCTGCCTTTAAAGGAGCTGCTAATATACAGCAACATACCAACCTCGATAAAATAAGTGATATGAAAAACATCATCACTGACTAGGCATCTTTTCTGATATTATCATTAGAAGTCTCTCAAATTAAACTTCCTCTTTATTGAGTGGTTCAAGTTTATTATATGTTCCGTTCCAATCTTTATTTCCTTACTTCCTCAAGGTTTCCATAGAGACCCAATTTGTCGCCGTTGAACTTCATTTTAGTGTCAGCGACCCATTGAAAACTTGATTTATATCACCTTGAAGGTTTGACTCAAGAAATCGTAATGACACGATTGCAAACAAACCATACCCCCGGCCGGGGGTATGGGGTATGTTGACGGCAGTGAAGGGACTTGAGCTAGAGTTCGTCACGGCCACGCTAGCTGGAGATTCGTCTGTAAAAACTTGCATTTGTGGTCACAGAGGTGCCTGTGCTAACTTTCCTATGGTGTAGAAATATACCTAGTTGGATGAATCTTATTGTGGCTAGCTGGTCTAGTGGCTAACGCGACGGGCTGGAGTTTTGAGACTCTATGACCGCGGGTTCAATCCCGGCCGGGGGTATGGTTTACCTTGAAGGTTTGTCTTGTTTCCAATAGATACCACTTATGAAAACATTGTGTCGTATTCAAAGGATTATACGGTGCTATGAGTTGCTATATGAGCATGAGAAACAGAAGTGGGGCAAATACTGTGCTTTGGGCAACAGAATGCTTCATGTGGCAGCCTCTTGATCTCATTCTGTTCACTATTACTCTTTGGCTTCAGTTTCTTAGGAAGTTAAATATAAATCTGCTCACTTTTTCGGTTATTTCTTATGTATGCATTTTGTGCACTAGTACTCCATGGTTTTGCTCACTATTGTGCTAGATGGGTAGACCGGTGGTCGCACTAATTATTTACCAATAATTCTTGGTAAAACTACCGATGAAATGTTAGGTAAAAGGTCACATGGGCAATAACAAAAAAAAATATTTATCGAAACTACGTTTCACTTAGCAGAAGTTTCATTAAGCCAGTGTTTATATATGGATACAGAACGAATACGAAAGAAGATACTTGGCCACCTTTCACAACTTTCGTAGTATTCACGTCTACTACTGCCGCTACTACTACTACTGCTGCTGGCTCACTACTACAACCACTACCTCTGCTGTTACCACTAATACTGCTGTTATCTTCAAGATTGTTACCACTAATACTGCTGTGATCTTCAAGATTGTTACCACTAATACTGCTGTTATCTTCAAGATTGTTACCACTAATACTGCTGTTATCTTCAAGATTGTTACCACTAATACTGCTGTGATCTTCAAGATTGTTACCACTAATACTGCTGTTATCTTCAAGATTGTTACCACTAATACTGCTGTGATCTTCAAGATTGTTACCACTAATACTGCTGTGATCTTCAAGATTGTTACCACTAATACTGCTGTGATCTTCAAGATTGTTACCACTAATACTGCTGTTATCTTCAAGATTGTTACCACTAATACTGCTGTGATCTTCAAGATTGTTACCACTAATACTGCTGTTATCTTCAAGATTGTTACCACTAATACTGCTGTTATCTTCAAGATTGTTACCACTAATACTGCTGTGATCTTCAAGATTGTTACCACTAATACTGCTGTGATCTTCAAGATTGTTACCACTAATACTGCTGTGATCTTCAAGATTGCCCCGCCTGCCTGATACTTCTTCCTCTGGTCAACACTCATTTTCTGGCCAATGATATTACAACAATTTGATCGTAAGTTTGTGGTGCTGATTCAGAATACATCATCGGTTTTGCTTGATTGGCTCCAGTATATGATAATTTTGGTATCCCATTGAAAAATATAAAACGTGAAAAATATATTGATCAGGTGGGGCATTGAAATTGTTTTTTTTTTTAGATCATGCAAAAAGCCAGATCACTTTAGTCTGTACAATAACAGATTAACACAGTAAAATAATTCAGTTACCACTAATTACTGCATATGAAAACGTTGTTTGTGCGATTGTCTTCTGTGTTGGTCATCAGCACAGCTTTGTTGAGTGAACAAGTGGAAAAGATGTATATTGGTTACCATTTTGCAATAAGACACATTTCAAGCTTCTACTGGAGCTGTCTATAAACAGCCGTCAGTCTCCTGGTCGATATTGAAGTCCCATTCGAAGTAATCCAGGAATGTTACTGCAGTACACACGTTCTTCTTTTTGGCTGAAGGAAGGAGTTCAACCTCTCTTGTCCAATAAGCTGTTATATTTTAAATTCTTGTTGTAGACAGTTCTTTTCTTTTAGTCTCCATGCTACAAGTTCAGATACTTGCTTTGACAGACTGAGGTCACATATCAGATCATTGAGTTCTTCTTGGGAGAAATGGTGGGGAGTTGAAATGCATACTTCATATTCATTTCCACTGCTATCACCTGTGTTATATCCTACACCCTGAGTTTCTTTAACATCTGACAGGCAGTGTTGTAAATACTGGTATGGGAACCTCTTCGTTGTGTGGCACAGGTCTGCTTGCTGACTCCAAATCATGATATTCCCAACTGGATTTCTTGAATTCTTGAAACCTTTCACATTCACCATACAAAAATAGCAGTTGTCAAGTTGGTGTTCCGGCTGTCTCCACACCATAGGAACACCGAAGTTTAAACTTTTCCTTTGCCTATTTTTCCACTGTCATAAGCAGTCTACACAGGATTTACAAACCATATGGGGAGCCCAAGACTTTTCTTGTTCTCCAGCGCCACTCCAAAATAAGCAAGATAAGCTTGTTTTACAAAATCTGCCATTTTTTCTTTGTTTTTGCAAAGAATATTCGCCACAAATGTAGCAAAATGCACTGGGATTGTTTAAACAGACTATTTGCGAAGAACTCATGTTTATCTGGAAAAAAATAAAAAAGTTACAATAATGTCACGTGATCGTCGTTGACTCCTTTCATTAAACATTGAATTACTTTAAAATAAAATTATCATTATTAAATCAATGTGTACATGCAAATTGTCACCACGTTTACATACACTGCTAGTCACGGCATTATGCCGGGTGAGTGCCCTGGCATAATGCTGTAAGGAAAATCAAAGGCCTGCCATATAGGGAGGTCTTTTTTCGTCAGTGCATTATACCAGGTACCAGCCGTTAGCATGACGTCACGGCATGACGTCCGCTACACTCCACAGTGACACTTCAGTGCTTATATGGCTGCCATGGTGAGAGGAAGTGTTGCACTTTTGTCTCTCTCATCCGCCCCATCTTTTGTCCGGTGTTCCCTTTGGTTTTTGGGCTATACATGTTTGATTATGGGTAAAAGGAAGTCTTTAACACCTGAAACTATAGCTCAAATCATAGAACTTCACAAAGCTGGGTACCAGACGAAAGCGTTCAGTGAGGAACTGGGTGCAGCGTTTCTAAGCTGGTGGCGGTGTCGAGTTACCGTCTGCCAAACCTCGGCCTGACCCCTCAAACAAGACATCTGTTCATACCTTAACTGTGTTAAAGAAGCAGTTAGAGAGTACACCTAAGATAACTTCTAGAGGATTGAAAGAAAAAACCCGCATCTTCTCTCAGAGGTGTCTGTAAGAATTGTTAACAGACGTGTCAGAACTGGGCTACAGTAGTCTCCAAGCCACAGAACAAACGTAGGCTGGATTATGCAAAGAAATATCTTCACTTGAACCCTCGACAGTGGTCTGAAGTACTTTGGTGTGATGAAGCAAACATCACTGTCACCTATAACCGTGGGGGACGTGGATCTATCAGGTAGTGACCCAATAGACCCATGCTACACCTGTGGGACCACCAAACACCCAGACTCGCTCATGGTTTGAGGGTTTCAGTGTTCAGTGTGTTGGTGAACTCATGGTGCTTCCCAAAAACCAGTATATGAACCAGTATAATTACCTGGAGTTATTGTGTGACAATTTACCTTAGGCATTTGACAAGTGTGCGGCTACGGCTTTTATGCAGGACGATGCACAGTGTCATACCGCCAAATCTGTAGTTCATTGGCTTAAAGACTGTGAAGGGTCTTTAATGACTGGCCAGGCAATTCCCCAGACCTAAACCCTAATGAGAACCTCTGGTCAATAGTGAAGCGAAGTTGACTGGGCATTGATATCAGTTCCATCTCACAGCTGAAAGCTGCTCTACATGAGGCATGGAATAATATACCTCCCCAAATCCTCAAGAATTTGTGCGAGTCTTCCTACACGGTTGAGGGACGTGATTAAGTGTAAAGGACGCAGCACCAAGTATTAAAACCTCAGTAAGCGTGCAAATATATATATTATAATCTTTCATGGTATGTATTTGTGTTTTGGTACGTATGTAGGCGAGGCGCAGCATAATGCCAGGACTAGCACTGTATACATTATGGTTAAGTTCCCTGTTAATTGAGGGTAGGTGTGCAGTATCTCACAAACTAGAGCAAATTTGGAAAACCAATTGCCATTTTCGAATTCAGCAGCCCCAATATACCCTCAATACCTTCAAATATATCTGGCAACGAAATTTTGTTGTTGACCAGTGGTTTTGTGAAGACTAGAGGGGTGTTTGTGAGTTATGACTGATTAGGTTAGTGATCCAATCAAGCCGGTTGTGGAATTCAGCCCAGAAACCTGCCATCCCATTTCTAGATACCTGAATTCTTCCCTCTAGTTCAGTGTGTAGTAGTCCGGTTGCAGTTATGTAACATCTCTGGTGGACTGGAGAGTTAGTAAAACCCTTCACACTACTCAGCCCCAATGAAGTACAAGAATGCACATTTAATAGTACTGTTACTGGGTACTTACTGTCATGGAGTATGGGGGTCTATGGAGCCTCAGCAAGGAATCCCCAAAATGCTTGTACGAGTTACAGTCTGCTACTGCCTTTGTTCACGAGGGAAGCTATAATTAGTTTCATAGGTAAGAGTGAAGGGGTCTAATTCGCGTTGTAATGTGTTGTCGAATGATAGACACTTCACTGCACAATGCCTGTCGTAGGATAAGTCGTCCTAATTAACTAAGCCATTAATTGAATGTACGATTAGAGACTGGTCACCTCTCTCGCAAACAGGGTAGCATGAGTGGCCAGTCACTGATGCAGGTGCAGTTTGGTTGTCAATTTGTCTAAGCTGAAAAGTTGTTGGTACCAATCTCGTCACCCCTCTCCTCATCCCCCCCCCACTTAGAGGGTTTTAGCGGTTCGGGAAATCAAGCTCCGTGATTTTCCACAAGTGGTATACCTTTACCCTTACCTTTGAAGAATTTCGAGAGTATATCTACTCTCTGAGCCTGGCCATGGGCCAGTCTCGTCTAGTGCTCGCCTGGTCAACCAGGTTGTTGCTGCTGGAGGCCCACTGTCCCACATATCCATCACAGCCTGGTTGTTCTGGCACCTGGTGAAGATACTTGTCTAATTTCCTCTTGAAGGCTTCCACACTTTTTCCAGCAGTGTTTCTGATATCTTCTGGTAAGATGTTGAAAAGTCTGGGACCCCGGATGTTGATACAGTGTTCCCTTATTGTCCCCACCGCACCCCTGCTCGCCACTTGGTTTATTTTACACTTCCTCCCATATCTCTCACTCCAGTATGTTGTTATGGCAGTGTGCAGATTTGGGACCAAGCCCTCGAGTACCTTCCAGGTATATATTATCATGTACCTCTCTCTCCTCCACTCCAATGAGTACATGTTCAAGACTTGCAGGCGTTCCCAGTAGTTTAGGTGCTTTACTGGCTCAATGTGAGCCGTAAACGATCTCTGTATTTCTTTCAGCTCCGATATTTCTCCTGCCCTGAACGGAACCGTCAGCACTGAGCAATATTCTAAGTGAGGGAGCACTAGCTATTTGAAGAGTGTCACCATCGGCATTGTTTCCCTTGTTTTGAAAGTTCTCAATACTCACCCAGTCATCTTCCTGGCTGTCGTGATCTTTGTCTTGTTATGGTCTTTAAAAGAAAGGTCCGCTGACATAATTATTCCTAGGTCTTTTACGTGTTCCTTACGTTCTATTTGGTGACCCTCTTGAGTTTTGTATATAGTGCTCCTTTGAGTTCTTCATTCTTTCCATACTTAAGCAGCTGGAACTTGTCTCCACTGAACGTCATGTTTTCCACTGCCCACTGGAAAACCCTGTTTATGTCTTCCTGTACTTTTTCAGTGTCCTCTACCGTACAGACTTTCATGCTTATTTTAGTGTCATCTGCAAATGATACAAAAGTGTGCCGGGTGCTTTTGTCTATGTCTGCTATGAGGATGAGAAACAGCAGAGGTGCCAGGACAGTGCCTTGGGGCACTGAGCTTTTGACCTCGCTGATGCTGGATCTTGCCCTATTCACTACTACTTTTTGTGTTGTGTGTGTTAGGAATCCGAAAATCCATCTGCCTACCTTCCCGGTAATGCCCATGTATGTATATATAACTCAGTATACAAGTTGCGAAGCTAATGATACTTTTAATTGATAGTTTTAAATGATAGTTTTAACGATAGTTTTAAATATTACTGTACAATAACAGCCTGTTCCATGGCAAGCAGTGTCATAGCTGCAGAATGTACACACAACCTTCACCGCTCATATATTATTGGAAGGTATGAAGTACCTTGAACTATCCTTGACACGTATACAAGAAAGTTGTACATCATAATTTACATTTGGAAAATTATGGAGAGAATGGTCCCAGATATGCACTCCAAAATCACGCTTACGAAAGCAAGAGGTTCAAGAAATAGTGCGAAATATCTTCAATGAAAATCAAGAGCACAGTGAGCTAGCTTCAAGGGTACTTCAGTATGTGTCAAGGGATCAAGACTCTAGCACTCGCACTTCTTACATAAGAGGATTTACCAACAGGTTCCTGCCTTTGATAAGTAACACTCGTATGTAACAGTTAGGTACCTTTATTCCGAAACATTTCACTTACACAGTAGGCTTCTTCAGTCGAATACGGAGGATGCAACAGAAGCAGTAGAGATGTAAAGACGGTGTAATCAGTCCGTCACCCTGGTCAGTCCCTCGGTCTACTCCAGGCTGAGGGACTGACCACCTCAAAACTACGTCTTCCATGGTGGACTGATTACATCGTCTTTACATCTCTACTGCTTCTGCTCCGTCCTCTGTTTTTGACTGAAGAAACCTACTATATAGGGGAAATGTTTCGTAATAAAGATACCTAACCGTTGCTCTTATGTCTTACTTATCAACTTGTCAGTGTTGTATACCGTTATCATAGTCCTGGCTTTTTCAAGAGGAAATTTTGATATTTTTCTAAAGTCAGTTATCAGCTGAGCTATGGAACACATGTGGAACTGCATACGGCCAACACAATGAGCCTGATTGATCAGGCCGTCAACCAAGGGGCCTGGTATTGGACCGGACTACAATAACAGTCAGCCTGGGAATTGTCTACAAGTAAAACTTGAGGTAAACCGTCTTGCCGAACCCCTCGCCATAGTGCCAGAAGACTGAACAAGTTGTTCGTGTTGCTAGCTTGTGACTTCGTTTTAAGTTGATTGTTCTTATGTGTGGTTTGTTTATTTTGTATTGCCTAGATCACTGGGTGATCTCCCAGGTCAGTGTGCTCTTCATATCTCTCAGCTTTAGATAAATGCCCTTGTCAGTTTTGACAGCTGCACAAACAATAACAATAATTTTGCAGGTATGGGCAGGTGGGAGGGCAGCTGTGGTTGTTAGTTTTCCCCTCTCCCCTCACTCACTTTTCTAGATTTTCTCGATTTTAATACCTCCAACTCTCTGAACATAAAAGCACCAAATCCGCTTTCATTTTTTTAGGTGGGAGAGAGAAACTAATGTTTTTGTTATTACTGTTATTATCATATTCTTATTATTTTATTTTATTTGAAGAGCTGAGCCGGTGTTGTTAAATACAATGGCCAGTGTTGGAGAGATTATTCTGTGTTGTGTAAGCTGACTCAGCTCTATATGAGAAAACAGAATATGTCAGTAGCAGAGAGGTAAGACATAGTCCGTCTTATGTATTCTTACGTTTTAGTGTTACGTTGCTTATTGCCGCTGTAGGTGACGTGTACCTCCATGGTGGGGCGAGACGATGAGGAAGGTTTTCTTACATCTGATAGTCCTGTTCATCCAGCAGTAAGTAGGTATCTGGTCCCTAAATGCTGTGAGTCGCACTCTAAAAGGAGGAACACAGCTAAACAAAACAAAAAACCGTATTTGGCTTGCATAGTATAAATGGTGTCCAGTACTAACGGGACGGTTATTAAGGCTGAGATTGACCATGTTCCATCGAGGCTGAGGGATTGGTCACCTCAAGGTACCTCTCCACTTATTCTTCTGTCTCCACTGTAATCAGCTCTGTATTCGACTAACGAAGCCTGCTGTGTAGGCGGAACGTTTCGTCAATAAAGATAGCCAAGTGCTGCACATGCATCATACTCATCATTGCTGGGTTAACCAGACTTGGAAAATGTAGAGCACAATAAGTGGTCGCCTTTGTTGGTGACATTGCCATTAATACAAGTACATAAATGTTGGTAAATGAGTGTAGGCAGCCTGAGCTGTGAGCGGAGCTTCTCAATATTTGATACTTGGGACGGGAGTAAAGTCATCTTTATAATTCACCTGTACATCACCTCTCTCACTGACGCAACTCTATTTAGATCTTACTTCAAGGGGAAGGGATCCTTCATGCCAGTAAAGGGCTCTTGATTCATATCATTGGAGCTACCTTTCCACGGATCAAATATGCATTTTTTTTATTCCCTAGGCGTTGTAAAACTACTATTGCACATGAATGGTGATAAATTAGACACATGTGCAACTCTTGGGTATCTTTATTGAGGAAACGTTTCCGACGAGCTGAAGAATTACACATATGCAACATCGGAATATTTTTATTTGTAAACGCTTCTCCATCCAGTGGCTTTAACAATATAATTCAAGGACATGTCAAGACAGTCTTCACATAATGTCCTTGAATATGTACTGATAAAGCCACTGGTTGGCGAAACGTCTAGATATTGCACATGTGTCTAATTCTTCAATTACCATTGTGTTTAGTAGTACTGTGACTCGATAATGACGTCAGACGTGGGTGAAGTCGTGGGTTTGGGTTCAACAGTGGTGAGTGAAGTCGTGAGTTTGGTTTCAACAGTGGTAGGTGAAGTCGTGGGTTTGGTTTCAACAGTGGTGGGTGAAGTCGTGGGTTTGGTTTCAATAGTGGTGGGTGAAGTGGGTGTAATTTCAACAGTGGTGGGTGAAGTCGTGGGTGTGGTTTCAGCAGCGGTGGGTGAAGTCGTGGGCGTGGTTGTCAAGTTGATAACAGATACAATCTTCAGATACCTCTTCACCTTGCTCCAGGGTTTCTTAACATGTTTTGATCACGTGTGATGCTCACGCCAGTGCTGTGTACACCAGGATGGGCCTGACAAATGTTCTACATAGTGTCGTTAATGACTCTCCATTGAGATTGAGATTTCTGAAACTCAATTGAACTTAGTCTACTAGGTGAGCTAACACATGTTTAGTGTCCCAGTCTCAGGTAGGTCACAGGTCACCCCACACCTCTTATCAACTGTATCTTCAAGTACACGTCTGCTTAAGAAATTAATACTGGCAAAAATATATATATATGGAAGTGTGTTTAGGGTGTACCTGAAGGTTCTTGCTGTGAGTGACCTTTAAAGTTCTCTCACTCACAACACACACACACACACACACACACACACACACACACACACACACACACACACACACACACATCAGGAGGAAAACAACAGTCAAGGGACAGGTAATAAGGATAAGGATGGAAGGAAGGAGAGATCAGAAGAAACGACCGCGAAGTATGTGAGGAACTCAACATGAGATTCAAAGAAGTGTTCACAGAGGAGACAGAAGGGACACCAGAAAGACAGACAGGTGGGGTACACCAAGTGTTGGACACAATACATACAACAGAGGAAGAAGTGAAGAGGCTGCTAAGTGAGCTAGATACCTCAAAGGCGATGGTGCTGGATAACATCTCTCCATGAGTCCTGAGAGAGGGAGCAGAGGCACTTTGTGTACTACTAACAACAATCTTCAACACATCTTTCGAAACGGAGATTACCTGAGGTGTGGAAGACAGCAAATGTAGTCCCAATTTTTAAAAAGGAGACAGACAAGAAGCACTAAACTATAGACCAGTGTCACTGACATGTATAGCATGCAAAGTCATGGAGAAGATTATCAGGAGAAGAGTGGTGGAACACCTAGAAAGAAATGAGCTTAACAGCTAACACGGTTTCAGGGACGGGAAATACTGTGTCAAAAATCTAGTAACAGCAGTAAGACAAGAGAGAGAAGGGTGGGTAGATTGCATTTTCTTGGACTGTAAGAAGGCGTTTGACACAGTTCCACACAAGAGATTAGTCCAGGGATAATAAGGAAGGCACTACAATGGAGAGAAGTTAAGGGAAACCGACCTGACGACACTGGAGGACAGGAGAGATAGGGACGACATGATAGCGACATATAAAATACTGAGAGGAATTGACAAAGTGGATAGAGACAGAATGCTCCAAAGATGGGACACAGCAACAAGGAGACACAGTTGGAAATGAATCACAGGGATGAAGTATTTCTTCAGTCACAGAGTAGTCAGGAAGTGGAATAGTTTGGGAAGCAATGTAGTGGAGGCAGGATCCATTCATAGCTTTAAGCAGAGGTATGATAAAACTCATGGTGTAGGGATAGTGACCCATTAGTGGCCAGTGAAGAGGCAGGGCCAGGAGCTATGGCTCGACCCCTGCAGCCACAACTAGATCTGCATACACAGCGTCGGCGGGAGAAACAGCATACTCAGTGCTCACGGGTTTTGGATTCTTTCTGGCCTACCCAGTGATATTAAGGGGATCATTTAAAGTGTTAGGGTTCAGTGAACAAGTCGGGAAGTGAGGTACAAGCTGCCTAAACTAGAAAAAGGAGGCGAGGGCTACAATTTATATAAATAATTTTGAAAGTGAAATCAGTGCCAGAAGTGGGGGGAGGAGGCCTAGAGCCATGGTAGGCAGTGCTGCCACAAGCCAACACTACTGCAAATTCAAAAATAATAAGTGTGATCCAAGTCAGAGAGTTAAGTGCAAGGACAGATGAGGTAGTGCATAAAGTGAGGGGAAAGAAAAGGAAAAGCAACCAGCAGTTATTCTTGGGTTATTGATATTTTTCTCGAAGCAACGATGTCCATAATAAAGAATGAAAGCATCCAGCTGGTCAGAAAGTTCACAACTTGATAGTGTAGTGCATGACGATTGTGCACTAGATAATAACAAGTGTATTAGATAAGAGTGTATTAGAAATAACAAATGTATTAGATAACGGCGTATTAGATAACATGCGGTACGACATTGGAGTCGTATCCCGGTCTCATGCGGCCAGGCATCGGTGCCAGCCATCATAACTGATAAAGTGTGACCCCAAGGCAGACAGTAAAGTGCAGATCTAGTGCTGTGATTGAAGCACTGTAAATATGATTAAAACAAATATAGAGAAGAAATTGAAGTGGAACCAGGACCCAGGAGTGCACTTACGAGTTCAATGCTGCCAGTCGTATGTACTCGCCTAAGCATGGTGTTGGGGGTTCGGATATAGGGTCTAGGTCCCTCCAACTGTAACTTGAGGTCCTCTCTCAGTGTGAGCCATCAATAGGATAATAACCAGCAGTAATTGGTACTTAAATCCAGAAAGTGCAATAAGTAGACAAGGTAGCATTACTAGGAAACAGAGCTGGGACTACAAGTTTGAGTCTGTGGTGTAGGCCTTATTAGGCCACAATAACAGTAACATACCCCTCAGCCCACCCACCCACCCGCCCACTACCAGGCTCAATATCCCTTCCCACTCCACCTCTCCATCACTCTGGCCCCCCTTCCCACTCCACCTCTCCATCACTCTGCCCCCCTCCCTCTAACCATCTCTCTTCCCCTTCACAACTCCCCCACACACATATACACATATACACACACATTTTGAGTCTGTGGTGTCGAGTGTAGTAGGCACCCCTGTTTAAACAGTCACTTTACAGCCAAACACCCAGCCCACCACCCACCCCCTCCTCTTCCTCCCCACTCTCCCTCACACTTTCCTCCACACCATCACTCTATCACCCTCCTTCCCTCTCCCCCTTCCTCTTACACTCCCATCTCCCATTCTATCACTTTCTCCCTCCCTCTCTCTCCCCCTCTCTATCTCTTCCTCCCTCTCTTCATCCTCACCTTCCATCCATCTTCCTTCTCCTCCCCTGTTTTCTTTCTCCTCCCTCTCCCCCTAGCATTTTCCACACTCCCTTTCTCCTCTCTATACCCACTTGCATCCCCTAATCTCCCCCTGTCACTGTCCCCCCTCCCACCTCATATCCTTCTCCCCCCTGCCCTATCTCTCTCTCCCCCGACCCCTCCCTACAACACCCATCCTCACACAAACACCCACTCCGAAAATACATAAGCTGCATTCTGTGGTAAAATGGATTACCCAAGAACAAGGCCGAGAACCAGGGGTCTGGTGGATGAACCTGGGAGGGAAGACTGGGAGGCAGAGCTCAAAAAAAGGGAGACTGGGGAAGCTAGAAGAGCTTGGCAAGAAAATGGAGGAGAGGATAGCTACAGAGACAGGAAGTGGGAGAAACAAGCCATAGTAGCACAAGCTAAGATACAGTGCTTAGAAGAGGAACTGAAAAAACAAGTAGCTTAAAGAGAAAAATGACAGTACAGACATTACATCAGGAACTTCTACATCAGGCACAGACAAGGGGACTGGAGGGAGCAAAGAAGCTATACTGTATGCAAAAGCCCTTTCAGACCCACAAGGGGCCAAGACAATGACGAGGAGCACACTAGGAACAAATGAGAGGTCAGAAGACACTGATGGCACTATGATATATGCAGAAACTCTAACAGACACCTGCAGGGGCCAGGAACAGCTGAGCAGGAAATACAGACCACTGAGCATTGGGGACTCAGCCAGGGAAGGGATTGAAGGAACACTCCAGTGGAAGGAACTAAAACACCTCAGAGGATGCAATGGGAGACAAAGTGGAAGGACAAAAGGGAGAGGTCAGTTTTTGTCTATGGGCTCCAGGAAGTCGAAGGGGAAACCTATGATGAAAGAAAACAGGAGAAAAAGTGACTGAAGGTATCATGAAAGCAATAGGTGAGGGTGACATGGCAGGTGACAAATTTTCGGAGAATTGGGTGGTTTGCAAGGGGAAGGAAACAGCCTCTCAAAGTAATTTTCAAGGCAGATTCAACTCGACCCATGATCCTGCAGGATAAAGCACGACTGAGAGACAACTTGGAGTACCAGTGAGTGTACCTCGATCAAGACAGAACACAAGAGGAAAGGATGATACTGAAAAAGAGAGTACAAAGACAAAAGGAGGAATGCCAGGAAATGACAATGAGCAGTAGAACCCAGACCCAGGTGGAAGGGTAAACACCCTCCAGCAACAGCCGTACAAGGACTCCAGCCACGACAACCCCAAGGCAACTGAACAATCTAAACCAACGCTCACACACTGTTCCCTCTGTCCCCACCCCTCCACACCACAAACCCAACCCCTACAGCAAACCCCTACAGACACTCTGCCCCCACCCCCACCACAACCCTCCATAGGCCCCCACCAGGGCTCCCACTCCCCCAACCTCATTATTCTCCCAGGACCATAGTTTTAGAAAAGTTGAAGGTTTGGTACACGAACGTGGATGGAATAACAAATAAATAGGAGTGGCATAAAAGATTCAATGAGAAGTCCCCAGACATCATAGCTGTCACAGAAACGAAACTCATTGATACAATAACAGATGCAATCTTCCCACCAGGATATCAGATTCTGAGGAAAGATAGGAGGGGAGGGGGAGGAGGGGTTGCACTGCTCATAAAAAACCAATGGAGGTTTGAGGAAATGGAAGGCATGGATGAGAGCGGAGAAAGTGATTACATAATAGGTACACTTCAGTCTGAGGAACATAAAGTAGTCATTGCAGTGATGTATAATCCACCACAGAATTGCAGGAGGCCAAGAGAGGAATATGAAGAATGCAGCAGAGCAGTGGTGGACACACTAGCCGAGGTGGCAAGAGCTCACTTGAGCAGAGCAAAGCTACTGGTTATGGGCAATTTCAACCACAGGGAGATCGACTGGGAAAACCTGGAGCCACACTGGGGTCTTGAAACATGGAGAGCCAAGATGATGGATGTGGTAGTGGAAAACCTCATACATCAACATGTTAAGGACACTACCAGAGAGGGGGGGATGGACCAGCAGGACTGGACCTCGTGTTCACCCTAAGCAGTTCGGACATTGAGGACATCACATATGAGAGGCCCCTTGGAGCTAGTGATCACATGGTTCTGTGCTTTGAATGCAGAGAGTTACAAGTGGAGAGGGTAACAGGAGTTGAATGGGAAAAGCCAAACTATAAAAGAGGGGACTACACAGGTATGAGGAACTTTCTGCAGGAGGTTCAGTGGGACAGAGAATTAGTAGGAAAGTAAGTAAACGAAATGATGGAATACGTAACAACAAAATGCAAGGAGGCAGAGGAAAGGTTTGTTCCCAAGAGTAACAGAAATAATGGGAAGGCCAGAACAAGCCCCTGGTTTACCCGAAGGTGTAGGGAGGCAAAAACTAAGTGCACAAGAGAATGGAAAAAGTACGGAAGGCAAAGGACCCAGGAAAATAAGGAGATAAATCAAAAAGCCAGAAACGAGTATGCACAGATAGAGGGAGGCCCAGCGACAATACGAAAACAACATAGCATCGAAATTCAAAGCTGCTGTATAGTCACATTAGGAGGAAGACAACGGTCAAAGACTAGGTGATCAGGCTGATGAAAGAATGTGGGGAACTCACAAGAAATGATCAAGAGGTATGCGAGGAGCTCAACACAAGATTTAAGGAAGTATTTACAACAGAGATAGGAAGGACTCTGGGAAGACAGCAAGGGTAACACCAAGGAATATACCAACAAGTGTTGGATGACATACACACAACTGAGGAGGAGGTGCAGAAGCTCCTAAGTGACCTTGATACTTCAAAGGCGATGGGACCGGACATCTCACCGTGGGTCCTTAGAGAAAGAGCAGAGATGCTGTGTTTGCCACTAACCACAATCTTCAACATATCTACCTGAGGTTTGGAAGACGGCAGATGTAGTCCCCATTTTTAAGAAAGGAGACAGAAACGAGGCACTAAACTATAGACCAGTGTCACTGACGTGTATAGTATGCAAAGTCATGGAGAAGATTATCAGGAGGAGAGTGGTGGAGCACCTGGAACGGTACAAGATTATAAAAGACAACCAGCATGGATTCATAGAAGGGAAATCCTGTGTCACAGACCTTCTGGAGTTTTATGACAAAGTAACAGAGGTAAGACACGAGAGAGAGGGGTGGATTGATTGCATTTTCCTGGACTGTAGGAAGGCCTTCGACACAGTTCCTTACAAGAGATTAGTGCAGAAGCTGTAGGATCAGGCACATATAACAGGAAGGACACTGCAATGGATCAGAGAATATCTGACAGGGAGGCAACAACGAGTCATGGTACATGATGAGGTATCACAATGGGTGCCTGTGACGAGCAGGGTCCCACAGGGGTCAGTCCTAGGACCAGTGCTATTTTTGGCATGTGTGAATGACATGATGGAAGGATTAGACTCAGAAGTGTCCCTGTTTGCAGATGATGTGAAGCTGAGGAGAATTAAATCAGATGAGGATCAGGCAGGACTACGAAGACACCTGGACAGGCTGGACACCTGGTCCAGCAACTGGCTTCTCGAATTCAACCCCGTCAGTTGCAAAGTCATGAAGGTTGGGGAAGGGCGAAGAAGACCACTGACTGAGTATAGGCTAGTTGGACAAAGACTGCAAACCTCACTCAAGGAGAAAGATCTTGGGGTGAGCATAACACCGAGCGCGTCTTCGGAAGCACACATCAACCAGATAACTGCTGCAGCATATGGGCCCCTGGCAAGAATGAGAACAGCATTCCGATACCTTAGTAGGACTCGTTCAAGACACTGTACACTGTGTACGTGAGGCCCATACTGGAGTATGCAGCACCAGTTTGGAACAAACACCTGGTCAAGTACGTCAAGAAATTAGAGAAAGTGCAAAGATTTGCAACAAGGTTAGTTCCTGAGCTAAGGGGAATATCCTACGAAGAAAGGTTAAGGGAAATGGGTCTGACGATGCTGGAGGACAGGAGGGTTAGGGAAGACATAATACTGAGTGGAATAGATAAGGTGGACAGAGACAGGATGTTCCAGAGATGGGACACAGAAACAAGGGGTCACAATTGGAAGTTGAAGACTCAGATGAGTCAAAGGGATGTTAGGAAGTATTTCTTCAGTCATAGAGTTGTCAGGAAGTGGAATAGTCTAGCAAGTGATGTAGTGGAGGCAGGAACCATACATAGGTCTAAGACGAGGTATGATAAAACTCAGGGAGTAGAGAGGACCTAGTAGCGATCAGTGAAGAGGCGGGGCCAGGAGCTGAATCTCGAACCCTGGAACAATTAGATGAGTACACTCACACATTTGAGTATATACAATAACATCACGGACACTATAATTTGTTTTTCTGTGATTTACGTGTTATATACTTGATGTCGGTGTCGAGAGGTCTTCTTACTCCCACAGCTTGGCCCTGTGCAAAATTTATCTGGTGCATGTCTGGTCGCCCAGGCTGTTGCTATTGGCGGCTTGCTGGTTCACATGTCCGTCACAGCTTGGTTGGTCTGGCACTTGATAGAGGAAGCAATCCAGTTTCCTCTACTTAATTTCTGTATATTTCATCAATATTTCTGATATATGCTGGTAGCACTTTAAATAGTCTAGGATCACGGATGTTGACAAAGTGTTCTCTTGTTGTGCACGTGGTGTAGCTGTTTTTCTACAGCTTTCACTCTAGTACGTTAAGGTAATGTGAAGGTCTAGGATTAGGTCCTCGTGTGACTTCTACAACACTACCCTTCCAAATCCTCCACGGTACTACCCTTCCTTATCCTCTATGGTACTGCCCTTCCTTATCATCTACGGTACTACCCTTCCTTATCCTCTACGGTACTACCCTTCCTTATCCTCTATGGTACTACCCTTCCTTATCCTCCACGGTACTACCCTTCCTTATCCTCTACGGTACTACCCTTCCTTATCCTCTACGGTACTACCCTTCCTTATCCTCCACGGTACTACCCTTCCTTATCCTCCACGGTACTACCCTTCCTTATCCTCTATGGTACTGCCCTTCCTTATCATCTACGGTACTACCCTTCCTTATCATCTACGGTACTACCCTTCCTTATCATCCACGGCACTACCCTTCCTTATCCTCTACGGTACTACCCTTCCTTATCCTCTACGGTACTACCCTTCCTTATCCTCTACGGTACTACCCTTCCTTATCCTCTACGGTACTACCCTTCCTTATCCTCTACGGTACTACCCTTCCTTATCCTCTACGGTACTACCCTTCCTTATCCTCTACGGTACTACCCTTCCTTATCCTCCACGATACTACCCTTCCTTATCATCCACGGTACTACCCTTCCTTATCATCCACGGTACTACCCTTCCTTATCCTCTACAGTACTACCCTACCATATCCTCTACGGTACTACCCTTCCTTATCCTCTACGGTACTACCCTTCCTTATCCTCTACGGTACTACCCTTCCTTATCCTCTACGGTACTACCCTTCCTTATCCTCTACGGTACTACCCTTCCTTATCCTCTACGGTACTACCCTTCCTTATCATCCACGGTACTACCCTTCCTTATCCTCTACGGTACTACCCTTCCTTATCATCCACGGTACTACCCTTCCTTATCCTCTACGGTACTACCCTTCCATATCCTCTACGGTACTACCCTTCCTTATCTTCTACGGTACTACCCTTCCTTATCCTCTACGGTACTACCCTTCCTTATCCTCTACGGTACTACCCTTCCTTATCCTCTACGGTACTACCCTTCCTTATCCTCTACGGTACTACCCTTCCTTATCATCCACGGTACTACCCTTCCATATCCTCTACGGTACTACCCTTCCATATCCTCTACGGTACTACCCTTCCTTATCCTCCACGGTACTACCCTTATCATCCACGGTACTACCCTTCCTTATCATCCACGGTACTACCCTTCCTTATCCTCTACGGTACTACCCTTCCATATCCTCTACGGTACTACCCTTCCTTATCCTCTACGGTACTACCCTTCCTTATCCTCTACGGTACTATCCTTCCTTATCCTCTACGGTACTACCCTTTCTTATCCTCCACGGTACTATCCTTCCTTATCCTTCACGGCACTACCCTTCCTTATCCTCTACGGTACTACCCTTCCTTATCCTCTACGGTACTACCCTTATCCTCCACGGTACTACCCTTCCTTATCCTCTACGGTACTACCCTTCCTTATCCTCCACGGTACTACCCTTCCTTATCCTCTACGGTACTACCCTTCCTTATCCTCTACGGTACTACCCTTCCTTATCCTCCACGGTACTACCCTTCCTTATCCTCTACGGTACTACCCTTCCTTATCCTCTACGGTACTACCCTTCCTTATCCTCTACGGTACTACCCTTCCTTATCCTCTACGGTACTACCCTTCCTTATCCTCTACGGTACTACCCTTCCTTATCCTCTATGGTACTACCCTTCCTTATCCTCTATGGTACTACCCTTCCTTATCCTCTACGGTACTACCCTTCCTTATCCTCCACGGTACTACCCTTCCTTATCCTCTACGGTACTACCCTTCCTTATCCTCCACGGTACTACCCTTCCTTATCCTCTACGGTACTACCCTTCCTTATCCTCTACGGTACTACCCTTCCTTATCCTCTACGGTACTACCCTTCCTTATCCTCTACGGTACTACCCTTCCTTATCCTCTACGGTACTACCCTTCCTTATCCTCCACGGTACTACCCTTCCTTATCCTCTACGGTACTACCCTTCCTTATCCTCTACGGTACTACCCTTCCTTATCCTCTACGGTACTACCCTTCCTTGTCCTCTACGGTACTACCCTTCCTTATCCTCCACGGTACTACCCTTCCTTATCCTCCACGGTACTACCCTTCCTTATCCTCCACGGTACTACCCTTCCTTATCCTCTACGGTACTACCCTTCCTTATCCTCTACGGTACTACCCTTCCTTATCCTCTACGGTACTACCCTTCCTTATCCTCTACGGTACTACCATTTCTTATCCTCCACGGTACTATCCTTCCTTATCCTCTACGGTACTACCCTTCCTTATCCTCTACTGTACTACCCTTCCTTATCCTCTACGGTACTACCCTTCCTTATCCTCTACGGTACTACCCTTCCTTATCCTCTACGGTACTACCATTTCTTATCCTCCACGGTACTATCCTTCCTTATCCTCTACGGTACTACCCTTCCTTATCCTCTACTGTACTACCCTTCCTTATCCTCTACGGTACTACCCTTCCTTATCCTCTATGGTACTACCCTTCCTTATCCTCTACGGTACTACCCTTCCTTATCGTCTACGGTACTACCCTTCCTTATCCTCCACGGTACTATCCTTCCTTATCCTCCACGGCACTACCCTTCCTTATCCTCTACGGTACTACCCTTCCTTATCCTCTACGATACTACCCTTCCTTATCCTCTACGATACTACCCTTCCTTATCCTCTACGATACTACCCTTCCTTATCCTCTACAATACTACCCTTCCTTATCCTCTACGATACTACCCTTCCTTATCCTCTACGATACTACCCTTCCTTATCCTCTACGATACTACCCTTCCTTATCCTCTACGGTACTACCCTTCCTTATCCTCTACGGTACTACCCTTCCTTATCCTCTACGGTACTATCCTTCCTTATCCTCTACGATACTACCCTTCCTTATCCTCTACGATACTACCCTTCCTTATCCTCTACGATACTACCCTTCCTTATCCTCTACGGTACTACCCTTCCTTATCCTCTACGGTACTATCCTTCCTTATCCTCTACGGTACTATCCTTCCTTATCCTCTACGATACTACCCTTCCTTATCCTCTACGGTACTACCCTTCCTTATCCTCTACGGTACTATCCTTCCTTATCCTCTACGGTACTATCCTTCCTTATCCTCTACGATACTACCCTTCCTTATCCTCTACGATACTACCCTTCCTTATCCTCTACAATACTACCCTTCCTTATCCTCTACGATACTACCCTTCCTTATCCTCTACGATACTACCCTTCCTTATCCTCTACGATACTACCCTTCCTTATCCTCTACGGTACTACCCTTCCTTATCCTCTACGGTACTACCCTTCCTTATCCTCTACGGTACTATCCTTCCTTATCCTCTACGATACTACCCTTCCTTATCCTCTACGATACTACCCTTCCTTATCCTCTACGATACTACCCTTCCTTATCCTCTACGGTACTACCCTTCCTTATCCTCTACGGTACTATCCTTCCTTATCCTCTACGGTACTATCCTTCCTTATCCTCTACGATACTACCCTTCCTTATCCTCTACGGTACTACCCTTCCTTATCCTCTACGGTACTACCCTTCCTTATCCTCTACGGTACTATCCTTCCTTATCCTCTACGATACTACCCTTCCTTATCCTCTACGATACTACCCTTCCTTATCCTCTACGGTACTACCCTTCCTTATCCTCTACGGTACTATCCTTCCTTATCCTCTACGGTACTATCCTTCCTTATCCTCTACGATACTACCCTTCCTTATCCTCTACGGTACTACCCTTCCTTATCCTCTACGGTACTACCCTTCCTTATCCTCTACGGTACTATCCTTCCTTATCCTCTACGATACTACCCTTCCTTATCCTCTACGATACTACCCTTCCTTATCCTGTATGATGAATCTTAGTCCTAACTTTGTTTCTGTGAATGCCTGCCAATCTCAATACATTATCCAGTGGTGTGATCTTCAGAACACTCATGACAACGTGACCTTTGCAGCCGCCGCGGCCTCCTCTCCTTTCCTCCTGACTTGCCTTCTATGTATCCTTTACCTTTCCTGACTTTTTATTTTCCCCCTTTCTTTCTTCATTTTTATGCCAGCTTTGGCAGTTACCTTACTGCAGTTATCTGTCCCCTTCGGGACAGGTGTTTAAGAGTGCCTTGCAGTGTAATTTTGTCCTGTGTGGGCCGGTAGCTCTTTTTCAGTGCTCCTCTGTTCTTTTCCTCTCGTGTGCTTCTACTACTAATTTTACTATCTCTGATAATACTATTACTATTGTTATTCATTCTTTCACAGCTTCTATCATTGTCTTGCCTCATAGTTACTGAACAGTGGTCGTAAAGTTCGTCTCGTAAGTTCAGGTTTTTGACGACCATGTTTTTTTCGTTCTCTTAAATGATCCTCCCGTGTTATGTATACAGTGGCCCTTTTTGAATTCTTTATTTTTACCATATAGAAGCAGTTGGAATTTGTCCTCGTTGAAAATCATTTTATTCTCTACAGCCCATTGAAAGACTTTACTGATATACCCTAGAAGTTTGTCCGTGTTTTCTACCGAGGTGACTTTCATGCTTATTTGTTATCTGCAAGTAAAGCTGAGGTTGTTGTTTTCATGTGTGTGTGTCTGCTGTGAGGGTGAGAAACAGTAGAGGCGCCAGGACTGTACTTTGAGACACTAAGCTCTTTACTTTGTCAAGGGTGGATTTTTATGTTTCCTACCACCTCACTTTTTTGTGCTGTATCTCCTTGATGACACTTGTCAAATTACATTACAAAATACATGTACAGCATATCCTCATTTCGTTTTTCCAGCACCTTAATCATGTCTTAATGGTTTAATAGATACGAAAAGCATAATCTTACCGCTCTAAATCCTCACGGGGATTATCGATTAGAACGAAAGGAATGCGTGAAAGACTTGGGAATAATTATGTGGGTTGACCTTTCTTCCAAAGAGCAGAGTAAGGTAATGTCACGACAGCCAGGAAGATAACCCGGTGAATAATGAGAACTTACGAAACAAAGGGAATAGTTCCAGTGGTAACACTTTAAATTACTTGTGCTTTCTCGTTAAGAATATTGTTTGGTGTTGACTGCCTCGCTTAGGCAGCAGAGACGTTAGAGCTGGAACAGAGAGACCATTTAAAGCATTTAAATTACTGAGAACGCCTTAGTACTAAATGTGTATTGACTGGAGCGGATTAGAGAGAGACATGATAATGTATACGTGAAAAGTTTTTCAGGGCTTTGCCCCAAATCTGCACACTGCCATAACAACATACTGGAATGAGAGAGATGTGAGTATGTGCAAAATCAATCAGTGAAAAGCAGTAGTGCAGTGGGCACAATAAGAGAACATTGTATCAACATCCAGGGTCCCAGACTATTCAATATCTTACCAGAAGATATCAGAAACACGGCTGAGACAAGTGTAGAGGTCTTCAAGAGGAAACTGGACAAATATCTGTATCAGGTGCCAGATCAACAAGGCTGGGATGGAAATATTGGTCAGCGGGCTACCGTCAACAACAGTTGCCTTGTTGACCAAACAAGCACCAGACGAACCTTGCCCAAGGTCTGGCTCCGTGAGCAGAAAAACAATCGTAACTCATCAAATGTATATCAAAAGCAAAGGTATGTTGCTCGGGTTGTGCTGGTCATGCGTTTTTAAGAAAAAAAAAAACTTTAAATTTGGCAGCTCATTACAAGGCCTTTCAAAGAGTTTTATGAAGTGTGATGTGTCTCTCGCTCCTCTGTAATTGTTTGCCAGAACTTAATTTCTTTCTTTGTACAGAGGAGTTATGTCTGCACTTTTTAAGGCCTCTGGGATTTCTCGTGCCAGTGGATTTTTTTCACTTCTTCATAAACAAGAACCTCCAGGTATCTGGTGCAGGTGCTGCATGTGTGACCCAAGTGCTACATGTGTGACCCAGGTGCTGCATGTGTGGCCCAGCTGCAGCATGTGTGACCCAGGTGCTGCATGTGTGACCCAGGTGCTGCATGTGTGACCCAAGTGCTGCATGTGTGACCCAGGTGCTGCATGTGTGACCCAGGTGCTGCATGTGTGGCCCAGGTGCTGCATGTGTGGCCCAGGTGCTGCATGTGTGGCCCAGGTGTTGCACGTGTGGCCCAGGTGCTGCATGTGTGACCCAGGTGCTGCATGTGTGGCCCAGGAATCAATAATTGCCGAGGCAGTTCGTAGCCACCTTGAAAAGCATAAATTAATCAACGAATCTCAGCATGGTTTTACAAAGGGGCGTTCCTGCCTTACGAATTTATTAACTTTTTTCACTTAGGTATTTGAGGAGGTAGATCATGGTAATGAATATGATATTGTGTATATGGACTTCAGTAAGGCTTTTGACAGGGTCCCACATCAGAGACTATTGAGGAAAATTAAAGCACATGGAATAGGAGGAGAAATTTTTTCCTGGATAGAGGCATGGTTGACAAATAGGCAGCAGAGAGTTTGCGTAAATGGGGAGAAATCAGAGTGGGGAAGCGTCACGAGCGGTGTTCCACAGGGGTCAGTGTTGGGCCCCCTGCTGTTCACAATCTACATAAACGACATAGATGAGGGCATAAAGAGCGACATCGGCAAGTTTGCCGATGACACCAAAATAGGCCGTCGAATTCATTCTGACGAGGACATTCGAGCACTCCAGGAAGATTTGAATAGACTGATGCAGTGGTCGGAGAAGTGGCAGATGCAGTTTAATATAGACAAATGCAGAGTTCTAAATGTTGGACAGGACAATAACCATGCCACATATAAACTAAATAATGTAGATCTTAATATTACGTATTGCGAAAAAGATTTAGGAGTTCTGGTTAGCAGTAATCTGAAACCAAGACAACAGTGCATAAGTGTTCGCAATAAAGCTAATAGAATCCTTGGCTTCATATCAAGAAGCATAAATAATAGGAGTCCTCAGGTTGTTCTTCAGCTCTATACATCCTTGGTTAGGACTCATTTAGGTTATGCTGCACAGTTTTGGTCACCGTATTACAGAATGGATATAAATTCTCTGGAAAATGTACAAAGGAGGATGACAAAGTTGATCCCATGTATCAGAAACCTTCCCTATGAGGATAGACTAAGGGCCCTGAAACTGCACTCTCTAGAAAGACGTAGAATTAGGGGGGATATGATTGAGGTGTATAAATGGAAGACAGGAATAAATAAAGGGGATGTAAATAGTGTGCTGAAAATATCTAGCCTAGACAGGACTCGCAGCAATGGTTTTAAGATGGAAAAATTCAGATTCAGGAAGGATATAGGAAAGTACTGGTTTGGTAATAGAGTTGTGGATGAGTGGAACAAACTCCCAAGTACCGTTATAGAGGCCAGAACGTTGTGTAGCTTTAAAAATAGGTTGGATAAATACATGAGTAGATGTGGGTGGGTGTGAGTTAGACCTGATAGCTTGTGCTACCAGGTCGGTTGCCGTGTTCCTCCCTTAAGTCAATGTGACCTGACCTGACTAGGTTGGGTGCATTGGCTTAAGCCGGTAGGAGACTTGGACCTGCCTCGCATGGGCCAGTAGGCCTTCTGCAGTGTTCCTTCGTTCTTATGTGTGGCCCAGGTGCTGCATGTGTGGCCCAGGTGCTGCATGTGTGACCCAGGTGCTGCATGTGTGACCCAGGTGCTGCATGTGTGACCCAGGTGCTGCATGTGTGGCCAAGTGCTGCATGTGTGACCCAGGTGCTGCATGTGTGACCCAGGTGCTGCATGTGTGGCCCAGGTGCTGCATGGGTGACCCAGGTGCTGCATGTGTGACCCAGGTGCTGCATGTGTGGCCCAGGTGCTGCATTTGTAGCCAAGGTGCTGCATGTGTGGCGCAGGTGCGGCATGTGTGGCCCAGGTGCTGCATGTGTGACCCAGGTGCTGCATGTGTGGCCCAGTTGCTGCATGTGTAGCCCAGGTGCTGCATGTGTGGGCCAGGTGCTGCATGTGTGACCCAGGTTCTGCATGTGTGGCCCAGGTGCTGCATGTGTAGCCCAGGTGCTGCATGTGTGGGCCAAGTGCTGCATGTGTGATCCAGTTGCTGCATGTGTGGCCCAGGTGCAGCATATGTAGGCCAGGTGCTGCATGTGTGGGCCAGGTGCTGCATGTGTAGCCCAGGTGCTGCATGTGTGGGCCAGGTGCTGCATGTATGGGGCCAGGTGCTGCATGTGTCACCCAGGTGCTGCATGTGTAACCCAGGTGCTGCATGTGTGGGCCAGGTGCTGCATGTGTGACCCAGGTGCTGCATGTGTGACCCAGGTGCTGCATGTGTGACCCAGGTGCTGCATGTGTGGGCCAGGTGCTGCATGTGTGACCCAGGTGCTGCATGTGTGGCCCAGGTGCTGCATGTGTGACCCAGGTGCTGCATGTGTGGCCCAGGTGCTGCATGTGTGGCCCAGGTGCTGCATGTGTGGCCCAGGTGCTGCATGTGTGACCCAGGTGCTGCATGTGTGGCCCAGGTGCTGCATGTGTGGCCCAGGTGCTGCATGTGTGACCCAGGTGCTGCATGTGTGGCCCAGGTGCTGCATGTGTGGCCCAGGTGCTGCATGTGTGGCCCAGGTGCTGCATGTGTGGCCCAGGTGCTGCATGTGTGACCCACGTGCTGCATGTGTGGCCAAGGTGCTTCATGTGTGGCCCAGGTGCTGCATGTGTGGCCCAGGTGCTGCATGTGTGACCCAGGTGCTGCATGTGTGACCCATATGCTGCATGTGTGACCCAGGTGCTGCATGTGTGGCCAAGTGCTGCATGTGTGACCCAGGTGCTGCATGTGTGACCCAGGTGCTGCATGTGTGACCCAGGTGCTGCATGTGTGGCCAAGTGCTGCATGTGTGACCCAGGTGCTGCATGTGTGGCCCAGGTGCTGCATGTGTGACCCAGGTGCTGCATGTGTGACCCAGGTGCTGCATGTGTGACCCAGGTGCTGCATGTGTGACCCAGGTGCTGCATGTGTGGATCAGGTGCTGCATGTGTGACCCAGGTGCTGCATGTGTGACCCAGGTGCTGCATGTGTGACCCAGGTGCTGCATGTGTGACCCAGGTGCTGCATGTGTGGCCCAGGTGCTGTATGTGTGACCCAGGTGCTGCATGTGTGACCCAGGTGCTGCATGTGTGACCCAGGTGCTGCATGTGTGACCCAGGTGCTGCATGTGTGACCCAGGTGCTGCATGTGTGGCCCAGGTGCTGCATGTGTGACCCAGGTGCTGCATGTGTGACCCAGGTGCTGCATGTGTGACCCAGGTGCTGCATGTGTGGCCCAGGTGCTGAATGTGTGACCCAGGTGCTGCATGTGTGACCCAGGTGCTGCATGTGTGACCCAGGTGCTGCATGTGTGACCCAGGTGCTGCATGTGTGACCCAGGTGCTGCATGTGTGGATCAGGTGCTGCATGTGTGACCCAGGTGCTGCATGTGTGACCCAGGTGCTGCATGTGTGACCCAGGTGCTGCATGTGTTACCCAGGTGCTGCATGTGTGACCCAGGTGCTGCATGTGTGACCCAGGTGCTGCATGTGTGGCCCAGGTGCTGCATGTGTGGCCCAGGTGCTGCATGTGTGGCCCAGGTGCTGCATGTGTGGCCCAGGTGTTGCATGTGTGACCCAGGTGCTGCATGTGTGGCCCAGGTGCTGCATGTGTGGCCCAGGTGCTGCATGTGTGGCCCAGGTGCTGCATGTGTGACCCAGGTGCTGCATGTGTGACCCAGGTGCTGCATGTGTGACCCAGGTGCTGCATGTGTGGCCCAGGTGCTGCATGTGTGGCCCAGGTGCTGCATGTGTGACCCAGGTGCTGCATGTGTGACCCAGGTGCTGCATGTGTGACCCAGGTGCTGCATGTGTGACCCAAGTGCTGTATGTGTGACCCAGGTGCTGCATGTGTGACCCAGGTGCTGCATGTGTGGATCAGGTGCTGCATGTGTGACCCAGGTGCTGCATGTTTGACCCAGGTGCTGCATGTGTGACCCAGGTGCTGCATGTGTGGCCCAGGTGCTGCATGTGTGACCCAGGTGCTGCATGTGTGACCCAGGTGCTGCATGTGTGGCCCAGGTGCTGCATGTGTGGCCCAGGTGCTGCATGTGTGACCCAGGTGCTGCATGTGTGACCCAGGTGCTGCATGTGTGACCCAGGTGCTGCATGTGTGACCCAGGTGCTGCATGTGTGGCCAAGTGCTGCATGTGTGACCCAGGTGCTGCATGTGTGGCCCAGGTGCTGCATGTGTGACCCAGGTGCTGCATGTGTGACCCAGGTGCTGCATGTGTGACCCAGGTGCTGCATGTGTGACCCAGGTGCTGCATGTGTGGATCAGGTGCTGCATGTGTGACCCAGGTGCTGCATGTTTGACCCAGGTGCTGCATGTGTGACCCAGGTGCTGCATGTGTGGCCCAGGTGCTGCATGTGTGACCCAGGTGCTGCATGTGTGACCCAGGTGCTGCATGTGTGGCCCAGGTGCTGCATGTGTGGCCCAGGTGCTGCATGTGTGACCCAGGTGCTGCATGTGTGACCCAGGTGCTGCATGTGTGACCCAGGTGCTGCATGTGTGACCCAGGTGCTGCATGTGTGACCCAGGTGCTGCATGTGTGACCCAGGTGCTGCATGTGTGGCCCAGGTGCTGCATGTGTGACCCAGGTGCTGCATGTGTGACCCAGGTGCTGCATGTGTGACCCAGGTGCTGCATGTGTGGATCAGGTGCTGCATGTGTGACCCAGGTGCTGCATGTGTGACCCAGGTGCTGCATGTGTGACCCAGGTGCTGCATGTGTGACCCAGGTGCTGCATGTGTGGCCCAGGTGCTGTATGTGTGACCCAGGTGCTGCATGTGTGACCCAGGTGCTGCATGTGTGACCCAGGTGCTGCATGTGTGACCCAGGTGCTGCATGTGTGGCCCAGGTGCTGCATGTGTGACCCAGGTGCTGCATGTGTGACCCAGGTGCTGCATGTGTGACCCAGGTGCTGCATGTGTGGCCCAGGTGCTGAATGTGTGGCCCAGGTGCTGCATGTGTGACCCAGGTGCTGCATGTGTGACCCAGGTGCTGCATGTGTGACCCAGGTGCTGCATGTGTGACCCAGGTGCTGCATGTGTGACCCAGGTGCTGCATGTGTGACCCAGGTGCTGCATGTGTGGATCAGGTGCTGCATGTGTGACCCAGGTGCTGCATGTGTGACCCAGGTGCTGCATGTGTGACCCAGGTGCTGCATGTGTTACCCAGGTGCTGCATGTGTGACCCAGGTGCTGCATGTGTGACCCAGGTGCTGCATGTGTGGCCCAGGTGCTGCATGTGTGGCCCAGGTGCTGCATGTGTGGCCCAGGTGCTGCATGTGTGGCCCAGGTGTTGCATGTGTGACCCAGGTGCTGCATGTGTGGCCCAGGTGCTGCATGTGTGGCCCAGGTGCTGCATGTGTGGCCCAGGTGCTGCATGTGTGACCCAGGTGCTGCATGTGTGACCCAGGTGCTGCATGTGTGACCCAGGTGCTGCATGTGTGGCCCAGGTGCTGCATGTGTGGCCCAGGTGCTGCATGTGTGACCCAGGTGCTGCATGTGTGACCCAGGTGCTGCATGTGTGACCCAGGTGCTGCATGTGTGACCCAAGTGCTGCATGTGTGACCCAGGTGCTGCATGTGTGACCCAGGTGCTGCATGTGTGGATCAGGTGCTGCATGTGTGACCCAGGTGCTGCATGTTTGACCCAGGTGCTGCATGTGTGACCCAGGTGCTGCATGTGTGGCCCAGGTGCTGCATGTGTGACCCAGGTGCTGCATGTGTGACCCAGGTGCTGCATGTGTGGCCCAGGTGCTGCATGTGTGGCCCAGGTGCTGCATGTGTGACCCAGGTGCTGCATGTGTGACCCAGGTGCTGCATGTGTGGCCCAGGTGCTGCATGTGTGGCCAAGTGCTGCATGTGTGACCCAGGTGCTGCATGTGTGGCCCAGGTGCTGCATGTGTGACCCAGGTGCTGCATGTGTGACCCAGGTGCTGCATGTGTGACCCAGGTGCTGCATGTATGGCCCAGGTGCTGCATGTGTGGCCCAGGTGCTGCATGTGTGGCCCAGGTGCTGCATGTGTGACCCAGGTGCTGCATGTGTGGCCCAGGTGCTGCATGTGTGGCCCAGGTGCTGCATGTGTGGCCCAGGTACTGCATGTGTGGCCCAGGTGCTGCATGTGTGACCCAGGTGCTGCATGTGTGACCCAGGTGCTGCATGTGTGACCCAGGTGCTGCATGTGTGGCCCAGGTGCTGCATGTGTGACCCAGGTGCTGCATGTGTGGCCCAGGTGCTGCATGTGTGGCCCAGGTGCTGCATGTGTGACCCAGGTGCTGCATGTGTGACCCAGGTGCTGCATGTGTGGCCCAGGTGCTGCATGTGTGACCCAGGTGCTGCATGTGTGACCCAGGTGCTGCATGTGTGGCCCAGGTGCTGCATGTGTGACCCAGGTGCTGCATGTGTGACCCAGGTGCTGCATGTGTGACCCAGGTGCTGCATGTGTGACCCAGGTGCTGCATGTGTGACCCAGGTGCTGCATGTGTGACCCAGGTGCTGCATGTGTGACCCAGGTGCTGCATGTGTGACCCAGGTGCTGCATGTGTGACCCAGGTGCTGCATGTGTGACCCAGGTGCTGCATGTGTGACCCAGGTGCTGCATGTCTACTTTCTCTTCAGAGTTCTGCGGGTTCGTTTGTAGGTCAGGCAGAGGAAATAATTTTTTTTCTGTATTCTCCCCTGTTTTCTTTTATTGGATTGTTGGTGAACATTAACTTATACTGATTGTTGGTGAACATTAACTTATACTGATTGTTGGTGAACATTAACTTATACTGATTGTTGGTGAACATTAACTTATACTGATTGTTGGTGAACATTAACTTATACTGATTGTTGGTGAACATTAACTTATACTGATTGTTGGTGAACATTAACTTATACTGATTGTTGGTGAACATTAACTTATACTGATTGTTGGTGAACATTAACTTATACTGATTGTTGGTGAACATTAACTTATACTGATTGTTGGTGAACATTAACTTATACTGATTGTTGGTGAACATTAACTTATACTGATTGTTGGTGAACATTAACTTATACTGATTGTTGGTGAACATTAACTTGTACTGATTGTTGGTGAACATTAACTTATACTGATTGTTGGTGAACATTAACTTGTACTGATTGTTGGTGAACATTAACTTGTACTGATTGTTGGTGAACATTAACTTATACTGATTGTTGGTGAACATTAACTTATACTGATTGTTGGTGAACATTAACTTATACTGATTGTTGGTGAACATTAACTTATACTGATTGTTGGTGAACATTAACTTATACTGATTGTTGGTGAACATTAACTTATACTGATTGTTGGTGAACATTAACTTGTACTGATTGTTGGTGAACATTAACTTGTACTGATTGTTGGTGAACATTAACTTATACTGATTGTTGGTGAACATTAACTTGTACTGATTGTTGGTGAACATTAACTTGTACTGATTGTTGGTGAACATTAACTTATACTGATTGTTGGTGAACATTAACTTATACTGATTGTTGGTGAACATTAACTTATACTGATTGTTGGTGAACATTAACTTATGCTGATTGTTGGTGAACATTAACTTGTACTGATTGTTGGTGAACATTAACTTATACTGATTGTTGGTGAACATTAACTTATACTGATTGTTGGTGAACATTAACTTGTACTGATTGTTGGTGAACATTAACTTGTACTGATTGTTGGTGAACATTAACTTATACTGATTGTTGGTGAACATTAACTTATACTGATTGTTGGTGAACATTAACTTATACTGATTGTTGGTGAACATTAACTTGTACTGATTGTTGGTGAACATTAACTTGTACTGATTGTTGGTGAACATTAACTTAGTGATTGTTGAACATTAACTTGTACTGATTGTTGGTGAACATTAACTTGTACTGATTGTTGGTGAACATTAACTTGTACTGATTGTTGGTGAACATTAACTTATACTGATTGTTGGTGAACATTAACTTATACTGATTGTTGGTGAACATTAACTTGTACTGATTGTTGGTGAACATTAACTTGTACTGATTGTTGGTGAACATTAACTTAGTGATTGTTGAACATTAACTTGTACTGATTGTTGGTGAACATTAACTTGTACTGATTGTTGGTGAACATTAACTTGTACTGATTGTTGGTGAACATTAACTTGTACTGATTGTTGGTGAACATTAACTTATACTGATTGTTGGTGAACATTAACTTAGTGATTGTTGGTGAACATTAACTTGTACTGATTGTTGGTGAACATTAACTTGTACTGATTGTTGGTGAACATTAACTTGTACTGATTGTTGGTGAACATTAACTTAGTGATTGTTGGTGAACATTAACTTGTACTGATTGTTGGTGAACATTAACTTAGTGATTGTTGGTGAACATTAACTTGTACTGATTGTTGGTGAACATTAACTTATACTGATTGTTGGTGAACATTAACTTGTACTGATTGTTGGTGAACATTAACTTATACTGATTGTTGGTGAACATTAACTTATACTGATTGTTGGTGAACATTAACTTAGTGATTGTTGGTGAACATTAACTTGTACTGATTGTTGGTGAACATTAACTTATACTGATTGTTGGTGAACATTAACTTGTACTGATTGTTGGTGAACATTAACTTATACTGATTGTTGGTGAACATTAACTTATACTGATTGTTGGTGAACATTAACTTATACTGAGTGTTGGTGAACATTAACTTAGTGATTGTTGGTGAACATTAACTTGTACTGATTGTTGGTGAACATTAACTTATACTGATTGTTGGTGAACATTAACTTGTACTGATTGTTGGTGAACATTAACTTATACTGATTGTTGGTGAACATTAACTTATACTGATTGTTGGTGAACATTAACTTATACTGAGTGTTGGTGAACATTAACTTGTACTGATTGTTGGTGAACATTAACTTATACTGATTGTTGGTGAACATTAACTTGTACTGATTGTTGGTGAACATTAACTTGTACTGATTGTTGGTGAACATTAACTTACACTGATTGTTGGTGAACATTAACTTAGTGATTGTTGGTGAACATTAACTTAGTGATTGTTGGTGAACATTAACTTAGTGATTGTTGGTGAACATTAACTTACAGTGATTGTTGGTGAACATTAACTTACAGTGATTGTTGGTGAACATTAACTTAGTGATTGTTGGTGAACATTAACTTAGTGATTGTTGGTGAACATTAACTTACAGTGATTGTTGGTGAACATTAACTTAGTGATTGTTGGTGAACATTAACTTAGTGATTGTTGGTGAACATTAACTTAGTGATTGTTGGTGAACATTAACTTAGTGATTGTTGGTGAACATTAACTTAGTGATTGTTGGTGAACATTAACTTAGTGATTGTTGGTGAACATTAACTTAGTGATTGTTGGTGAACATTAACTTAGTGATTGTTGGTGAACATTAACTTAGTGATTGTTGGTGAACATTAACTTATACTGATTGTTGGTGAACATTAACTTAGTGATTGTTGGTGAACATTAACTTATACTGATTGTTGGTGAACATTAACTTAGTGATTGTTGGTGAACATTAACTTAGTGATTGTTGGTGAACATTAACTTAGTGATTGTTGGTGAACATTAACTTATACTGATTGTTGGTGAACATTAACTTAGTGATTGTTGGTGAACATTAACTTAGTGATTGTTGGTGAACATTAACTTAGTGATTGTTGGTGAACATTAACTTAGTGATTGTTGGTGAACATTAACTTAGTGATTGTTGGTGAACATTAACTTAGTGATTGTTGGTGAACATTAACTTATACTGATTGTTGGTGAACATTAACTCACACTGATCATAAACTTTCACTGGTGTATTATTCATGTTATTATATGAACCTCTAATTAATGGTCCAGTTGTACAAATGGATGGAATTTCGCCTGTGTAGAAATTTTTATTTTTTTTATCACTTTCGTGGAGGTGTTTCTGTCGTCCGGTATGAATATTACAGCAGCAGAGGCAGCAACAGCAGCAGAGGCAGCAACAGCAGCCGCCGCCGCCGCAGCCGTTGCCTCTGCTGCTGCTGCCTCTGCTTCTGCTGCTGCCTCTGCTGCTGCTGCTGCCTCTGCTTCTGTTGCTGCCTCTGCTTCTGCTGCTGCCTCTGCTTCTGCTGCTGCCTCTGCTTCTGCTGCTGCCTCTGCTGCTGCTGCTTCTGTTGCTGCCTCTGCTTCTGTTGCTGCCTCTGCTTCTGCTGCTGCCTCTGCTTCTGCTGCTGCCTCTGCTTCTGCTGCTGCCTCTGCTGCTGCTGCTTCCTCTGCTGCTGCCTCTGGTGCTGTTGCTGCTCCTCTTCCCGCTCCTCCACCATCATCTCCACCTCCTTCACCTCCTCCACCACCACCACTTCCTCCTCCGCCCCCCACCTCTACCACCACCACCTCCTCCTCCCCCCCCCACCTCTACCACCACCACCTCCTCCTCCCCCCCACCTCTACCACCACCACTTCCTCCTCCCCCCCCACCTCTACCACCACCACTTCCTCCTCCCCCCCACCTCTACCACCACCACTTCCTCCCCCCCCACCTCTACCACCACCACCTCCTCCTCCCCCCCACCTCTACCACCACCACTTCCTCCTCCCCCCCACCTCTACCACCACCACCTCCTCCTCCTCCCCCCACCTCCACCACCACCACTTCCTCCTCCCCCCCCCACTTCTACCACCACCACTTCCTCCTCCCCCCCCACCTCTACCACCACCACTTCCTCCTCCCCCCCACCTCTACTACCACCACCACCTCCTCCTCCCCCCCACCTCTACTACCACCACCACCTCCCCCCCCACCTCTACTACCACCACCACCTCCCCCCCCCACCTCTACTACCACCACCACCTCCTCCTCCCCCCACCTCTACTACCACCACCACCTCCCCCCCCACCTCTACTACCACCACCACCTCCCCCCCCCACCTCTACTACCACCACCACCTCCTCCTCCCCCCCACCTCTACTACCACCACCACCTCCCCCCCACCTCTACTACCACCACCACCTCCCCCCCCCCACCTCTACTACCACCACCACCTCCTCCTCCCCCCCACCTCTACTACCACCACCACCTCCCCCCCCACCTCTACTACCACCACCACCTCCCCCCCCACCTCTACTACCACCACCACCTCCTCCTCCCCCCCACCTCTACTACCACCACCACCTCCCCCCCCACCTCTACTACCACCACCACCTCCCCCCCCCACCTCTACTACCACCACCACCTCCTCCTCCCCCCCACCTCTACTACCACCACCACCTCCTCCCCCTCCACCTCTACTACCACCACCACCTCCTCCCCCCCCCACCTCTACTACCACCACCACCTCCCCCCCCCCACCTCTACTACCACCACCACCTCCTCCTCCCCCCCACCTCTACTACCACCACCACCTCCTCCCCCCACCTCTACTACCACCACCACCTCCCCCCCCCCCACCTCTACTACCACCACCACCTCCTCCTCCCCCCCACCTCTACTACCACCACCACCTCCCCCCCCACCTCTACTACCACCACCACATCCCCCCCCCCACCTCTACTACCACCACCACCTCCTCCTCCCCCCCACCTCTACTACCACCACCACCTCCCCCCCCACCTCTACTACCACCACCACCTCCCCCCCCCCACCTCTATTACCACCACCACCTCCTCCTCCCCCCCACCTCTACTACCACCACCACCTCCCCCCCCACCTCTACTACCACCACCACCTCCCCCCCCCACCTCTACTACCACCACCACCTCCTCCTCCCCCCCACCTCTACTACCACCACCACCTCCTCCCCCCCCACCTCTACTACCACCACCACCACCTCCCCCCCCCACCTCTACTACCACCACCACCTCCTCCCCCCCCCACCTCTACTACCACCACCACCACCTCCCCCCCCCACCTCTACTACCACCACCACCTCCTCCTCCCCCCCACCTCTACTACCACCACCACCTCCTCCCCCCCCACCTCTACTACCACCACCACCACCTCCCCCCCCACCTCTACTACCACCACCACCTCCTCCCCCCCCCACCTCTACTACCACCACCACCACCTCCCCCCCCCACCTCTACTACCACCACCACCTCCTCCCCCCCCCACCTCTACTACCACCACCACCTCCTCCCCCCCCACCTCTACTACCACCACCACCACCTCCCCCCCCCACCTCTACTACCACCACCACCACCTCCCCCCCCCACCTCTACTACCACCACCACCTCCTCCCCCCCCACCTCTACTACCACCACCACCTCCTCCCCCCCCCACCTCTACTACCACCACCACCACCTCCCCCCCCCACCTCTACTACCACCACCACCTCCTCCCCCCCCACCTCTACTACCGCCACCACCTCCTCCCCCCCCACCTCTACTACCACCACCACCACCTCCCCCCCCACCTCTACTACCACCACCACCTCCTCCCCCCCCCACCTCTACTACCGCCACCACCTCCTCCCCCCCCACCTCTACTACCACCACCACCACCTCCCCCCCCCACCTCTACTACCACCACCACCTCCTCCCCCCCCCACCTCTACTACCGCCACCACCTCCTCCCCCCCCCACCTCTACTACCGCCACCACCTCCTCCCCCCCCCCACCTCTACTACCACCACCACCACCTCCCCCCCCCACCTCTACTACCACCACCACCTCCTCCCCCCCCACCTCTACTACCACCACCACCTCCTCCCCCCCCCACCTCTACTACCGCCACCACCTCCTCCCCCCCCCACCTCTACTACCGCCACCACCTCCTCCTCTGGCTGAAGATTATCTTTCCCCTCACATTGTTCTACGTTGTCTTTCTATTACCTGGAGTTTACCTGGAGAGAGTTCCGGGGGTCAACGCCCCCACGGCCCGGTCTGTGACCAGGCCTCCTGGTGGATCAGAGCCTGATCAACCAGGCTGTTGCTGCTGGCTGCACGCAAACCAACGTACGAGCCACAGCCCGGTCTGTTGGTAATATTGGATATTCGTGTAGGTTTGGTGCATTATTTTAATTATATGAGAAAGCGACCAGCAGGTGAACAAGACGACCGTCTCTTATATTCATTGTTAAGACTTTTCGCAAACTAATGACTTTTTCACTCCAGTACAGACAATAATTACTGGAGGCGGTGAAAGACGTGACGTAGTTGGTTATCAGTCCCACAGTATCTCTCCTATCTTAATGGGTCATGTCAGTTCCCGATGTCTTATAATAGTATGTTATTTCTTAATCTATAATCTACCTTGTCCATAATTACTATCACATTTGCTATGTCTGCTTTCGTAAGGTGAAGTCCAGGATCTTTCCTTAATTCATGGTATAACTTAACAAATTTTTGAAAACAATTGTGTTGCCCAGATCTGATGTGTGTGTGTGTGTGTGTGTGTGTGTGTGTGTGTGTGTGTGTGTGTGTGTGTGTGTGTGTGTGTGTGTGTGTGTGTGGTGCTGAATATGTAAAATTGGTCAGTCAGCAAGAACTCATTTAAAATTAAGTTCTTTCTAAAAATTTTCTCTTTTACGTTTAAAAAATATATTGTTTTTATGTTAATGTAAAAATTAACAATTTTGTGCCAAAGGAACCTTAGAAAACTTGCTTAATTATTATAACTAGAGCAATTTAATTTAGCCTAATCCAGCTACATATATGTTAGATATGTTTACAGTAATTTAATAATAAACAAACACAATGAAAGATATTTTTTCGTTAGGCTCGGAATGATTTTTGCGAAATTATTGCATACACAAATTTTCGCTTGCCCTAATCGGCAACAAGAGCGTTGTTATTTAAGCCAAAATTGCAAGTGTTACCTGTTCGGCATCACACACACACACACTGAGAGGTATAGACAAGTTGGACTGATGCAGGATGCTCCAGAGATGGGACACAGCAACAAGGGGTCACAGTTGGAAGTTGAAAACTCAGATGAACCACAGGGATGTAAGGAAGCATTTCTTCAGTCACAGAGTTATCAGGAAATGGAATAGCCTGGGTAGTGATGTAGTGGAGGCAGAATCCATACATAGTTTTAAGAAGAGGTACGATAAAGCTCACGGAGCAGGAAGAGTGACTGAGTAGCGGCCAGTTGAAGAGGCGGGGCCAGGAGCTGTGAATCGACCCCTGCAACCACAACTAAGTGAGTACAAATTAGGTAAGTACGCGCACACTCAGGAGAGGTTTGTACCCAAGGGTAACAGAAACAGCGAGAAAGCCAGGATGAGCCTTTGGTTCACCCAAAGGTGTAAAGAGGCCAAAACCAAGTGTGCTAGAGAGTGGAAGTATAGAAGGCAAAGGACCCAGGAGAATAAGGAGAGATGTCGTAGAGCCAGAAATAAGCATGCACAGGTAAGAAGGGAGGCCTATTGACAGTATGAAAATGACGTAGCAGCGAAAGCCAAATCTGACCCGAAGCTGTTGTACAACCACATCAGGAGGAAAGCAGCAGTCAAGGACCAGGTAATCAGGCTGAGGAAGCAAGGAGGGGAAATCACAAGAAACGGCAGTGACAAATGCGATCATGGAGTGATAGTGCACAAAATGAGGGCCAAGCATGTAAGGAAACTAGAGAAAGTGCAGAGGTTTGCAACAAGACTAGTCCCGGAGCTAAGGGGTAAGCCCTGTGAAGAGAGATTAAGGGAAATCGACTTGACGACACTGGAAGACAGGAGAGATAGGGGGGATATGTTAACGACATATAAAATACTGAGAGAAGTCGACAAGGTGGACAGAGACAGGATGTTCCAGAGATGGGACATAGTAACAAGTGGTCAGAGTTGAAAGTTGAAGACTCAGATGAACCACAGGGATGTTAGGAAGTATTTCTTCAATCACAGATTTGTCAGGAAGTGGAATAGTCTGTGTAGTGATACAGTGGAGGCAGGATCCATACATAGCTTTAAGGAGAGTGACCGTGTAGCGGCCAGTGATGAGGCGGGGCCAGGATCTGTGACTCGACCCCTGCAACCACAAGTAGGTGAGTACACACACATACATTCATTATTATTATTATTATTACAGGTGTCACCTCACCTAGAGGTGTTTAAAATTCATTGTTGTGATCATCTGTGCTCTCCCTCATCGAGAACATCATTCGTGATTGACGTGTCCATTCAAGGCAGGAGAGATATCAAAGTTGGAAAATTTACTGGGATCATTTACTCTAGTAGATCATTTTATACTAATAGAAATACCTTAGAGTACTCTGAATGTACTCTCTTGAGCGAAGAAGTGTTACCTGAGAATATATACTGGGAAAGCATTGAAGAACCGAGTCCAAAACTCACACTACCCTAACAACGTATAGTTAGTGTGAATATTGGGAGGAAGTGTAATGCCAGTGAAAAGCAGGGGAGTCATGTGCACAGAAAGAGAACACCATGTCAACATCCTTTATCCAAAAATATTCAGTCTGTTACACATATCAGAAATATTACTGGAACAAGCGAAGTTTTCAGTGTGAAACCAGATTACTGCCTCCGTCAAATAGGCAGCAACAGCTTGGCCTGGTTGTTAGGGGAAGAGGAACTCTGGAAACCAGTCTAATATATATTACAAGTACCTAGTACCCGGGTAGACAGGCACCTGGTAATCAGAGGCGGTGTTAACTAATACACAAATGTAAAAGTACCTGATACACAGGTAGAGATGTACCTGGAAGTAGTTGTGAGCATAGAGTTCAACACCATCCTTGTACCAGGTGATGCTGGGTCTGGGATTGCCTCTTGCTGTGCAGATGAAGATGATCTTACGTCCCAACACATACTCCAGCTCATAATGTGATGACTGTATCACTCGCGCTGCCTGTGGGAATACATAACACATGTTAACACCTGTCACAATGCTGGTGTTGCCTGTAGTAACACACATGTTGCATATACCTAGTATGTAGTACGTACAAAATATAATCATTACACACAAAACCACTCATCATTCCTGTAGCCATTTTAGATATCAGGAAGGTGACCCGAGTCATTCCTAGATCGTTTGACGAGTGTTAGATGTGCTGCGGCTTTCTAACCTCCCAGGGATGGGGACATACACCAAGTGGTGTATGTCCCCAGTGAGAGGCATACACCAAGTGGTGTATGTCCCCAGTGAGAGACATACACCAAGTGGTGTATGTCCCCAGTGAGAGACATACACCAAGTGGTGTATGTCCCCAGTGAGAGACATACACCAAGTGGTGTATGTCTCACTGTGTATACTCTACCATCATTAATTGGTTCAGAGTACTGGACAGTACAGAGGCAGCTGGACACTAGCAGCATTAATTGGTTCAGAGTACTGGACAGTACAGAGGCAGCTGGACACTAGCAGCATTAATTGGTTCAGAGTACTGGACAGTACAGAGGCAGCTGGACACTAGCAGCATTAATTGGTTCAGAGTACTGGACAGTACAGAGGCAGATGGACACTAGCAGCATTAATTGGTTCAGAGTACTGGACAGCACAGAGGCAGCTGGACACTAGCAGCATTAATTGGTTCAGAGTACTGGACAGTACAGAGGCAGCTGGACACTAGCAGCATTAATTGGTTCAGAGTACTGGACAGTACAGAGTCAGCTGGACACTAGCAGCATTAATTGGTTCAGAGTACTGGGCAGTACAGAGGCAGCTGGACAATAACACTCTCTTATATAAGGTAAAAAGTGTATTAATGCCGGCAATATGGCAATAGGACACAAGTACATACACTTAAGACACCTTTAGTGAATAGGTTTTGGTCCTGGGATCTTGGTCATTACGAATGTTACTAAAGAATGAGAAATGCACTCAGCTCATACACTGAGTGCCCGGGGTTCGTTCCCCGGTACGGGTGCAAACTTTGGACATGTTTCCGTACACCTGCTGTCCCTGTTCACTTAGCAGTAAGTAGGTACCTGGGAGAGGGCGGTGGTATACCTCAAATAGGGCTCTGAAATGAGCAGGTGTAGGATAGCAGCTATTAGCCTGTAAAAATTGATTTGTGTAAAAAAATCAGAATTATGAAAAATGAAAGTAGCTGATGGTCAGACGAAGGCGTGAAGTCATCTAATTGCTATGTCACGTGACAGTTGAGAAACATAGCAGTATCATGTGTGCCAGGGTTATTTAAATGATACATGTGCCAGCCCTTTGTTCCGTGGTGTCAGTTGTAGGAATTAAGAGGAGCTTCCTTGTAGATCATTTCAGCATTGTTCCAGTGCATGTGGTGGACCTCTTTACATCTATGTATGAAACAGTCGTTGCTGTTATCTTGTCGGTTGCAAGCATATATATGTTCTTAAAACACGCGTGAAAATATTCCCCAGTTCTTGAACATAGATACTGCATCCCCTGCATGGTATGGCATATATTCCTGCCTCATACACAAATAACCCGCACATAGAAGAGAGGAGCTTACGACGACGTTTCGGTCCGACTTGTTATTTATATTCCTGCTTCACTGTTAGGTGTATCATGGGGATCTTTCTTCCTTGGGAGATCTCTGATGCGTGACGAGGCCATGGCAGCTACATGGATGTTGCTTCTAGAAAAGCCCTGAGTGGTGGTGTTCGCAACTTTAACTCCAGGTAGATCAAAATCTGGGTTTCTCGGTGGTAGCCTTGTTGATAGAGTGAAGGATAGTCTCAGCTTTAAGTTTAGAGTCTTGTATGAGGCAAGAAGGGAAGCCCAAGTGTGTGAAGGCATGAGTAATGAACTGGGAGAAATGTTTCCACGCTCTTTACATGCAAAGACGAGGAACCAGACTACTCAAAGGTTCAAGCCAATTTGAGGAACGAAATGAAATGCTGTTTAAAGACATGGAAAACATTGAGGTCCTTTATTTTATTTTTTTTTTTTTTTTTTATTTTTTTTTTTTTTTTTTTTTTTTTTTGTTATTCGCCGGTATTCTCCCGGCCCGGGTCTTTTCCAAGTAGTGGTGACCCGGCCTTGGCTCCCTATCTGGGGAGTGTCTCGAGACTTAAGTCTCCCATGGGAGGAGGTACAGTACCTCCTCATCTTTGGGACCAAGTGTCCCCAGGCCTAGCCACATTCCCCGCCCTCACGGGGCTCGTAGGGAGAAGCTAGGCCTCTGGTCTGCCATCTACCCCGCCTCAAAGGGGCTCGTGGGGATGGCAGTCTTATGAGCTGCAGATGGTAGCAAGCTCAGGCTGTTTTGAGGTCCTTGTTTCTGTGTCCCCTCTCTGGAACATCTTTTGTGTGTGCTTCTGTGTATTTGTTTTTTGTTTATTTTATCTTTAAGGTTGAATGTTGGCTTGTGACACGGTCTTTTAATCATCGTTAACGGGAGCATTTTCATTCCTGTTACATTCCACTCAACAGTTTCGTAGGTTCTGTTGTAAAAGTTCGACCTGGTGCCAGATTTCGTCATTGGTTGTTTAGTTTACTGGTATCAGCGTCTCTGACCCCTTCATAACTACCATAACTTGGTTGATCTGGCATTGTTTGCAGGTATATGTTCGGTTTACCCTTTGCAAATCCTCTACCTTTGTTCCAGAAATATTTCTGATACTTGCTGGTAGCATTTAATCTTGGACTGCAGATGTTAGCACAGTGACGCCCCTGTTTTTTCCCGGCTTATCTTATACCTCTTCCATATTTCTCACTCCAGTAAGCTGTTATGCTAGTGTCTAGAGTATTTTTACTGTATGTATTTTTACTGTACTCTTAAGAGGCACCTAAATTACCCCGTCTTCTAATAACATGTTCATTTTTCCACTATAATCTACTTTATCCATAATTACTATCACGTTTGCTTTGTCTGCTTTCGTAAGGTGAAGTCCAGGATCTTTCCTTAATTCATGGTATAACTTAACAAATCTTTGAGGACAATTGTGTTGCAAGCTTTGCTACACAATTGTCTCTGCATGGTATAACTCTTCATGGTATAACTCTTCATGGTATAACTCTTCATGGTATAACTCTTCATGGTATAACTCTTCATGGTATAACTCTTCATGGTATAACTCTTCATGGTATAACCTAACAGAGATATTGTTACTTCCATGTATATAACTGACTGGTTAATGTGAGTTTGTTTGTTACAGGTGAGGTGGTGGTGGCCAGGTAGGCACTCTTGTTGTCATGCCCAGGTAAGTTAGTCCTCTTATCTCCCTTCTCACCCTCCCTCCCTTCCTTCTTTTTTCCCTCCACTCTTCCTTTCTCTATTTTTCCCACCCTTCCCTTTTTCATTTCTTTCTTGTGCCTGATCCTATCACGGCCAACCTCCTCTTGTTTCACTCCTTTATTTCCCTCCTCCCCTTTAATTCACTTCCTCATTCCTACTCCTCGTCTCCTCCCTCCTTCCTTTCTCCCACATCCCTTCTCCCTCCCTCGTCCTTTCCACTTTCCACTTCCTCCTTCCATTGTTCCCTCCCTCGCCTGCCTCCTCCTCCTCTCTCCCTCCTCCTCTCTTCTTATTCATAGCTAACACTTCCCTCCCTTCCTCACTTATTTCTATATCCTACTTCCTCTTTATATCATTACCTCTCGTCCCTCCTTCCTTTTTCTTTCTTTCCTCCTCATATCCTCTTCCATCATCATTCTCCCTTCCCTCCTCTTTCGTTCCCTCCTTCTTTCCCTTACCCTCTCCTCCCTCCCTCGTTCCCTCCCTCCTTCCCTTCCTTCATCTCGGTAACCTAACTCGTATAGTTAAACAAAAATTTTTGGTACATATCTGTGTTAGTCTCTAAACTGTAATGATCATACTGGTCATTATACTGGACTAAGAATGATCATACTGGTCATTATACTGGACTAAGAATGATCATACTGGTCATTATACTGGACTAAGAATGATCATACTGGTCATTATACTGGACTAAGAATGATCATACTGGTCATTATACTGGACTAAGAATGATCATACTGGTCATTATACTGGACTAAGAATGATCATACTGGTCATTATACTGGACTAAGAATTATCATACTGGTCGTTATACTGGACTAAGAATGATCATACTGGTCATTACACTGTACTAAGAATGATCATACTGGTCGTTACACTGAACTAAGAATGATCATACTGGTCATTATACTGGACTAAGAATGATCATACTGGTCATTACACTGTACTAAGAATGATCATACTGGTCGTTACACTGGACTAAGAATGATCATACTGGTCGTTACACTGGACTAAGAATGATCATACTGGTCGTTACACTGAACTAAGAATGATCATACTGGTCGTTACACTGAACTAAGAATGATCATACTGGTCGTTACACTGAACTAAGAATGATCATACTGGTCGTTACACTGAACTAAGAATGATCATACTGGTCGTTACACTGGACTAAGAATGATCATACTGGTCGTTACACTTGATTAAGAATGATCAATACTGATGGACCATCACCTGGAGTTTACCTGGAGAGAGTTCCGGGGTTCAACGCCCCCACGGCCCGGTCTGTGACCAGGCCTCCTGGTGGATCAGAGCCTGATCAACCAGGCTGTTGCTGCTGGCTGCACGCAAACCAACGTACGAGCCACAGCCCAGCTGGTCAGGTACTGACTTTTGGTGCTTGTCCAGTGCCAGCTTGACTGCCAGGGGTCTGTTGGTAATCCCCCTTATGTATGCTGGGAGGCAGTTGAACAGTCTCGGGCCCCTGACACTTATTGTATGGTCTCTTAACGTGCTAGTGACACCCCTACTTTTCATTGGGGGGATGTTGCATCGTCTGCCAAGTCTTTTGCTTTCGTAGTGAGTGATTTTCGTGTGCAAGTTCGGTACTAGTCCCTCTAGGATTTTCCAGGTGTATATAATCATGTATCTCTCCCGCCTGCGTTCCAGGGAATACAGGTTCAGGAACCTCAAGCGCTCCCAGTAATTGAGGTGTTTTATTTCCGTTATGCGCGCCGTGAAGGTTCTCTCTACATTTTCTAGGTCAGCAATTTCACCTGCCTTGAAAGGTGCTGTTAGTGTGCAGCAATATTCCAGCCTAGATAGAACAAGTGACCTGAAGAGTGTCATCATGGGCTTGGCCTCCCTAGTTTTGAAGGTTCTCATTATCCATCCTGTCATTTTTCTAGCAGATGCGATTGATACAATGTTATGGTCCTTGAAGGTGAGATCCTCCTACATGATCACTCCCAGGACTTTGACGTTGGTGTTCCGCTCTATTTTGTGGCCAGAATTTGTTTTGTACTCTGATGAAGATTTAATTTCTTCGTGTTTACCATATCTGAGTAATTGAAATTTCTCATCGTTGAACTTCATATTGTTTTCTGCAGCCCACTGAAAGATTTGGTTGATGTCCGCCTGGAGCCTTGCAGTGTCTGCAATGGAAGACACTGTCATGCAGATTCGGGTGTCATCTGCAAAGGAAGACACGGTGCTGTGGCTAACATCCTTGTCTATGTCGGATATGAGGATGAGGAACAAGATGGGAGCTAGTACTGTGCCTTGTGGAACAAAGCTTTTCACCGTAGCTGCCTCGGACTTTACTCTGTTGACGACTACTCTCTGTGTTCTGTTAGTGAGGAAATTATAGATCCATCGACCGACTTTTCCTGTTATTCCTTTAGCACGCATTTTGTGCGCTATTACGCCATGGTCACACTTGTCGAAGGCTTTTGCAAAGTCTGTATATATTACATCTGCATTCTTTTTGTCTTCTAGTGCATTTAGGACCTTGTCGTAGTGATCCAATAGTTGAGACAGACAGGAGCGACCTGTTCTAAACCCATGTTGCCCTGGGTTGTGTAACTGATGGGTTTCTAGATGGGTGGCGATCTTGCTTCTTAGGACCCTTTCAAAGATTTTTATGATATGGGATGTTAGTGCTATCGGTCTGTAGTTCTTTGCTGTTGCTTTACTGCCCCCTTTGTGGAGTGGGGCTATGTCTGTTGTTTTTAGTAACTGTGGGACGACCCCTACACACAGTGATCCATCACCTTACAGTGATCCATCACCTTACAGTGATCCATCACCTTACACTCAGTGATCCATCACCCTACACATAGTGATCCATCACCACATACACAGGGGGGTCTATCACCCTATTGTTGTACCCCCTGAAAAGGACGATATATAGGGCGTGCCGAATAGGTAAAATTGGTCAGTTAGTCTTTTGTAAAATTTTCTCTTATACGTTTAAAGATATATTTTTTATTTGTGTTAAAGTAAAAATTAATAGTTTTATATCAAAAGAATCTTAGAAAACTTACAAAACCTTGTAACAAGCGCAATTAAATTTAGCCTAATCCAATAATTTAATAATAAACACAGTGAAATATATTTTTTTCCTTAGTTTCAGAATGATTTTGGCGAAATTTTTGTATACACAAATTTTCGCTTGTCTTATTCGGCAAGAAAAGCGTTTCTGTTGAAGCCAAAATCGCAAGTTTCACCTATTCGGCACGACATGATATATATATATATATATATATATATATATATATATATATATATATATATATATATATATATATATATATATATATATGTGTGCGTGCGTGCGTGTGTGTGTGCGTGCGTGTGTGTGTGTGTGCGTGTGTGTGTGCAATAAGATCACAGCAAACAGGTGATATCATAATATACAGAGAAACCTCAGTGAATAAATAGTTAATGCAAAACTTACGTTTAATGACGTGTTTTACACTCAGAAGTTTGGTATTGCAATTGGAAATCTTCTCTCGTCTGTTCTTAGTAATTTATAAATAGAATGTTTTGAAACAAGATTACTTAACACAAACCTTCGTAATAGAACTAGGTGATATAGATATGTTGATGATATTTTGTGTCTTGTGCCTAAAAATATAGACATAAACAATTTCCTCATTAATTTAAATAGTTTAGCTTATTCTGTAAATTTTACTGTTGAGTTCGAAGTAATTAACTCATTGCCTTTCCTAGATGTTTTAATTATTAAGGATAACAATGATTTTAAATTTAAAGTTTACAGAAAAGCTTCAAATAACTGCTCCTGTGTACACTATTATTCTTCACATTAAGATAGAGTTCAACTGTCTGTTTTCTCATCAATGTTTTTGAGAACTTTACGTATTTGTAGTCCAGAGTTCATAGATGAAGAAATATCCAAAATTTATGAAATAGCCAATGATCTAAAATACCCAAGAAACGTAATTGATAAACCCTTCAACACTGCAAGAAATACTTTTTACAACCCAAAAAGGGACAACCAACCTTATTCAACTAAAAATATGTTGGTTCTCCCTTACCATGAAAACTTGGTTGATATGCCTTCTCTTCTTAAGACTTTTAATATTAAAGTTGTATTTAAAAATCTTGATACAGTGAAAAAAACTTTTGATAAAAAAAAATTCCCCCAAAATGCTGACGGATGTGTCTATAAGATTCCTTGTAAAATATGCGATAAAGTTTATTGCGGTCAAACTTGTAAAAGTCTTGAACTTTGCTTAAAACATAAATATAACATTAGAACTGGACAAGATTCTAATGCTCTATTTATTCACGTGAGAGATTTTAACCATCCAATTGATTTTCAAAAGTCTGAGAAAGTTGTATCAAGCAAGTCCATGGTCGACAGGAATATAATAGAATTATGTTTCATAAAAATTGGTTTTGAAAATAATATGAATATTTCTTTTGGTTTATGTAAATTGGATTTATTTATAATTAATAAAATTTGGGAAGAATTTAATGATACATTAGACATGTAAAAAATCTTAATATTTGGGTAGAATATCATTTGTGTTTCGCAACAACGTCGGATGTTGTCACGCAACTGTGAGGTGTAGTCTTGTTTGATGTGACGTGACTGAGAGGTGTAGTCTTGTTTGATGTGACGTGACGGAGAGGTGTAGTCTTGTTTGATGTGAGGTGACTGAGAGGTGTAGTCTTGTTTGATGTGACGTGACTTAGAGGTGTAGTCTTGTTTGATGTGACGTGACTGAGAGGTGTAGTCTTGTTTGATGTGACGTGACTGAGAGGTGTAGTCTTGTTTGATGTGAGGTGACTGAGAGGTGTAGTCTTGTTTGATGTGAGGTGACTGAGAGGTGTAGTCTTGTTTGATGTGACGTGACTGAGAGGTGTAGTCTTGTTTGATGTGACGTGACTGAGAGGTGTAGTCTTGTTTGATGTGACGTGACTGAGAGGTGTAGTCTTGTTTGATGTGACGTGACTGAGAGGTGTAGTCTTGTTTGATGTGACGTGACTGAGAGGTGTAGTCTTGTTTGATGTGACGTGACCGAGAGGTGTAGTCTTGTTTGATGTGACGTGACTGAGAGGTGTAGTCTTGTTTGATGTGACGTGACTGAGAGGTGTAGTCTTGTTTGATGTGACGTGACTGAGAGGTGTAGTCTTGCCTTCCTGTTTGTTTTTTATAGTTCCTTGATAATGTGAGAAGTCACGAAATAGAAAGCGCTTGGAATTTCGCTTTTCTTTTATGTTGGTTGCTTTGCATATTGTGATATCACCTGTTTAATGTCATCTTATTGCATATATATATATATATATATATATATATATATATATATATATATATATATATATATATATATATATATGTATATATATATAATATATATATAATTGAATTTACATATAACTTTATATTGCCAATGTTTTCATTAATAACTGAAATGAAAATATCTTACTTTATAATATTCTTTGACTTATTAGCTTTATGTAGGTAGGATGTAACAACTACACCTGTCACTGTGCTCACTGTTAGAGTTTTAATTGGCTGCCAGCACTTGCAAACAACCTGTCCATTTGTTAAGGTTTCAAGTTAGGTGGAACCTGGTACAAGTCACATGACATCTCTGATGTCGAAGCTGCTGTCCTTTTTTTGCCCTCTTTCTTTCATTGCTCCTCTTTGGAGAAACGTCTCGTTTCTCTGCTCTGTCATCTTTTGCAATTTAGACTCTGTTTTTGGCAGTGTGTGTCTCCGTGGGTGAGCCGGGACATACATCTCGTAACTCTGCATAACTTTGTTCACAGAGAATTATTTAGACTTAGTGATATTTGACGTTTTGCAGAGGTTGTGTGTTGTGGAGACACACTGTACATTTATGGTTCCAAGTTAAGCTTTTGACCTACATTTGTTCTGGCATCTACGCACTGCTGCAGTCTGGGATATGATAATGCTGAACTTAGTTTCAATAATAAGGGAGTTTTATGCCTTCTGTCTAGAATCTGTTGAAGGTTTAGAGTTAGGACCATTGTTTTGTCTCCTTGTTCCTTGCCTGGCACTGTGCTGTTTACTGCTGCTTCCTACATTATTGCTGTTTGGCGAATGTCTTGTCATATTCAAGCAAACTGTTCGATTGCTTTGTTGGTTGAGAAGGTAAATTATTGATGGACTTCTGGTCAGTGACAGTATAATTCTAAGTCGAGTCGAGTCTTACCAAGACATAACGATCATTATTGAGCACATAGACACATAATTATATTATTCGTATTTTTTAGTATATCTCATCACAGCAGCATACTAGATAGTACTTAAGAGTATTACAGTGCCCGTAGCACTATACGATTATATTACCAAATAACTTTGATATAAATGTATTCCAAGTTATACTCCAAGAGTTGTGTAGGAGATTATCTCCTTAATTATACCAAGTATATTACCTTTAATTATTACCATCTAGATAAATGTGTTATTAAATTTTATTTAGTTGGTTTATATTCATTTATTTGCAATCCTAAAGCGCTATTGAAATGTCTCAATTTGAAAGGATAACTGAACTAGAATATTCTCTGATAAACTGTAATAAAACCAGAAACAGCGTAGATGCTAGAGAGGGGATCAGTAAGTTGACCTTCTGGTATTCTCTGGAGATGTCTATACTTCATGGATGTCGCATTTGGTAATACTACACACAGGGGTCCAACACCCTACGTACATTGATCCTTCACCATACACACAGTGATCCATCACCCTACACATAATGGTCCATCACCCAACACATAATGGTCCATCACCCAACACATAATGGTCCATCACACTACACATAATGGTCCATCACCCAACACATAATGGTCCATCACACTACACATAATGGTCCATCACCCAACACATAATGGTCCATCACCCAACACATAATGGTCCATCACACTACACATAATGGTCCATTACCCTACACAATAATCCCTCACCCTGTACACACTGGTCCCGCACCAGTGTTGTTGTGTGTTCTCGGCAGATAAGTGTGTAAATAAAAAGAGAAAAACGAAAACAGCCTCCACGTATATTTCTATAAGTACACGATACAACTATTACAGAGGTAGCTGCCGTAACTGGTGTACTATATAGAAAGTCCCTGGTTATGTAGAGCATTTTGTTGCTCCCCAGGATGCCACCCACATCAGTCGACTAACACCCAGGTACCTATTTACTGCTAGGTGAACATGAACAACAGGTGTAAGGAAACATGCCCAACGATTCACCCGTGCCGGGGATCAATCCCCGATCCTCATAGTGTGAGCTGAGGACGCTGCCAACTAAGCCACAGTCTTTTCTCAACAGACAGTTGTGTACACACACAGCAGCAACAATAATACAGCGACAGTTTTCTCAGCAGACCGTTGTGTACACACACAGGAACACAACACAGCGACAGTGTTCTCAGCAGACCGTTGTGTACACACACAGGAACACAACACAGCGACAGTGTTCTCAGCAGACAGTTGTGTACACACACAGGAACACAACACAGCAACAGTGTTCTCAGCAGACAGTTGTGTACACACACAGGAACACAACACAGCGACAGTTTTCTCAGCAGACCGTTGTGTACACACACAGGAACACAACACAGCGACAGTGTTCTCAGCAGACCGTTGTGTACACACACAGGAACACAACACAGCGACAGTGTTCTCAGCAGACCGTTGTGTACACACACAGGAACACAACACAGCAACAGTGTTCTCAGCAGACCGTTGTGTACACACACAGGAACACAACACAGCGACAGTGTTCTCAGCAGACAGTTGTGTACACACACAGGAACACAACACAGCAACAGTGTTCTCAGCAGACAGTTGTGTACACACACAGGAACACAACACAGCGACAGTGTTCTCAGCAGACAGTTGTGTACACACACAGGAACACAACACAGCGACAGTGTTCTCAGCAGACAGTTGTGTACACACACAGGAACACAACACAGCAACAGTGTTCTCAGCAGACAGTTGTGTACACACAGCAACACAACACAGCGACAGTGTTCTCAGCAGACAGTTGTGTACACACAGCAACACAACACAGCGACAGTGTTCTCAGCAGACAGTTGTGTACACACAGCAACACAACACAGCGACAGTGTTCTCAGCAGACAGTTGTGTACACACAGCAACACAACACAGCGACAGTGTTCTCAGCAGACAGTTGTGTACACACAGCAACACAACACAGCGACAGTGTTCTCAGCAGACAGTTGTGTACACACACAGCAACACAACAACCACGGCGGATTTAACTCAATGCATATAAATGGAATTTTAAGGTCGACTCGTTAATTTGGCAAAAGAAATCTCTGAGGTCACTTATTATGGAAGATGAGTTTGTTGATTGTGAGAGGGAGAGATTATTAACCTTAACCTTTCCTAGTGGACCACTCACCAGTGTGAGTGGTCCACTGACGCCCTGTGTGGACATGGTTCATTTAAGTGTCTTAGAACCAGACTCTGCCGAGTGTACGGTTGTTGTGGATGGCCTTGGCACCGATACCACTCCCTTTTCTGAAGTCGACTCAGTAGACATCCCAATGCCAGGCTTTATTTTTGTTCAACGCCTGATGTGTGCCTCTGTGGTGCACTTCTTCCCTATGAGTAGCAGGTGACATTTTGTGGTATCTTCGATCGTCGTAGCCCGATGTGCTTCTCTCATATTAAGAAACTCAAAGCGGATGTTCTGCAGGCGCTGTACATTCGTAAGATGTTCTCTCATCACACCTGGGAAGGGTGAACCATCGAACAATGCTCCGTCTGTATATGGCCTCGTCTCATTCCAGACTGGAATATGGCTGCCACATCTCCTCGGCCAGATCTCTTCTCTGCTTCCTGAATCCTGTTCATCGCTTAGAAATCTGGCTTTGCATGGGTGTATCCCATACTTTGCCAGGTGAGAGAACTTTCTCTACTCTTGTGGGCTTTTCCTGGCCTGCGCTTCCTGTTTTGGTTTCAGCATTCTCCTGGCTACCCGGTCCTGCTGCGGTCTTTGTAGAAGGGAGGAGAACCCTCTGCTCGCCGTACTTGGCGTTCTGTGCCATTTGGGGTTTGGATGCGGGCCCCCTCTCTGGATTATTTCCTCGATGTGTGTGTGTGGTCAGAGAGGCTGACTTCTCTCCTTGGATGGTGTCTGAAGTACATCTCTGTCAGCAGTGGAGGGGGGACCCTGGTGGTGACCTCGGTTAATTTTTTGTAGCACAATTCAATTCATGCTTCAGGGATGAAAGTCTTTGCGAATACCTGGCTTTGCTGTGATCTCCAGTGAGGATTCGTACAGTGCACGGTTACCAAGAGAATCCTCGGCATTCACTGCGGTGTTCAGTGCAATCCTCGCTGCTCTTGTCCTGATAGCCATTTGAGTTCTTTCTGTTTTCACTGCGTATTGAGTCTCAACGTGTCTGTCCTGGACAAGTATGCTTCTCTCCAGCCTGTGGTTCATGACTTCTAGGAGTATTTAGCGTTTCTCAATACATAACACTCTTGGTGATTGCTGTCTGCCGAGTACAGTAATAGTGACTGCTGTACGAATAGTACAGTGGGGGGAGTGACTGTTGTGTGCAAAGTACACTGGTGGTGACTGCTGGATGAAGAGTACAGTAATGGTGACTGCTGTCACAGAATACATTTGTGGTGACTGCTGTGTTACAGAGTGCAGTAGTGGTGACTGTTGTGTCACAGAATACTGTGGTGGTGACTGCTGTCACAGAATACCGTTGTGGTGACGGCTGTGGCACAGCACTGTCAATGTAGTTGTGGCCCTGATTGCTACGTTGAATCCTATCGACTGGCTTGACTACTTAATATAGGAATATGACCTCAGTGTCACTACTGCTTAAGAGTTATTGTGGCAGTGGTGCGGGAGGTCTGGTACCCGCCTATTCGTCAGCCAATGATTATTTTCTTCCTGGTGATGCTTCCATTGTGAGATAATGATGGCAAAGAGGCGTACACCACCTCTCCTGCCACCCTTTGTTGTACCTCTCCTGCCACCCTCTGTTGTACCTCTCCTGCCACCCTTTGTTGTACCTCTCCTGCCACCCTTTGTTGTACCTCTCCTGCCACCCTCTGTTGTACCTCTCCTGCCACCCTCTGTTGTACCTCTCCTGCCACCCTCTGTTGTACCTCTCCTGCCACCCTCTGTTGTACCTCTCCTGCCACCCTTTGTTGTACCTCTCCTGCCACCCTTTGTTGTACCTCTCCTGCCACCCTCTGTTGTACCTCTCCTGCCACCCTCTGTTGTACCTCTCCTGCCACCCTTTGTTATAACTCTCCTGCCACCCTCTGTTGTACCTCTTCTGCCACCCTCTGTTGCGAGCAATGGTATTAACAACCACCACTGGAACTATTTGTATTGATAACCACTGGAACTAATGGTATTGATAACCACTACTGGAACTAATGGTATTGATAACCACTACTGGAACTAATGGTATTGATAACCACTACTGGAACTAATGGTATTGATCACCACTGGAACTAATGGTATTGATAACCACCACTGGAACTAATGGTATTGATAACCACTACTGGAACTAATGGTATTGATAACCACTACTGGAACTAATGATATTGATAACCACCACTGGAACTAATGATATTGATAACCACCACTGGAACTAATGGTATTGATAACCACCACTGGAACTAATGATATTGATAACCACCACTGGAACTAATGGTATTGATAACCACCACTGGAACTAATGATATTGATAACCACCAATGGAACTAATGATATTGATAACCACAACTGGAACTAATGATATTGATCACCACTGGAACTAATGATATTGATAACCACCACTGGAACTAATGATATTGATAACCACTGGAACTAATGATATTGATAACTACCACTGGAACTAATGGTATTGATTACCACTGGAACTAATGGTATTGATAACCACTGGAACTAATGATATTGATAACCATCACTGGAACTAATGATATTGATAACCACCACTGGAACTAATGATATTGATAACCACTGGAACTAATGATATTGATAACTACCACTGGAACTAATGGTATTGATAACTACCACTGGAACTAATGGTATTGATAACCACTGGAACTAATGATATTGATAACCATCACTGGAACTAATGGTATTGATAACCACTACTGTAACTAATGGTATTGATAACCACCACTGGAATTAATGGTATTGATAACCACTACTGGAAACAGTGGTATTGATAACCACCACTGGAATTAATAGTATTGATTACTGGAAACAGTGGTATTGATAACCACCACTGGAATTAATGGTATTGATAACTACTGGGAACAGTGGTATTGATAACCACCACTGGAATTAATGGTATTGATAACTACTGGAAACAGTGGTATTGATAACCACCACTGGAATTAATGGTATTGATAACCACTACTGGAAACAGTGGTATTGATAACCACCACTGGAATTAATGGTATTGATAACCACTACTGGAAACAGTGGTATTGATAACCACCACTGGAATTAATGGTATTGATAACCACTACTGGAAACAGTGGTATTGATAACCATCACTGGAATTAATGGTATTGATAACCACTACTGGAAACAGTGGTATTGATAACCACCACTGGAATTAATGGTATTGATAACCACTACTGGAAACAGTGGTATTGATAACCACCACTGGAATTAATGGTATTGATAACCACTACTGGAAACAGTGGTATTGATAACCATCACTGGAATTAATGGTATTGATAACCACTACTGAAAACAGTGGTATTGATAACCATCACTGGAATTAATGGTATTGATTACTGGAAACAGTGGTATTGATAACCATCACTGGAATTAATGGTATTGATTACTGGAAACAGTGGTATTGATAACCATCACTGGAATTAATGGTATTGATTACTGGAAACAGTGGTATTGATAACCATCACTGGAATTAATGGTATTGATTACTGGAAACAGTGGTATTGATAACCATCACTGGAATTAATGGTATTGATTACTGGAAACAGTGGTATTGATAACCATCACTGGAATTAATGGTATTGAAAAGACTTCTTGCTGAAGTATTGATGTTAAGGACTACTAGTGGTCGCCATTATCGCAATTAATGGCGATGATCACCGAATTAATATCGTTGAAACCCACCATTGATAGTATGGGAATGTCGTTGAAGACCACCATTGATAGTATGGGAATGTCGTTGAAGACCACCATTGATAGTATGGGAATGTCGTTAAAGACCACCATTGATAGTATGGGAATTAATATCGTTGAAACCCACCATTGTAAACCATGTTGAAAATAATATTAAGCATAGACTGGTAAAGCAGTTAATTTACTGGGAAGACTTGTCTTGATCGTAGAGGAGAGAGAGAGAGAGAGAGAGAGAGAGAGAGAGAGAGAGAGAGAGAGATCTGACGATATATACACTCAGGATACATGTGGGACTCGTCCCTAACTAGCACGCTACAAGATAACACTGTGTCACTAACTACAGTGCAAAATTGTTCACCCTGCTTCCAGCAGATATCAAAAATATTGCTGGAACAATTGTTGAAGTATTCAAGATGAAAGTGGATCACTACCTCTCCCAAGTGACACAACAATCAGACTGTGATGGATATGTTACCCAGGTGGCGGTTAACAACAATAGTCTTGTTGAGTAAGCAATCAGTAGGGAAGACTGGCGCCAGGCCGGGCTGCGAGGGAATGAAAAACTCTGTATACCGAACAGAGGCATGATGCAGGTATTACCAAGCTTGAATATAACTAAGGAGATATGCAAGGAACAAGATCTAGGGTTAAACATTGCAACGAACGTATCACCACAAGTATATTTAAAGCGCCTAACATCTGCGGCATATATATATATATATACATACGAGACTCTGTATGACTGATAAACGTGAACAAACATTGTGGTATAAAACAGTATACACAAGGTCAGATAAGTTAGGTCAGTGTTACAGTGTGCGGCACTAACTTGCAACCCGCAAGTGATCAACCATGTAAAGTAATTAGAGAAGATTCAGTTATTGATGCCAGCACTGAGAGGGATACACTGTGAGGAGATTGTTGCCAGCACTGAGAGGGATACACTGTGAGGATATTGTTGCCAGCACTGAGAGGGATACACTGTGAGGAGATTGTTGCCAGCACTGAGAGGGATACACTGTGAGGAGATTGTTGCCAGCACTGAGAGGGATACACTGTGAGGAGATTGTTGCCAGCACTGAGAGGGATACACTGTGAGGAGATTGTTGCCAGCACTGAGAGGAGATTGTTGCCAGCACTGAGAGGGATACACTGTGAGGAGATTGTTGCCAGCACTCAGAGGGATACACTGTGAGGAGATTGTTGCCAGCACTGAGAGGGATACACTGTGAGGAGATTGTTGCCAGCACTGAGAGGGATACACTGTGAGGAGATTGTTGCCAGCACTGAGAGGGATACACTGTGAGGAGATTGTTGCCAGCACTGAGAGGGATACACTGTGAGGAGATTGTTGCCAGCACTGAGAGGGATACACTGTGAGGAGATTGTTGCCAGCACTGAGAGTGATACTCTATGAGGAGATTGTTGCCAGCACTGAGAGGGATACACTGTGAGGATATTGTTGCCAGCACTGAGAGGGATACACTGTGAGGAGATTGTTGCCAGCACTCAGAGGGATACACTGTGAGGAGATTGTTGCCAGCACTGAGAGGGATACACTGTGAGGAGATTGTTGCCAGCACTGAGAGGGATACACTGTGAGGAGATTGTTGCCAGCACTCAGAGGGATACACTGTGAGGAGATTGTTGCCAGCACTCAGAGGGATACACTGTGAGGAGATTGTTGCCAGCACTGAGAGGGATACACTGTGAGGAGATTGTTGCCAGCACTCAGAGGGATACACTGTGAGGAGATTGTTGCCAGCACTGAGAGGGATACACTGTGAGGAGATTGTTGCCAGCACTCAGAGGGATACACTGTGAGGAGATTGTTGCCAGCACTCAGAGGGATACACTGTGAGGAGATTATTGCCAGCACTGAGAGGGATACACTGAGGAGATTGTTGCCAGCACTGAGAGGGATGCACTGTGAGGAGATTGTTGCCAGCACTGAGAGGGATACACTGTGAGGAGATTGTTGCCAGCACTGAGAGGGATACACTGTGAGGAGGTTGTTGCCAGCACTGAGAGGGATACACTGTGAGGAGATTGTTGCCAGCACTGAGTGGGATACACTGTGAGGAGATTGTTGCCAGCACTGAGAGGGATACACTGTGAGGAGATTGTTGCCAGCACTCAGAGGGATACACTGTGAGGAGATTGTTGCCAGCACTCAGAGGGATACACTGTGAGGAAATTGTTGCCAGCACTGAGTGGGATACACTGTGAGGAGATTGTTGCCAGCACTGAGAGGGATACACTGTGAGGAGATTGTTGCCAGCACTCAGAGGGATACACTGTGAGGAGATTGTTGCCAGCACTGAGAGGGATACACTGTGAGGAGATTGTTGCCAGCACTGAGTGGGATACACTGTGAGGAGATTGTTGCCAGCACTGAGAGGGATACACTGTGAGGAGATTGTTGCCAGCACTGAGTGGGATACACTGTGAGGAGATTGTTGCCAGCACTGAGAGGGATACACTGTGATGAGATTTTTGCCAGCACTGAGAGGGATACACTGTGAGGAGGTTGTTGCCAGCACTGAGAGGGATACGCTGTGATGAGATTGTTGCCAGCACTGAGAGGGATACACTATGAGGAGATTGTTGCCAGCACTGAGAGGAATACACTGTGAGGAGTATGTTGCCAGCACTGAGAGGGATACACAGTGAGGAGATTGTTGCCAGCACTGAGAGGGATACACGGTGAGGAGATTGTTGCCAGCACTGAGAGGGATACACTGTGAGAAGATTGTTGCCAGCACTGAAAGGGATACACTGTGATGAGATTGTTGCCAGCACTGAGAGGGATACACTCTGAGGAAATTGTTGCCAGCACGGAAAGGGATACACGGTGAGGAGATTGTTGCCATAACTGAGAGGAATACACTGTGAGGAGATTGTTGCCAGCACTGAGAGAGATACACTGTGAGGAGATTGTTGCCAGCACTGAGAGGGATACACTGTGAGGAGATTGTTGCCAGCACTGAGAGGGATACACTGTGAGGAGATTGTTGCCAGCACTGAGAGGGATACAC
>NC_091309.1:39795233-39860233 GCF_038502225.1 Cherax quadricarinatus
TGTGAGAGACGTCACACACACAGCTGAGGTGTAGCTGTGGTACACCAAGTGTTGTCTGCTGTGTGTGAGACGTCACACACACAGCTGAGGTGTAGCTGTGGTACACCAAGTGTTGTCTGCTGTGTGTGAGACGTCACACACACAGCTGAGGTGTAGCTGTGGTACACCAAGTGTTGTCTGCTGTGTGTGAGACGTCACACACACAGCTGAGGTGTAGCTGTGGTACACCAAGTGTTGTCTGCTGTGTGTGAGACGTCACACACACAGCTGAGGTGTAGCTGTGGTACACCAAGTGTTGTCTGCTGTGTGAGAGACGTCACACACACAGCTGAGGTGTAGCTGTGGTACACCAAGTGTTGTCTGCTGTGTGTGAGACGTCACACACACAGCTGAGGTGTAGCTGTGGTACACCAAGTGTTGTCTGCTGTGTGAGAGACGTCACACACACAGCTGAGGTGTAGCTGTGGTAAACCAAGTGTTGTCTGCTGTGTGTGAGACGTCACACACACAGCTGAGGTGTAGCTGTGGTACACCAAGTGTTGTCTGCTGTGTGTGAGACGTCACACACACAGCTGAGGTGTAGCTGTGGTACACCAAGTGTTGTCTGCTGTGTGAGAGACGTCACACACACAGCTGAGGTGTAGCTGTGGTACACCAAGTGTTGTCTGCTGTGTGAGAGACGTCACACACACAGCTGAGGTGTAGCTGTGGTACACCAAGTGTTGTCTGCTGTGTGAGAGACGTCACACACACAGCTGAGGTGTAGCTGCGGTACACCAAGTGTTCTCTACTGTGTGTGAGACGTCACACACACAGCTGAGGTGTAGCTGTGGTACACCAAGTGTTGTCTGCTGTGTGTGAGACGTCACACACACAGCTGAGGTGTAGCTGTGGTACACCAAATGTTGTCTGCTGTGTGTGAGACGTCACACACACAGCTGAGATGTAGCTGTGGTACACCAAGTGTTGTCTGCTGTGTGAGAGACGTCACACACACAGCTGAGGTGTAGCTGTGGTACACCAAGTGTTGTCTGCTGTGTGAGAGACGTCACACACACAGCTGAGGTGTAGCTGTGGTACACCAAGTGTTGTCTGCTGTGTGTGAGACGTCACACACACAGCTGAGGTGTAGCTGTGGTAAACCAAGTGTTGTCTGCTGTGTGTGAGACGTCACACACACAGCTGAGGTGTAGCTGTGGTACACCAAGTGTTGTCTGCTGTGTGTGAGACGTCACACACACAGCTGAGGTGTAGCTGTGGTACACCAAGTGTTGTCTGCTGTGTGAGAGACGTCACACACACAGCTGAGGTGTAGCTGTGGTACACCAAGTGTTGTCTGCTGTGTGAGACACATGATAGGTACAGACAACAATGCTTGTGTAGTATGCGTACTTTACAACAAACTCCACGCACGCTTAATTATTCCTATTATTATTATTATTATTATTATTATTATTATTATTATTATTATTATTATCATCATTATTATTAGCAGTAGTAGTAGTGGTAGTAGTATAACCATTATTCTTCAGAAATTATTTCTTGGCACAGGTAAAGATGTTCACTTCTGTCATTTATCATAAATTTACTGTAGAAAATATGGTAGGGTAGTAACAGTGTCAGGTCATGTTACGTGCCATATTATGTGCTCATGTAGCATATATTGGCAGCACTGTGGTGTTCACTACAGTGTTGGCAGCACTGTGGTGTTCACTACAGTGTTGGCAGCTCTGTGGTGTTCACTACAGTGTTGGCAGCACTGTGGTGTTCACTACAGTGTTGGCAGCACTGTGGTGTTCACTACAGTGTTGGCAGCACTGTGGTGTTCACTACAGTGTTGGCAGCTCTGTGGTGTTCACTAAAGTGTTGGCAGCACTGTGGTGTTCACTACAGTGTTGGCAGCACTGTGGTGTTCACTAAAGTGTTGGCAGCACTGTGGTGTTCACTACAGTGTTGGCAGCACTGTGGTGTTCACTACAGTGTTGGCAGCACTGTGGTGTTCACTACAGTGTTGGCAGCACTGTGGTGTTCACTAAAGTGTTGGCAGCACTGTGGTGTTCACTACAGTGTTGGCAGCTCTGTGGTGTTCACTACAGTGTTGGCAGCTCTGTGGTGTTCACTAAAGTGTTGGCAGCACTGTGGTGTTCACTACAGTGTTGGCAGCTCTGTGGTGTTCACTAAAGTGTTGGCAGCACTGTGGTGTTCACTACAGTGTTGGCAGCACTGTGGTGTTCACTAAAGTGTTGGCAGCACTGTGGTGTTCACTACAGTGTTGACCACAATGAGGTGTTCACTACACTATTGTCAGCACTGTGGTGTTCACTACAGTGTTGGCAGCACTGTGGTGTTCACTAAAGTGTTGGCAGCACTGTGGTGTTCACTAAAGTGTTGGCAGCACTGTGGTGTTCACTAAAGTGTTGGCAGCACTGTGGTGTTCACTACAGTGTTGGCAGCACTGTGGTGTTCACTAAAGTGTTGGCAGCACTGTGGTGTTCACTACAGTGTTGACCACAATGAGGTGTTCACTACACTATTGGCAGCACTGTGGTGTTCACTACAGTATTGGCAGCACTGAGGTGTTCACTACAGTATTGGCAGCACTGTGGTGTTCACTACAGTGTTGGCAGCACTGTGGTGTTCACTACAGTGTTGGCAGCACTGTGGTGTTCACTACAGTGTTGGCAGCACTGTGGTGTTCACTAAAGTGTTGGCAGCACTGTGGTGTTCACTACAGTGTTGGCAGCTCTGTGGTGTTCACTACAGTGTTGGCAGCTCTGTGGTGTTCACTAAAGTGTTGGCAGCACTGTGGTGTTCACTACAGTGTTGGCAGCTCTGTGGTGTTCACTAAAGTGTTGGCAGCACTGTGGTGTTCACTACAGTGTTGGCAGCACTGTGGTGTTCACTAAAGTGTTGGCAGCACTGTGGTGTTCACTACAGTGTTGACCACAATGAGGTGTTCACTACACTATTGTCAGCACTGTGGTGTTCACTACAGTGTTGGCAGCACTGTGGTGTTCACTAAAGTGTTGGCAGCACTGTGGTGTTCACTAAAGTGTTGGCAGCACTGTGGTGTTCACTAAAGTGTTGGCAGCACTGTGGTGTTCACTACAGTGTTGGCAGCACTGTGGTGTTCACTAAAGTGTTGGCAGCACTGTGGTGTTCACTACAGTGTTGACCACAATGAGGTGTTCACTACACTATTGGCAGCACTGTGGTGTTCACTACAGTATTGGCAGCACTGAGGTGTTCACTACAGTATTGGCAGCACTGAGGTGTTCACTAGTGTTGGTAGTACTGAGGTGTTCACTACAGCGTTGGCAGCACCGTGGTGTTTACTGTTGTTGGCAACACCGTGGTGTTCACTATAGTGTTGGCAACGCTGTGGTGCTCACCATAGTGTTGCCCACTAATCAACCACAGGGTTGATTAGTGGGCCCAAGAACTACACAAGGACCAGCAAGGCAGCAAGTTACCGTACTGCTCAGCAGTCAACCATACTGTTAACACCTATAACTAGGAATTAACGTAAACTGTTAGCGTACATACAGTGAGGAATGTAAACCTCTCAGCATATATATATATATATATATATATATATATATATATATATATATATATATATATATATATATATATATATATATATATATATATATATATTTTATTTTTTTTTATTATCACACCGGCCGATTCCCACCAAGGCAGGGTGGCCCGAAAAAGAAAAACTTTCACCATCATTCACTCCATCACTGTCTTGCCAGAAGGGTGCTTTACACTACAGTTTTTAAACTGCAACATTAACACCCCTCCTTCAGAGTGCAGGCACTGTACTTCCCATCTCCAGGACTCAAGTCCGGCCTGCCGGTTTCCCTGAATCCCTTCATAAATGTTACTTTGCTCACACTCCAACAGCACGTCAAGTATTAAAAACCATTTGTCTCCATTCACTCCTGTGTTCGTGTGTTGGAATGGTCCATCAGATAAACCAGTAAGGGCTGACTCAGGAAGGCTGGTACAGGTATTGACAACCAGCTGTGTGAATATTCCTGTTAACATTAACACTGTGTGAAGACTTATTGCCTGGGGCATCATACACTCCAAGGTGAGTTATACCCTGTGTAGTGCAACTAGGGTGTAGTGTAACCGGGTGTAGTGCAGCTAGGGCAACCAGGATGTAGTGCAGCTGGGATGTAGTATAGCGAGAGCGTAGTGCATCTAGGGTGTATTGGAGCCAGAGTGTATTGCAGCTAGAGTGTAGTTTAACCAGGGTGTAGTGCAGCAAGAGTGTAGTGTACCTAGGATGTGGTGCAGCTAGGGTGTAGGGCAGCTAGGATGTAACGTAACCAGAGTGTAGTGCAGCCATCGTGTAGTGCAGCCATCGTGTAGTGTAGCAAGAGTGTAGTGCAGCCAGAGTGTAGTGCAGCCAGAGTGTAGTGCAGCCAGAGTGTAGTGCAGCCAGAGTGTAGTGCAGCCAGAGTGTAGTGCAGCCAGAGTGTAGTGCAGCCAGAGTGTAGTGCAGCCAGAGTGTAGTGCAGCCAGAGTGTAGTGCAGCCAGAGTGTAGTGCAGCCAGAGTGTAGTGCAGCCAGAGTGTAGTGCAGCCAGAGTGTAGTGCAGCCAGAGTGTAGTGCAGCCAGAGTGTAGTGCAGCCAGAGTGTAGTGCAGCCAGAGTGTAGTGCAGCCAGAGTGTAGTGCAGCCAGAATGTAGTGCAGCCAGAGTGTAGTGCAGCCAGAGTGTAGTGCAGCCAGGGTGAGTACCAATAAATTGAACGTGAGAACGTACACAGTGTGAGGACCAAAGCAGTGAACGTGAGGATCAACACAATAAACGAGAGGACCAACGCGGTGAACGTGAGAACGCACATAGTGAATGTGAGTACCAACACGGTGATGTTGAGAACGTACACAGTGAAGGTGAAGAACGTTGTCACATATAAGGTGGTGTTCCGGGTGTGGAGACCCGCACTGCCTGGGTACATAGTGAAGGTTAAAACGTAGACAGTGAAGGTGAGGAACGTTGTCACATGTAAGGTTGTGTTATCAGATGTGGAGACCCGCACTGCCAGGGTACATAGTGAAGGTGAGGAACATTGTCACATATAATGTGGTGTTACCAGGTGTGAAGACCCGCACTGCCCGGGTACATAGTGAAGGTGATAACGTAGTGAAGGTGAGGAACGTTGTCACATATAATGTGGTGTTACCAGGTGTGGAGACCCGCACTGCCAGGGTACATAGTGAAGGTGAGGAACGTTGTCACATATAATGTGGTGTTACCAGGTGTGAAGACCCGCACTGCCCGGGTACATAGTGAAGGTGATAACGTAGTGAAGGTGAGGAACGTTGTCACATATAATGTGGTGTTACCAGGTGTGGAGACCCGCACTGCCTGGGTACATGGTGAAGGTGAGAACGTAGACAGTGAAGGTGAGGAACGTTGTCACATGTAAGGTTGTGTTATCAGATGTGGACACCCGCACTGCCAGGGTACATAGTGAAGGTGAGAACGTAGTGAAGGTGAGGAACGTTGTCACATATAATGTGGTGTTACCAGGTGTGGAGACCCGCACTGCCAGGGTACATAGTGAAGGTGAGGAACGTTGCCACATATAATGTGGTGTTACCAGGTGTGGAGACCCGCACTGCCAGGGTATATAGTGAAGGTGAGAACGTAGACAGTGAAGGTGAGGAACGTTGTCACATATAATGAGGTGTTACCAGGCGTGGAGACCCGCACTGCCAGGGTACATAGTGAAGGTGAGAACGTAGACAGTGAAGGTGAGGAACGTTGCCACATATAATGGGGTGTTACCAGGTGTGGAGACCCGCACTGCCAGGGTACATAGTGAAGGTGAGGAACGTTGCCACATATAATGTGGTGTTACCAGGTGTGGAGACCCGCACTGCCAGGGTATATAGTGAAGGTGAGAACGTAGACAGTGAAGGTGAGGAACGTTGTCACATATAATGAGGTGTTACCAGGCGTGGAGACCCGCACTGCCAGGGTACATAGTGAAGGTGAGAACGTAGACAGTGAAGGTGAGGAACGTTGCCACATATAATGGGGTGTTACCAGGTGTGGAGACCCGCACTGCCAGGGTACATAGTGAAGGTGAGGAACGTTGTCACATACAAGGTTGTGTTACCAGGTTTGGAGACCGGCACTGCCAGGGCACATAGTGAAGGTGAGAACGTAGTGAAGGTGAGGAACGTTGTCACATACAAGGTTGTGTTACCAGGTGTGGAGACCCGCACTGCCAGGGTACATAGTGAAGGTGAGAACGTAGTGAAGGTGAGGAACGTTGTCACATACAAGGTTGTGTTACCAGGTGTGGAGACCCGCACTGCCAGGGTACATAGTGAAGGTGAGGAACGTTGTCACATACAAGGTTGTGTTACCAGGTTTGGAGACCGGCACTGCCAGGGCACATAGTGAAGGTGAGAACGTAGTGAAGGTGAGGAACGTTCTCACATACAAGGTTGTGTTACCAGGTGTGGAGACCCGCACTGCCAGGGTACATAGTGAAGGTGAGAACGTAGTGAAGGTGAGGAACGTTGTCACATACAAGGTTGTGTTACCAGGTGTGGAGACCCGCACTGCCAGGGTACATAGTGAAGGTGAGGAACGTTGTCACATACAAGGTTGTGTTACCAGGTTTGGAGACCGGCACTGCCAGGGCACATAGTGAAGGTGAGAACGTAGTGAAGGTGAGGAACGTTCTCACATACAAGGTTGTGTTACCAGGTGTGGAGACCCGCACTGCCAGGGTACATAGTGAAGGTGAGAACGTAGTGAAGGTGAGGAACGTTGTCACATACAAGGTTGTGTTACCAGGTGTGGAGACCCGCACTGCCAGGGTACATAGTGAAGGTGAGGAACGTTGTCACATACAAGGTTGTGTTACCAGGTTTGGAGACCGGCACTGCCAGGGTACATAGTGAAGGTGAGAACGTAGTGAAGGTGAGGAACGTTGTCACATACAAGGTGGTGTTACCAGGTGTGGAGACCCGCACTGCCAGGGTATATAGTGAAGGTGAGGAACGTTGTCACATACAGGGTGGTGTTACCAGGTTTGGAGACCCTCACTGCCAGGGTACATAGTGAAGGTGAGGAACGTTGTCACAAGGTGGTGTTACCAGGTGTGGAGACCCACATACAAGGTTCTGTTACCAGGTGTGGAGACCCACATACAAGGTTGTGTTACCAGGTGTGGAGACCCACATACAAGGTTGTGTTACCAGGTGTGGAGACACACACGTGGTGTTACTAGGTGTGGAGACACACACGTGGTGTTACCAGGTGTGGAGACCCACACGTGGTGTTACCAGGTGTGGAGACCCACACGTGGCGTTACCAGGTGTGGAGACCCACACGTGGTGTTACCAGGTGTGGAGACCCACACGTGGTGTTACTAGGTGTGGAGACACACACGTGGTGTTACCAGGTGTGGAGACCCACACGTGGTGTTACCAGGTGTGGAGACACACACGTGGTGTTACCAGGTGTGGAGACACACACGTGGTATTACCAGGTGTGGAGACACACACGTGGTGTTACTAGGTGTGGAGACACACACGTGGTGTTACCAGGTGTGGAGACACACACGTGGTGTTACCAGGTGTGGAGACACACGTGGTGTTACCAGGTGTGGAGACCCACACGTGGTGTTACCAGGTGTGGAGACACACACGTGGTGTTACCAAGTGTGGAGACCCACACGTGGTGTTACCAGGTGTGGAGACACACGTGGTGTTACCAGGTGTGGAGACCCACACGGGGTGTTACCAGGTGTGGAGACCCACACGGGGTGTTACCAGGTGTGGAGACCCACACGTGGTGTTACCAGGTGTGGAGACCCACACGTGGTGTTACCAGGTGTGGAGACCCACACGTGGTGTTACCAGGTGTGGAGACACACACGTGGTGTTACCAGGTGTGGAGACACACACGTGGTGTTACCAGGTGTGGAGACACACACGTGGTGTTACCAGGTGTGGAGACACACACGTGGTGTTACCAGGTGTGGAGACACACGTGGTGTTACCAGGTGTGGAGACACACACGTCGTGTTACCAGGTGTGGAGACACACACGTGGTGTTACCAGGTGTGGAGACACACACGTGGTGTTACCAGGTGTGGAGACACACACGTGGTGTTACCAGGTGTGGAGACACACACGTGGTGTTACCAGGTGTGGAGACACACACGTGGTGTTACCAGGTGTGGAGACACACACGTGGTGTTACCAGGTGTGGAGACACACACGTGGTGTTACCAGGTGTGGAGACACACACGTGGTGTTACCAGGTGTGGAGACACACACGTGCTGTTACCAGGTGTGGAGACAGACACGTGGTGTTACCAGGTGTGGAGACACACACGTGGTGTTACCAGGTGTGGAGACTCACACGTGGTGTTACCATGTGTGGAGACACACACGTGGTGTTACCAGGTGTGGAGACACACACGTGGTGTTACCAGGTGTGGAGACTCACACGTGGTGTTACCAGGTGTGGAGACACACACGTGGTATTACCAGGTGTGGAGACACACACGTGGTGTTACCAGGTGTGGAGACCCACACGTGGTGTTACCAGGTGTGGAGACACACACGTGGTATTACCAGGTGTGGAGACACACACGTGGTGTTACCAGGTGTGGAGACACACACGTGGTGTTACCAGGTGTGGAGACACACACGTGGTGTTACCAGGTGTGGAGACACACACGTGGTGTTACCAGGTGTGGAGACACACACGTGGTGTTACCAGGTGTGGAGACACACACGTGGTGTTACCAGGTGTGGAGACCCACACGTGGTGTTACCAGGTGTGGAGACACACACGTGGTATTACCAGGTGTGGAGACACACACGTGGTATTACCAGGTGTGGAGACACACACGTGGTGTTACCAGGTGTGGAGACACACACGTGGTGTTACCAGGTGTGGAGACACGTGGTGTTACCAGGTGTGGAGACACACACGTGGTGTTACTAGGTGTGGAGACACACACGTGGTTTTACCAGGTGTGGAGACACGTGGTGTTACCAGGTGGGGAGACACACGTGGTGTTACCAGGTGTGGAGACCCACACGTGGTGTTACCAAGTGTGGAGACACACACGTGGTATTACCAGGTGTGGAGACCCACACGTGGTGTTACCAGGTGTGGAGACACACACGTGGTGTTACCAGGTGTGGAGACACACACGTGGTGTTACCAGGTGTGGAGACACACACGTGGTGTTACCAGGTGTGGAGACACACACGTGGTGTTACCAGGTGTGGAGACACACACGTGGTGTTACCAGGTGTGGAGACACACACGTGGTGTTACCAGGTGTGGAGACACACACGTGGTGTTACCAGGTGTGGAGACACACACGTGGTGTTACCAGGTGTGGAGACACACACGTGGTGTTACCAGGTGTGGAGACACACACGTGGTGTTACCAGGTGTGGAGACACACACGTGGTGTTACCAGGTGTGGAGACACACACGTGGTGTTACCAGGTGTGGAGACACACACGTGGTGTTACCAGGTGTGGAGACACACACGTGGTGTTACCAGGTGTGGAGACACACACGTGGTGTTACCAGGTGTGGAGACACACACGTGGTGTTACCAGGTGTGGAGACACACACGTGGTGTTACCAGGTGTGGTTACCAGGTGTGGAGACACACACGTGGTGTTACCAGGTGTGGAGACACACACGTGGTGTTACCAGGTGTGGAGACACACACGTGGTGTTACCAGGTGTGGAGACACACACGTGGTGTTACCAGGTGTGGAGACACACACGTGGTGTTACCAGGTGTGGAGACACACACGTGGTGTTACCAGGTGTGGAGACACACACGTGGTGTTACCAGGTGTGGAGACACACACGTGGTGTTACCAGGTGTGGAGACACACACGTGGTGTTACCAGGTGTGGAGACACACACGTGGTGTTACCAGGTGTGGAGACACACACGTGGTGTTACCAGGTGTGGAGACACACACGTGGTGTTACCAGGTGTGGAGACACACACGTGGTGTTACCAGGTGTGGAGACACACACGTGGTGTTACCAGGTGTGGAGACTCACACGTGGTGTTACCAGGTGTGGAGACACACACGTGGTATTACCAGGTGTGGAGACACACACGTGGTGTTACCAGGTGTGGAGACTCACACGTGGTGTTACCAGGTGTGGAGACACACACGTGGTGTTACCAGGTGTGGAGACACACACGTGGTGTTACCAGGTGTGGAGACCCACACGTTGTGTTACCAGGTGTGGAGACCCACACGTGGTGTTACCAGGTGTGGAGACACACACGTGGTGTTACCAGGTGTGGAGACACACACGTGGTGTTACCAGGTGTGGAGACACACACGTGGTGTTACCAGGTGTGGAGACACACACGTGGTGTTACCAGGTGTGGAGACTCACACGTTTTGTTACCAGGTGTGGAGACACACACGTGGTATTACCAGGTGTGGAGACACACACGTGGTGTTACCAGGTGTGGAGACTCACACGTGGTGTTACCAGGTGTGGAGACACACACGTGGTGTTACCAGGTGTGGAGACACACACGTGGTGTTACCAGGTGTGGAGACCCACACGTGGTGTTACCAGGTGTGGAGACACACACGTGGTGTTACCAGGTGTTGAGACACACACGTGGTGTTACCAGGTGTGGAGACACACACGTGGTGTTACCAGGTGTGGAGACACACGCGGTGTTACCAGGTGTGGAGACACACGTGGTGTTACCAGGTGTGGAGACACACACGTGGTGTTACCAGGTGTGGAGACACACACGTGGTGTTACCAGGTGTGGAGACACACACGTGGTGTTACCAGGTGTGGAGACCCACACGTGGTGTTACCAGGTGTGGAGACCCACACGTGGTGTTACCAGGTGTGGAGACCCACACGTGGTGTTACCAGGTGTGGAGACCCACACGTGGTGTTACCAGGTGTGGAGACACACACGTGGTGTTACCAGGTGTGGAGACCCACACGCGGTGTTACCAGGTGTGGAGACCCACACGTGGTGTTACCAGGTGTGGAGACCCACACGTGGTGTTACCAGGTGTGGAGACACACACGTGGTGTTACCAGGTGTGGAGACCCACACGTGGTGTTACCAGGTGTGGAGACCCACACGTGGTGTTACCAGGTGTGGAGACACACACGTGGTGTTACCAGGTGTGGAGACACACACGTGGTGTTACCAGGTGTGGAGACACACACGTGGTGTTACCAGGTGTATAACAAATTTAGGCCAGGAAATATGTGGAAGTAATTGTCCGATTATGTCAAGCTCTCACCCCTTCCCTGCCCCATCACCCCTTCCCTGCCCCATCACCCCTTCCCTGCCCCATCACCCCTTCCCTGCCCCATCACCCCTTCCCTGCCCCATCACCCCTTCCCTGCCCCATCACCCCTTCCCTGCCCCATCACCCCTTCCCTGCCCCATCACCCCTTCCCTGCCCCATCACCCCTTCCCTGCCCCATCACCCCTTCCCTGCCCCATCACCCCTTCCCTGCCCCATCACCCCTTCCCTGCCCCATCACCCCTTCCCTGCCCCATCACCCCTTCCCTGCCCCATCACCCCTTCCCTGCCCCATCACCCCTTCCCTGCCCCATCACCCCTTCCCTGCCCCATCACCCCTTCCCTGCCCCATCACCTCTTCCCTGCCCCATCACCCCTTCCCTGCCCCATCACCCCTTCCCTGCCCCATCACCCCTTCCCTGCCCCATCACCCCTTCCCTGCCCCATCACCCCTTCCCTGCCCCATCACCCCTTCCCTGCCCCATCACCCCTTCCCTGCCCCATCACCCCTTCCCTGCCCCATCACCCCTTCCCTGCCCCATCACCCCTTCCCTGCCCCATCACCCCTTCCCTGCCCCATCACCCCTTCCCTGCCCCATCACCCCTTCCCTGCCCCATCACCCCTTCCCTGCCCCATCACCCCTTCCCTGCCCCATCACCCCTTCCCTGCCCCATCACCCCTTCCCTGCCCCATCACCCCTTCCCGGCCCCATCACCCCTTCCCTGCCCCATCACCCCTTCCCTGCCCCATCACCACTTCCCTGCCCCATCACCCCATCCCTGCCCCCACACCCCTTCCCTGCCCCATCACCCCTTCCCTGCCCCATCACCCCTTCCCTGCCCCATCACCCCTTCCCTGCCCCATCACCCCTTCCCTGCCCCATCACCCCTTCCCTGCCCCATCACCCCTTCCCTGCCCCATCACCATTACGATAACGGTAATCAGAGGAGATTGTTAAGAACAGTTAATAATCAGAGGAGATTGTTAAGAACAGTTAATAATCAGAGGAGATTGTTAAGAACAGTTAATAATCAGAGGAGATTGTTAAGAACAGTTAATAATCAGAGGAGATTGTTAAGAACAGATAATAATCAGAGGAGATTGTTAAGAACAGATAATAATCAGAGGAGATTGTTAAGAACAGATAATAATCAGAGGAGATTGTTAAGAACAGATAATAATCAGAGGAGATTGTTAAGAACAGTTAATAATCAGAGGAGATTGTTAAGAACAGTTAATAATCAGAGGAGATTGTTAAGAACAGTTAATAATCAGAGGAGATTGTTAAGAACAGTTAGTTAATAACCAGAGCAGCAAATTGTTAAGAAATCGCCTTTTTGTCAGTAAATTTTAATGTCAGTGGTGGCGTTGAAAGGTCACAGTAAATGGTTGAATGACTTTGTAAATCAGCCAAACAAAACCATCCCTTCCTCGACATCTTTTTTCACCTTCACCCCATACTAAGTTTAACAGTTGTTGAAATGTTCAAGGAGAGAACGAGGGGAGTTTTTAACACCATATGATGTATTCACTGTGGGAGTTGCAGGAGAAAATTATGTTTCTTGCACCGGAGTTACTACCACAGATGGTAGTGTATCTGACTCTGTAGCAGAGAGAAACAACTCTGAGCATACAAAAAACATGTATTGCATAACAAGGAGGAAGCGAACTCCTTGAAAAATCTGACCATTATAATAGTAAGTGGGAGGTGAAAATTAAGATAAACTGCGTAGTGAATGATAACCTAAAAACCAAGAACTTTGTAGATGAGACCGAGGTATGGTGATGCCTAACACAGGTACCTAACACAGGTACCTAACAAACATTGCACGAAACTAAACAACAAAATGGTGACACAAGAAACACACGCAGTGCAGGATAGCCAGGAAAACCCAGTAATTAGCGAAGGAGGAGGAGGAAGTACAACAGCAGGAGAGCTGAGGAAACAGACCAACAAAATTTAGTGTGACGTAGACAAAGATAGTAGAGAGGAAATGTGTTAATGGTGTGCAACTGTGACAAGGGATGTAAATGTATGAAGAGTGCGGGTATTTCAGCCCGAGATGTGACCTTCAGTATCAGAAAATGTAAGCTGAGCTGCCAAGAATTTCTCGTTAAGTGACCACAACGATATAGAACTGTTTTGACCAACACTTAGTTAACAAAACAAAAACTGAACAAACCCGATGAAACGGCAGAGCAGACACCCATGGTAATGAAGCAGCAGAGTAGACACCCATGGTAATGAAGCAGCAGAATAGACACCCATGGTAATGAAACAGCAGAATAGACACCCATGGTAATGAAACAGCAGAATAGACACCCATGGTAATGAAACAGCAGAGTAGACACCCATGGTAATGAAGCAGCAGAATAGACACCCATGGTAATGAAGCAGCAGAATAGACACCCATGGTAATGAAGCAGCAGAGTAGACACCCCTGGTAATGAAGCAGCAGAATAGACACCCATGGTAATGAAGCAGCAGAGTAGACACCCATGGTAATGAAGCAGCAGAATAGACACCCATGGTAATGAAACAGCAGAGTAGACACCCATGGTAATGAAGCAGCAGAGTAGACACCCATGGTAATGAAGCAGCAGAGTAGACACCCATGGTAATGAAGCAGTAGAATAGACACCCATGGTAATGAAGCAGCAGAGTAGACACCCATGGTAATGAAGCAGCAGAATAGACACCCATGGTAATGAAGCAGCAGAGTAGACACCCATGGTAATGAAGCAGCAGAGTAGACACCCATGGTAATGAAGCAGCAGAGTAGACACCCATGGTAATGAAGCAGCAGAGTAGACACCCATGGTAATGAAGCAGCAGAATAGACACCCATGGTAATGAAGCAGCAGAGTAGACACCCATGGTAATGAAGCAGCAGAGTAGACACCCATGGTAATGAAGCAGCAGAATAGACACCCATGGTAATGAAGCAGCAGAGCAGACACCCATGGTAATGAAGCAGCAGAGTAGACACCCATGGTAATGAAACAGCAGAATAGACACCCATGGTAATGAAACAGCAGAGTAGACACCCATGGTAATGAAGCAGCAGAATAGACACCCATGGTAATGAAGCAGCAGAGTAGACACCCATGGTAATGAAGCAGCAGAATAGACACCCATGGTAATGAAGCAGCAGAGTAGACACCCATGGTAATGAAACAGCAGAGTAGACACCCATGGTAATGAAACAGCAGAGTAGACACCCATGGTAATGAAACAGCAGAGTAGACACCCATGGTAATGAAGCAGCAGAATAGACACCCATGGTAATGAAACAGCAGAATAGACACCCATGGTAATGAAGCAGCAGAATAGACACCCATGGTAATGAAACAGCAGAATAGACACCCATGGTAATGAAACAGCAGAATAGACACCCATGGTAATGAAGCAGCAGAATAGACACCCATGGTAATGAAGCAGCAGAATAGACACCCATGGTAATGAAACAGCAGAGTAGACACCCATGGTAATGAAGCAGCAGAGTAGACACCCATGGTAATGAAACAGCAGAGTAGACACCCATGGTAATGAAGCAGCAGAATAGACACCCATGGTAATGAAACAGCAGAGTAGACACCCATGGTAATGAAGCAGCAGAGTAGACACCCATGGTAATGAAGCAGCAGAGTAGACACCCATGGTAATGAAACAGCAGAGTAGACACCCATGGTAATGAAGCAGCAGAATAGACACCCATGGTAATGAAACAGCAGAGTAGACACCCATGGTAATGAAGCAGCAGAATAGACACCCATGGTAATGAAACAGCAGAATAGACACCCATGGTAATGAAACAGCAGAGTAGACACCCATGTTAATGAAGCAGCAGAGTATACACCCATGTTAATGAAGCAGCAGAGTAGACACCCATGGTAATGAAGCAGCAGAGTAGACACCCATGGTAATGAAGCAGCAGAATAGACACCCATGGTAATGAAACAGCAGAGTAGACACCCATGGTAATGAAGCAGCAGAGTAGACACCCATGGTAATGAAGCAGCAGAGTAGACACCCATGGTAATGAAACAGCAGAGTAGACACCCATGGTAATGAAGCAGCAGAGTAGACACCCATGGTAATGAAACAGCAGAGTAGACACCCATGGTAATGAAGCAGCAGAGTAGACACCCATGGTAATGAAGCAGCAGAGTAGACACCCATGGTAATGAAGCAGCAGAGTAGACACCCATGGTAATGAAGCAGCAGAGTAGACACCCATGGTAATGAAGCAGCAGAGTAGACACCCATGGTAATGAAGCAGCAGAGTAGACACCCATGGTAATGAAGCAGCAGAGTAGACACCCATGGTAATGAAGCAGCAGAGTAGACACCCATGGTAATGAAGCAGCAGAGTAGACACCCATGGTAATGAAGCAGCAGAGTAGACACCCATGGTAATGAAGCAGCAGAATAGACACCCATGGTAATGAAACAGCAGAGTAGACACCCATGGTAATAAAGCAGCAGAGTAGACACCCATGGTAATGAAGCAGCAGAGTAGACACCCATGGTAATGAAACAGTAGAGTAGACACCCATGGTAATGAAGCAGCAGAGTAGACACCCATGGTAATGAAACAGCAGAGTAAACACCCATGGTAATGAAGCAGCAGAGTAGACACCCATGGTAATGAAACAGCAGAGTAGACACCCATGGTAATGAAGCAGCAGAGTAGACACCCATGGTAATGAAGCAGCAGAGTAGACACCCATGGTAATGAAGCAGCAGAGTAGACACCCATGGTAATGAAGCAGCAGAGTAGACACTCATGGTAATGAAGCAGCAGAGTAGACACCCATGGTAATGAAGCAGCAGAGTAGACACCCATGATAATGAAACAGCAGAATAGACACCCATGGTAACGAAACAGCAGAGTAGACACCCATGGTAACGAAACAGCAGAGTAGACACCCATGGTAATGAAGCAGCAGAGTAGACACCCATGGTAATGAAACAGCAGAGTAAACACCCATGGTAATGAAGCAGCAGAGTAGACACCCATGGTAATGAAGCAGCAGAGCAGACACCCATGGTAATGAAGCAGCAGAGTAGACACCCATGGTAATGAAACAGCAGAGTAGACACCCATGGTAATGAAGCAGCAGAGTAGACACCCATGGTAATGAAACAGCAGAATAGACACCCATGGTAATGAAACAGCAGAGTAGACACCCATGGTAATGAAACAGCAGAGTAGACACCCATGGTAATGAAGCAGCAGAGTAGACACCCATGGTAACGAAACAGCAGAATAGACACCCATGGTAACGAAACAGCAGAATAGACACCCATGGTAATGAAACAGCAGAGTAGACACCCATGGTAATGAAGCAGCAGAGTAGACACCCATGGTAATGAAGCAGCAGAGTAGACACCCATGGTAATGAAGCAGCAGAGTAGACACCCATGGTAATGAAGCAGCAGAGCAGACACCCATGGTAATGAAGCAGCAGAGTAGACACCCATGGTAATGAAGCAGCAGAGTAGACACCCATGGTAATGAAACAGCAGAGTAGACACCCATGGTAATGAAGCAGCAGAGTAGACACCCATGGTAATGAAACAGCAGAATAGACACCCATGGTAACGAAACAGCAGAATAGACACCCATGGTAATGAAACAGCAGAGTAGACACCCATGGTAATGAAACAGCAGAGTAGACACCCATGGTAATGAAACAGTAGACAGCCATGGTAATGAAACAGCAGAGTAGACACCCATGGTAATGAAACAGCAGAGTAGACACCCATGGTAATGAAACAGTAGACACCCATGGTAATGATACAGCAGAGTAGACACCCATGGTAATGAAACAGTAGGCACCATGATAATGAAACAGCAGAGTTGACACTCATGGTAATGAAACAGCAGAGTAGACACCCATGGTAATGAAACAGTAGACTCCCATGGTAATGAAAGAGAGTAGACACCCATGCTAATGAAACTGCAGAGTAGACACCCATGCTAATGAAACAGCAGAGTAGACACCTATGGTAATGAAACAGAGTAGACACCCATGCTAATGAAACAGCAGAGTAGACACCCATGGTGATGCAGCAGCAGAGTAGACACCCATGGTAATGAAACAGTAGACTCCCATGGTAATGAAAGAGAGTAGACACCCATGCTAATGAAACAGCAGAGTAGACACCCATGCTAATGAAACAGCAGAGTAGACACCTATGGTAATGAAACAGAGTAGACACCCATGCTAATGAAACAGCAGAGTAGACACCCATGTGATGCAGCAGCAGAGTAGACACCCATGGTAATGAAGCAGCAGAGTAGACACCCATGGTAATGAAACAGAGTAGGTAGACACCCATGGTAATGAAACAGCAGAGTAGGTAGACACCCATGGTAATGAAACAGAGTAGGTAGACACCCATGGTAATGAAACAGCAGAGTAGGTAGACACCCATGGTAATGAAACACAGTGAGCTTGTTCCATACATACCTGGAAAATACATACATACCAGAGAGGAGACCAGAAATATGTGGTCTAAGACCCACATCACATGATGGCACAGTACCAGTAGTAATAAACACAACACTAAACGAAAACTTACTAAATAGTAAATCCTGCTTGCTATCAAAAACAATAATGACAAAGCTAGCTACATAAGTAGGCTGCTTAAAGGAACAAAAGCTGTGTTTGAAACATTTACAGGAACACACACACAAGGAATGTTTTATGGACGGTGTCATAGCAAAAAAAATTAAAACACAATAGTTATAGATGCGAGAAAATAAATAGGTCGCGAGGAGGAGTGAGACGGTATATGAAAGACTTCTTATTGCACAGAATTATTGAATTCATCAGATAATACAGAAGTAGTTCTGAATATTAAAGTATAAAATAGGAATCTAGTAATTATTCTTGTATATAAATCACCGTAACCAACGACTGAAGAATTCACGGATCAGATAAGGGAACACCACCATGAGATATCCTCTTCGGAGATTCCAGCATCTCAAATATTAAAATGAAGGTGATAAACTCCAGCGTGGTACTATACTTCCTGGAGAACGCTACCTCCAGCGTGGTACTATACTTCCTGGAGAACGCTACCTCCAGCGTGGTACTATACTTCCTGGAGAACGCTACCTCCAGCGTGGTACTATACTTCCTGGAGAACGCTACCTCCAGCGTGGTACTATACTTCCTGGAGAACGCTACCTCCAGCGTGGTACTATACTTCCTGGAGAACGCTACCTCCAGCGTGGTACTATACTTCCTGGAGAACGCTACCTCCAGCGTGGTACTATACTTCCTGGAGAACGCTACCTCCAGCGTGGTACTATACTTCCTGGAGAACGCTACCTCCAGCGTGGTACTATACTTCCTGGAGAACGCTACCTCCAACGTGGTTCTATACTTCCTGGAGAACGCTACCTCCAGCGTGGTACTATACTTCCTGGAGAACGCTACCTCCAGCGTGGTACTATACTTCCTGGAGAACGCTACCTCCAGCGTGGTACTATACTTCCTGGAGAACGCTACCTCCAGCGTGGTACTATACTTCCTGGAGAACGCTACCTCCAGCGTGGTACTATACTTCCTGGAGAACGCTACCTCCAGCGTGGTACTATACTTCCTGGAGAACGCTACCTCCAGCGTGGTACTATACTTCCTGGAGAACGCTACCTCCAGCGTGGTACTATACTTCCTGGAGAACGCTACCTCCAGTGTGGTACTATACTTCCTGGAGAACGCTACCTCCAGCGTGGTACTATACTTCCTGGAGAACGCTACCTCCAGTGTGGTACTATACTTCCTGGAGAACGCTACCTCCAGTGTGGTACTATACTTCCTGGAGAACGCTACCTCCAGTGTGGTACTATACTTCCTGGAGAACGCTACCTCCAGTGTGGTACTATACTTCCTGGAGAACGCTACCTCCAGTGTGGTACTATAATTCCTGGAGAACGCTACCTCCAGCGTGGTACTATACTTCCTGGAGAACGCTACCTCCAGCGTGGTACTATACTTCCCGGAGAACGCTACCTCCAGCGTGGTACTATACTTCCTGGAGAACGCTACCTCCAGTGTGGTACTATACTTCCTGGAGAACGCTACCTCCAGCGTGGTACTATACTTCCTGGAGAACGCTACCTCCAGCATGGTACTATACTTCCTGGAGAACGCTACCTCCAGCGTGGTACTATACTTCCTGGAGAACGCTACCTCCAGCGTGGTACTGTACTTCCTGGAGAACGCTACCTCCAGCGTGGTACTGTACTTCCTGGAGAACGCTACCTCCAGCGTGGTACTATACTTCCTGGAGAACGCTACCTCCAGCGTGGTACTATACTTCCTGGAGAACGCTACCTCCAGCGTGGTACTATACTTCCTGGAGAACGCTACCTCCAGCGTTGTACTATACTTCCTGGAGAACGCTACCTCCAGCGTGGTACTATACTTCCTGGAGAACGCTACCTCCAGCGTGGTACTGTACTTCCTGGAGAACGCTACCTCCAGCGTGGTACTGTACTTCCTGGAGAACGCTACCTCCAGTGTGGTACTATACTTCCTGGAGAACGCTACCTCCAGCGTGGTACTATACTTCCTGGAGAACGCTACCTCCAGCGTGGTACTATACTTCCTGGAGAACGCTACCTCCAGTGTGGTACTATACTTCCTGGAGAACGCTACCTCCAGCGTGGTACTATACTTCCTGGAGAACGCTACCTCCAGTGTGGTACTATACTTCCTGGAGAACGCTACCTCCAGCGTGGTACTATAATTCCTGGAGAACGCTACCTCCAGCGTGGTACTATACTTCCTGGAGAACGCTACCTCCAGCGTGGTACTATACTTCCTGGAGAACGCTACCTCCAGCGTGGTACTATACTTCCTGGAGAACGCTACCTCCAGTGTGGTACTATACTTCCTGGAGAACGCTACCTCCAGCGTGGTACTATACTTCCTGGAGAACGCTACCTCCAGCATGGTACTATACTTCCTGGAGAACGCTACCTCCAGCGTGGTACTATACTTCCTGGAGAACGCTACCTCCAGCGTGGTACTGTACTTCCTGGAGAACGCTACCTCCAGCGTGGTACTGTACTTCCTGGAGAACGCTACCTCCAGCGTGGTACTATACTTCCTGGAGAACGCTACCTCCAGCGTGGTACTATACTTCCTGGAGAACGCTACCTCCAGCGTGGTACTATACTTCCTGGAGAACGCTACCTCCAGCGTTGTACTATACTTCCTGGAGAACGCTACCTCCAGCGTGGTACTATACTTCCTGGAGAACGCTACCTCCAGCGTGGTACTGTACTTCCTGGAGAACGCTACCTCCAGCGTGGTACTGTACTTCCTGGAGAACGCTACCTCCAGCGTGGTACTATACTTCCTGGAGAACGCTACCTCCAGCGTGGTACTGTACTTCCTGGAGAACGCTACCTCCAGCGTGGTACTATACTTCCTGGAGAACGCTACCTCCAGCGTGGTACTATACTTCCTGGAGAACGCTACCTCCAGCGTGGTACTATACTTCCTGGAGAACGCTACCTCCAGCGTGGTACTATACTTCCTGGAGAACGCTACCTCCAGCGTGGTACTATACTTCCTGGAGAACGCTACCTCCAGCGTGGTACTGTACTTCCTGGAGAACGCTACCTCCAGCGTGGTACTATGCTTCCTGGAGAACGCTACCTCCAGCGTGGTACTATACTTCCTGGAGAACGCTACCTCCAGCGTGGTACTATACTTCCTGGAGAACGCTACCTCCAGCGTGGTACTATACTTCCTGGAGAACGCTACCTCCAGCGTGGTACTGTACTTCCTGGAGAACGCTACCTCCAGCGTGGTACTATACTTCCTGGAGAACGCTACCTCCAGCGTGGTACTATACTTCCTGGAGAACGCTACCTCCAGCGTGGTACTATACTTCCTGGAGAACGCTACCTCCAGCGTGGTACTATACTTCCTGGAGAACGCTACCTCCAGCGTGGTACTATACTTCCTGGAGAACGCTACCTAAAGCGTGGTACTATACTTCCTGGAGAACGCTACCTCCAGCGTGGTACTGTACTTCCTGGAGAACGCTACCTCCAGCGTGGTACTATACTTCCTGGAGAACGCTACCTCCAGCGTGGTACTATACTTCCTGGAGAACGCTACCTCCAGCGTGGTACTATACTTCCTGGAGAACGCTACCTCCAGCGTGGTACTATACTTCCTGGAGAACGCTACCTCCAACGTGGTACTATACTTCCTGGAGAACGCTACCTCCAGCGTGGTACTATACTTCCTGGAGAACGCTACCTCCAGCGTGGTACTATACTTCCTGGAGAACGCTACCTCCAGCGTGGTACTATACTTCCTGGAGAACGCTACCTCCAGCGTGGTACTATACTTCCTGGAGAACGCTACCTCCAGCGTGGTACTATACTTCCTGGAGAACGCTACCTCCAACGTGGTACTATACTTCCTGGAGAACGCTACCTCCAGCGTGGTACTATACTTCCTGGAGAACGCTACCTCCAGCGTGGTACTATACTTCCTGGAGAACGCTACCTCCAGCGTGGTACTGTACTTCCTGGAGAACGCTACCTCCAGCGTGGTACTATACTTCCTGGAGAACGCTACCTCCAGCGTGGTACTATACTTCCTGGAGAACGCTACCTCCAGCGTGGTACTATACTTCCTGGAGAACGCTACCTCCAGCGTGGTACTATACTTCCTGGAGAACGCTACCTCCAGCGTGGTACTGTACTTCCTGGAGAACGCTACCTCCAGTGTGGTACTGTACTTCCTGGAGAACGCTACCTCCAGCGTGGTACTATACTTCCTGGAGAACGCTACCCCCAGCGTGGTACTATACTTCCTGGAGAACGCTACCTCCAGCGTGGTACTATACTTCCTGGAGAACGCTACCTCCAGCGTGGTACTATACTTCCTGGAGAACGCTACCTCCAGCGTGGTACTATACTTCCTGGAGAACGCTACCTCCAGCGTGGTACTATACTTCCTGGGGAACGCTACCTCCAGCGTGGTACTATACTTCCTGGAGAACGCTACCTCCAGCGTGGTACTATACTTCCTGGAGAACGCTACCTCCAGTGTGGTACTATACTTCCTGGAGAACGCTACCTCCAGTGTGGTACTATACTTCCTGGAGAACGCTACCTCCAGCGTGGTACTATACTTCCTGGAGAACGCTACCTCCAGTGTGGTACTATACTTCCTGGAGAACGCTACCTCCAGCGTGGTACTATACTTCCTGGAGAACGCTACCTCCAGCGTGGTACTATACTTCCTGGAGAACGCTACCTCCAGCGTGGTACTATACTTCCTGGAGAACGCTACCTCCAGCGTGGTACTATACTTCCTGGAGAACGCTACCTCCAGTGTGGTACTATACTTCCTGGAGAACGCTACCTCCAGCGTGGTACTATACTTCCTGGAGAACGCTACCTCCAGTGTGGTACTATACTTCCTGGAGAACGCTACCTCCAGCGTGGTACTATACTTCCTGGAGAACGCTACCTCCAGCGTGGTACTGTACTTCCTGGAGAACGCTACCTCCAGCGTGGTACTATACTTCCTGGAGAACGCTACCTCCAGTGTGGTACTATACTTCCTGGAGAACGCTACCTCCAGCGTGGTACTATACTTCCTGGAGAACGCTACCTCCAGTGTGGTACTATACTTCCTGGAGAACGCTACCTCCAGTGTGGTACTATACTTCCTGGAGAACGCTACCTCCAGCGTGGTACTATACTTCCTGGAGAACGCTACCTCCAGCGTGGTACTATACTTCCTGGAGAACGCTACCTCCAGCGTGGTACTATACTTCCTGGAGAACGCTACCTCCAGTGTGGTACTATACTTCCTGGAGAACGCTACCTCCAGCGTGGTACTATACTTCCTGGAGAACGCTACCTCCAGCGTGGTACTGTACTTCCTGGAGAACGCTACCTCCAGCGTGGTACTATACTTCCTGGAGAACGCTACCTCCAGCGTGGTACTATACTTCCTGGAGAACGCTACCTCCAGCGTGGTACTATACTTCCTGGAGAACGCTACCTCCAGCGTGGTACTATACTTCCTGGAGAACGCTACCTCCAGCGTGGTACTATACTTCCTGGAGAACGCTACCTCCAGCGTGGTACTATACTTCCTGGAGAACGCTACCTCCAGCGTGGTACTATACTTCCTGGAGAACGCTACCTCCAGCGTGGTACTGTACTTCCTGGAGAACGCTACCTCCAGTGTGGTACTATACTTCCTGGAGAACGCTACCTCCAGCGTGGTACTGTACTTCCTGGAGAACGCTACCTCCAGTGTGGTACTATACTTCCTGGAGAACGCTACCTCCAGTGTGGTACTATACTTCCTGGAGAACGCTACCTCCAGCGTGGTACTATACTTCCTGGAGAACGCTACCTCCAGTGTGGTACTATACTTCCTGGAGAACGCTACCTCCAGTGTGGTACTATACTTCCTGGAGAACGCTACCTCCAGTGTGGTACTATACTTCCTGGAGAACGCTACCTCCAGTGTGGTACTATACTTCCTGGAGAACGCTACCTCCAGCGTGGTACTATACTTCCTGGAGAACGCTACCTCCAGTGTGGTACTATACTTCCTGGAGAACGCTACCTCCAGCGTGGTACTATACTTCCTGGAGAACGCTACCTCCAGCGTGGTACTATACTTCCTGGAGAACGCTACCTCCAGCGTGGTACTATACTTCCTGGAGAACGCTACCTCCAGCGTGGTACTATACTTCCTGGAGAACGCTACCTCCAGTGTGGTACTATACTTCCTGGAGAACGCTACCTCCAGCGTGGTACTATACTTCCTGGAGAACGCTACCTCCAGCGTGGTACTATACTTCCTGGAGAACGCTACCTCCAGCGTGGTACTGTACTTCCTGGAGAACGCTACCTCCAGTGTGGTACTATACTTCCTGGAGAACGCTACCTCCAGCGTGGTACTGTACTTCCTGGAGAACGCTACCTCCAGTGTGGTACTATACTTCCTGGAGAACGCTACCTCCAGTGTGGTACTATACTTCCTGGAGAACGCTACCTCCAGCGTGGTACTATACTTCCTGGAGAACGCTACCTCCAGTGTGGTACTATACTTCCTGGAGAACGCTACCTCCAGTGTGGTACTATACTTCCTGGAGAACGCTACCTCCAGTGTGGTACTATACTTCCTGGAGAACGCTACCTCCAGTGTGGTACTATACTTCCTGGAGAACGCTACCTCCAGCGTGGTACTATACTTCCTGGAGAACGCTACCTCCAGTGTGGTACTATACTTCCTGGAGAACGCTACCTCCAGCGTGGTACTATACTTCCTGGAGAACGCTACCTCCAGCGTGGTACTATACTTCCTGGAGAACGCTACCTCCAGCGTGGTACTATACTTCCTGGAGAACGCTACCTCCAGCGTGGTACTATACTTCCTGGAGAACGCTACCTCCAGCGTGGTACTATACTTCCTGGGGAACGCTACCTCCAGCGTGGTACTATACTTCCTGGAGAACGCTACCTCCAGCGTGGTACTATACTTCCTGGAGAACGCTACCTCCAGCGTGGTACTATACTTCCTGGAGAACGCTACCTCCAGCGTGGTACTATACTTCCTGGGGAACGCTACCTCCAGCGTGGTACTATACTTCCTGGAGAACGCTACCTCCAGCGTGGTACTATACTTCCTGGGGAACGCTACCTCCAGCGTGGTACTATACTTCCTGGAGAACGCTACCTCCAGCGTGGTACTATACTTCCTGGAGAACGCTACCTCCAGTGTGGTACTATACTTCCTGGAGAACGCTACCTCCAGTGTGGTACTATACTTCCTGGAGAACGCTACCTCCAGTGTGGTACTATACTTCCTGGAGAACGCTACCTCCAGTGTGGTACTATACTTCCTGGAGAACGCTACCTCCAGTGTGGTACTATACTTCCTGGAGAACGCTACCTCCAGTGTGGTACTATACTTCCTGGAGAACGCTACCTCCAGTGTGGTACTATACTTCCTGGAGAACGCTACCTCCAGCGTGGTACTATACTTCCTGGGGAACGCTACCTCCAGCGTGGTACTATACTTCCTGGAGAACGCTACCTCCAGCGTGGTACTATACTTCCTGGGGAACGCTACCTCCAGCGTGGTACTATACTTCCTGGAGAACGCTACCTCCAGCGTGGTACTATACTTCCTGGAGAACGCTACCTCCAGTGTGGTACTATACTTCCTGGAGAACGCTACCTCCAGTGTGGTACTATACTTCCTGGAGAACGCTACCTCCAGTGTGGTACTATACTTCCTGGAGAACGCTACCTCCAGTGTGGTACTATACTTCCTGGAGAACGCTACCTCCAGTGTGGTACTATACTTCCTGGAGAACGCTACCTCCAGTGTGGTACTATACTTCCTGGAGAACGCTACCTCCAGTGTGGTACTATACTTCCTGGAGAACGCTACCTCCAGCGTGGTACTATACTTCCTGGAGAACGCTACCTCCAGCGTGGTACTATACTTCCTGGAGAACGCTACCTCCAGCGTGGTACTATACTTCCTGGGGAACGCTACCTCCAGCGTGGTACTATACTTCCTGGAGAACGCTACCTCCAGCGTGGTACTATACTTCCTGGAGAACGCTACCTCCAGCGTGGTACTATACTTCCTGGAGAACGCTACCTCCAGCGTGGTACTATACTTCCTGGGGAACGCTACCTCCAGCGTGGTACTATACTTCCTGGAGAACGCTACCTCCAGCGTGGTACTATACTTCCTGGGGAACGCTACCTCCAGCGTGGTACTATACTTCCTGGAGAACGCTACCTCCAGCGTGGTACTATACTTCCTGGAGAACGCTACCTCCAGTGTGGTACTATACTTCCTGGAGAACGCTACCTCCAGTGTGGTACTATACTTCCTGGAGAACGCTACCTCCAGTGTGGTACTATACTTCCTGGAGAACGCTACCTCCAGTGTGGTACTATACTTCCTGGAGAACGCTACCTCCAGTGTGGTACTATACTTCCTGGAGAACGCTACCTCCAGTGTGGTACTATACTTCCTGGAGAACGCTACCTCCAGTGTGGTACTATACTTCCTGGAGAACGCTACCTCCAGCGTGGTACTATACTTCCTGGAGAACGCTACCTCCAGCGTGGTACTATACTTCCTGGAGAACGCTACCTCCAGCGTGGTACTATACTTACATGCCACACACATTGTTTTTAACTAACGGATAAGAGAACCTGCTGGAAGCGAAGATATACTAGATGACATCCTTACGAAACACGATGAACTAATAACAGACGAACTATAACAGTCTCCCTCCAGTCATTCTCACTCTCACTCCAGTCATTCTCACTCTCACTCCAGTCATTCTCACTCTCACTCCAGTCATTCTCACTCTCACTCCAGTCATTCTCACTCTCCCTCCAGTCATTCTCACTCTCCCTCCAGTCATTCTCACTTTCACTCCAGCCATTCTCACTCTCCCTCCAGTCATTCTCACTCTCACTCCAGTCATTCTCACTCTCACTCCAGTCATTCTCACTCTCACTCCAGTCATTCTCACTCTCACTCCAGTCATTCTCACTCTCACTCCAGTCATTCTCACTCTCCCTCCAGTCATTCTCACTCTCACTCCAGTCATTCTCACTCTCCCTCCAGTCATTCTCTCCCTCCAGCCATTCTCACTCTCCCTCCAGTCATTCTCACTCTCCCTCCAGCCGTTCTCACTCTCCCTCCAGTCATTCTCACTCTCCCTCCAGTCATTCTCACTCTCCCTCCAGCCATTCTCACTCTCCAGCCATTCTCACTCTCACTCCAGCCATTCTCACTCTCACTCCAGCCATTCTCACTCTCCCTCCAACCATTCTCACTCTCCCTCCAGTCGTTCTCACTCTCCAGCCATTCTCACTCTCCCTCCAGCCATTCTCACTCTCCCTCCAGTCATTCTCACTCTCCCTCCAACCAGTCTCACTCTCCCTCCAACCAGTCTCACTCTCCCTCCAACCATTCTCACCCTCTCTCCAACCATTCTCACTCTCCCTCCGCCCATTCTCACTCTCCCTCCAATCATTCTCACTCTCCCTCCAATCATTCTCACTCTCCCGCCAACCATTCTCACTCACCCTCCCTCCAACCATTCTCACTCTCCCTCCCTCCAACCATTCTCACTCTCCCTCCAGCCATTCTCACTCTCCCTCCAGCCATTCTCACACTCCCTCCAGCCATTCTCACTCTCAGTCCAGCCATTCTCACTCTCCCTTCAGCCATTCTCACTCTCCCTCCAACCATTCTCACTCTCCCTCCAACCATTCTCACCCTCCAACCATTCTCACTCTCCCTCCAACCATTCTCACCCTCCAACCATTCTCACTCTCCCTTCCTCCAACCATTCTCACCCTCCCTCCAACCATTCTCACTCTCACTCCAACCATTCTCACTCTCCCTCTCTCCAACCATTCTCACTCACTCTCCCTCCAGCCATTCTCACCCTCCAGCCATTTTCATCCTCCCCCAGCCATTTTTTCAGTCGTTCCCTATTAAGCCATGCGGTCCTCCCTCGCACCCATTACCCCTCCAGCCATTTCCTTTCCATCCATTTCCCATCAGTCCATTCTCTCCAGTTATTCATCCTTTACATTTTCCACTTCAATCTTGTTCTCTCTTTCTACCTCCAACAATCTTGTTCTCTCTTCCTCCCTCCAACAATCTTGTTCTCTCTTCCTCCCTCCAACAATCTTGTTCTCTCTTCCTCCCTCCAACAATCTTGTTTTCTCTTCCTCCCTCCAACAATCTTGTTTTCTCTTTCTCCCTCCAACAGTCTTGTTCTCTCTTCCTCCCTCCAACAATCTTGTTCTCTCTTCCTATCTCCAACAATCTTGTTCTCTCTTCCTCCCTCCAACAATCTTGTTCTCTCTTCCTCCCTCCAACAATCTTGTTCTCTCTTCCTCCCTCCAACAATCTTGTTCTCTCTTCCTCCCTCAACAATCTTGTTCTCTCTTCCTCCCTCCAACAATATTGTTCTCTCTTCCTCCAACAATCTTGTTCTCTCTTTCTCCCTCCAACAATCTTGTTTTCTCTTCCTCCAACAATCTTGTTTTCTCTTCCTCCTCCAACAATCTTGTTCTCTCTTCCTCCCTCCAACAATCTTGTTCTCTCTTCCTCCCTCCAGCATTCTTGTTCTCTCTTCCTCCCTCCAGCAATCTTGTTCTCTCTTCCACCATCCAACAATCTTGTTCTCTCTTCCTCCCTCCAACAATTTTGTCCTCTTTTCCTCCCTCCAACAATCTTGTTCTCTTCCTCCAACAATCTTGTTCTCTCGTCCTCCCTCCAACAATCTTGTTCTCTCTTCCTCCCTCCAACAATCTTGTTCTGTCTTCCTCCCTCCAACAATCATGTTCTCTCTTCCTCCAACAATCTTGTTCTCTCTTCCTCCAACAATCTTGTTCTCTCTTCCTACCTCCAACAATCTTGTTCTTTCTTCCTGCCTCCAACAATCTTGTTCTCTCTTCCTCCAATAATCTTGTTCTCTCTTCCTCCAACAATCTTGTTCTCTCTTCCTCCCTCCAACAATCTTGTTCTCTCTTCCTCCCTCCAGCATTCTTGTTCTCTCTTCCTCCCTCCAGCAATATTGTTCTCTCTTCCTACCTCCAACAATCTTGTTCTCTCTTCCTCCCTCCAACACTCTGTGATTCTCTCCTAAAACAAAAGTCAGGAGAAATTGTGGAGATATAAAATATAAAGGTTAATTTAAGTTCCCGTTTAAATTCACTACTGGGAAGTTTTAGGATTGGTTCACAGTGTGTTGTGAGTTATTAAGGTAAGAGAGAGAGAGAGAGAGAGAGAGAGAGAGAGAGAGAGAGAGAGAGAGAGAGCAGTGTTGTGCCACCAGCTAGGGCGACCACCCATCCATCCGCACCCACATAACTATCATCTTTGTGACTCGACCTAAACATTATCTCTTAAACTGAACAATACCTATTAATCTAAACGTTACCTCTTATTGTAAACATTACCTTTTGTTCTAAACGTTTAATCTTGTCCTAAACATTACCTCTTAACCTGATTACCTGTTAGCCTAAACATTCCCTGTTAGCCTGAACGTTACCTGTTAGCCTAAACATTACCTGCTAGCCTAAGCATTACCTGTTAGCCTAAACATTACCTGCTAGCCTAAACATTACCTGCTAGCCTAAACATTACCTGCTAGCCTAAACATTACCTGCTAGCCTAAACATTACCTGCTAGCCTAAACATTACCTGCTAGCCTAAACATTACTTGTTAGCCTAAACATTACCTGCTAGCCTAAACATTACCTGCTAGCCTAAACATTACCTGCTAGCCTAAACATTACTTGTTAGCCTAAACATTACCTGTTAGCCTAAACATTACCTGTTAGCCTAAACTTCCCCTCTCTTTTCCCTCCTTCCCGTTTCTTCCTTTTTATGTCAGAAATCCTAGATAGTCCACTAAGCCTCAGCACTGTACACAGGTGTAGCACTGTACACAGGTGTAGCACTGTACACAGGTGTAGCACTGTACACAGGTGTAGCACTGTACACAGGTGTAGCACTGTACACAGGTGTAGCACTACACAGGTGTAGCACTGTACACAGGTGTAGCACTGTACACAGGTGTAGCACTGTACACAGGTGTAGCACTGTACACAGGTGTAGCACTGTACACAGGTGTAGCACTGTACACAGTTGCAGCAGTATGCTCGAGTGTACACAGGTGAAGCACTGTACACAGTTGCAGCAGTATGCTCGAGTGTACACAGGTGAAGCATTGTACACAGTTGCAGCAGTATGCTCGAGTGTACACAGGTGAAGCACTGTACACAGTTGCAGCAGTATGCTCGAGTGTACACAGGTGAAGCACTGTACACAGTTGCAGCAGTATGCTCGAGTGTACACAGGTGAAGCACTGTACACAGTTGCAGCAGTATGCTCGAGTATACACAGGTGAAGCACTGTACACAGGTGAAGCACTGTACACTGTTGCAGCAGTATGCTCGAGTGTACACAGGTGAAGCACTGTACACAGTTGCAGCAGTATGCTCGAGTGTACACAGGTGAAGCACTGTACACAGTTGCAGCAGTATGCTCGAGTGTACACAGGTGAAGCACTGTACACAGTTGCAGCAGTATGCTCGAGTGTACACAGGTGAAGCACTGTACACAGTTGCAGCAGTATGCTCGAGTGTACACAGTTGCAGCACTGTACACAGTTGCAGCAGTATGCTCGAGTGTACACAGGTGAAGCACTGTACACAGGTGTAGCACTGTACACAGTTGCAGCAGTATGCTCGAGTGTACACAGGTGTAGCATTGTACACAGTTGCAGCAGTATGCTCGAGTGTACACAGGTGTAGCACTGTACACAGTTGCAGCAGTATGCTCGAGTGTACACAGGTGTAGCACTGTACACAGGTGTAGCACTGTACACAGTTGCAGCAGTATGCTCGAGTGTACACAGGTGTAGCACTGTACACAGGTGTAGCACTGTACACAGTTGTAGCACTGTACACAGTTGCAGCACTGTACACAGGTGTAGCACTGTACACAGGTGTAGCACTGTACACAGGTGTAGCACTGTACACAGGTGTAGCACTGTACACAGGTGAAGCACTGTACACAGTTGCAGCAGTATGCTCGAGTGTACACAGGTGAAGCACTGTACACAGTTGCAGCAGTATGCTCGAGTGTACACAGGTGAAGCACTGTACACAGTTGCAGCAGTATGCTCGAGTGTACACAGGTGAAGCACTGTACACAGCTGCAGCACTGTACACAGTTGCAGCAGTATGCTCGAGTGTACACAGGTGTAGCACTGTACACAGGTGTAGCACTGTACACAGGTGTAGCACTGTACACAGCTGCAGCAGTATGCTCGAGTGTACACAGGTGTAGCACTGTACACAGTTGCAGCAGTATGCTCGAGTGTACACAGGTGAAGCACTGTACACAGTTGCAGCAGTATGCTCGAGTGTACACAGGTGAAGCACTGTACACAGTTGCAGCAGTATGCTCGAGTGTACACAGGTGAAGCACTGTACACAGTTGCAGCAGTATGCTCGAGTGTACACAGGTGAAGCACTGTACACAGTTGCAGCAGTATGCTCGAGTGTACACAGGTGAAGCACTGTACACAGTTGCAGCAGTATGCTCGAGTGTACACCAGAACTTGGTGGGTGACACTGTTAACCTTCAAGTTGATGACAGCCAGAACTTGGTGACAACCTTCAAGTTGATGACAGAACTTGGTGGGTGACACTGTTAAACTTCAAGTTGATGACAGCCAGAACTTGGTGGGTGACACTGTTAACCTTCAAGTTGATGACAGCCAGAACTTGGTGGGTGACACTGTTAACCTTCAAGTTGATGACAGCCAGAACTTGGTGGGTGACACTGTTAACCTTCAAGTTGGTGACAGCCAGAACTTGGTGACACTGTTAACCTTCAAGTTGGTGACAGCCAGAACTTGGTGACACTGTTAACCTTAAAGTTTGTAGATGAATGGTTCAGAGAACCGACATGTTGATAAATTAGACACATGTGCAACTCTTGGGTATCTTTATTGAGGAAACGTTTCGCCACACAGTGGCTTCATCAGTCCATACATAGGAGAAACTTGAAGAACAGGAGGAGAATGAGGTAATCAGTCCCTCAACCTTGAGTCGATGTGTTCAGTCCATCAATCTTGAGTAGAATACGGCAGATGAGCGGAGAAGCAGCTTATAAACCGTATGGCAGGAGAGGTGCAGCAGTCATAGGTAGTGTCACATTTGTTCAAGATTGATGGACTGAACACATCGACTCAAGGTTGAGGGACTGATTACCTCATTCTCCTCCTGTTCTTCAAGTTTCTCCTATGTATGGACTGATGAAGCCACTGTGTGGCGAAACGTTTCCTCAATAAAGATACCCAAGAGTTGCACATGTGTCTAATTTATCAACCTTAAAGTTGATGACAGCCAGAACTTGGTGACACTTAACCTTCAAGTTGGTGACAGCCAGAACTTGGTGACACTTAACCTTCAAGTTGGTGACAGCCAGAAGTTGGTGTCGTCAAAGTAAAGAGAATGTTAAAAATCATAATTATAATCACGTCGTTACTAAGAACAGGAGAATTATTTATACATTTGTATCACATAGAGAGTTACATAATGGTAAAGAAAAACCTGGAATTGTCAGTAATGATGATAACATAAGCTCATTGTAACGCACAATTTGTTAATGAGAAGCTCCAGCTCTTCTCTGCACTTGAAGAAAAAGTTATCTGGGAAGGTTGGAGTAGTGAGCGTTGTGTTGACTTGTTGTTGTGCGGGAAAATACTTCAGTAAATAAGTCAAACATAGACTGATGGAAGTCAACATGGAGAACGCTTCCAACATATTAGTTGTTACACGAACTGCATAGAAGCAGTGAATAAAGTGCGTTCTTATCTACACCGCTTATACAGTGAAAACTGCATAGAAGCAGTGAATAAAGTGCGTTCTTATCTACACCGCTTATACAGTGAAAACTGCATAGAAGTAGTGAATAAAGTGCGTTCTTATCTATACCGCTTATACAGTGAAAACTGCATAGAAGCAGTGAATAAAGTGCGTTCTTATCTACACCGCTTATACAGTGAAAACTGCATAGAAGCAGTGAATAAAGTGCGTTCTTATCTACACCGCTTATACAGTGAAAACTGCATAGAAGCAGTGAATAAAGTGCGTTCTTATCTACACCGCTTATACAGTGAAAACTGCATAGAAGCAGTGAATAAAGTGCGTTCTTAACTACACCGCTTATACAGTGAAAACTGCATAGAAGCAGTGAATAAAGTGCGTTCTTAACTACACCGCTTATACAGTGAAAACTGCATAGAAGCAGTGAATAAAGTGCGTTCTTAACTACACCGCTTATACAGTGAAAACTGCATAGAAGCAGTGAATAAAGTGCGTTCTTATCTACACCGCTTATACAGTGAAAACTGCATATAAGCAGTGAATAAAGTGCGTTCTTATCTACACCGCTTATACAGTGAAAACTGCATAGAAGCAGTGAATAAAGTGCGTTCTTATCTACACCGCTTATACAGTGAAAACTGCATAGAAGCAGTGAATAAAGTGCGTTCTTATCTACACCGCTTATACAGTGAAAACTGCATAGAAGCAGTGAATAAAGTGCGTTCTTATCTACACCGCTTATACAGTGAAAACTGCATAGAAGCAGTGAATAAAGTGCGTTCTTATCTACACCGCTTATACAGTGAAAACTGCATAGAAGCAGTGAATAAAGTGCGTTCTTATCTACACCGCTTATACAGTGAAAACTGCATAGAAGCAGTGAATAAAGTGCGTTCTTATCTACACCGCTTATACAGTGAAAATTTAATGCACTTAATTCAGTGAGAATTATTATAAAAGTTAAGGCAAGCTTCTGTTAGAGGACGGTGGATCAAGCCTACATCACTACTTGTGCTGAATGATCTTGACATGCAGTGTTATGTCTATAATATCCTGCAGTGTTACCATAATACACTTACACTGGTGCCTTGCAGTGTTACCATAATACACTTACACTGGTGTCTTGCAGTGTTACCATAATACACATGCACTGGTGTCTTGCAGTGTTACCATAATAGACCTACACTGGTCTTGCAGTGTTACCATAATAGACCTACACTGGTGTCTTGCAGTGTTACCATAATAGACCTACACTGGTGTCTTGCAGTGTTACCATCATAGACCTACACTGGTCTTGCAGTGTTACCATAATAGACCTACACTGGTGTCTTGCAGTGTTACCATAATAGACCTACACTGGTGTCTTGCAGTGTTACCATAATAGACCTACACTGGTGTCTTGCAGTGTTACCATAATACACATGCACTGGTGTCTTGCAGTGTTACCATAATAGACCTACACTGGTGCCTTGCAGTGTTACCATAATAGACCTACACTGGTGCCTTGCAGTGTTACCATAATAGACCTACACTGGTGTCTTGCAGTGTTACCATAATACACATGCACTGGTGTCTTGCAGTGTTACCATAATAGACCTACACTGGTGTCTTGCAGTGTTACCATAATACACATACACTGGTGTCTTGCAGTGTTACCATAATACACATACACTGGTGTCTTGCAGTGTTACCATAATAGACCTACACTGGTGTCTTGCAGTGTTACCATAATAGACCTACACTGGTGTCTTGCAGTGTTACCATAATACACATACACTGGTGTCTTGCAGTGTTACCATCATAGACCTACACTGGTGTCTTGCAGTGTTACCATCATAGACCTACACTGGTGTCTTGCAGTGTTACCATAATAGACCTACACTGGTGTCTTGCAGTGTTACCATAATAGACCTACACTGGTGTCTTGCACATGTATCACTGTTGAAGATCATCCTAGAAACTGTATGAATCCCGATTGTGTTGCTAACATTTTCTTCAGTAGATTTCCCATTGAGTTGCCAAGGTCAGTGTTGTACATGACAAGTGTGTCTGTTCTGACTCCTGGATCTTGGTGCTACCTTCTGACTTACCGTCAAGTTGTGTGTGTGTGTGTGTAGTGTGTGTGTGTGTGTGTGTGTGTGTGTGTAGTGTGTGTGTAGTGTGTGTGTGTGTAGTGCGTGTAGTGTGTGTGTGTAGTGTGTGTGTGTAGTGTGTATGTGTGTGTGGGTTGTGTGTGTGTGTGTGTGTGTGTGTGTGTGTAGTGTGTGTGTAGTATGTGTGTGTGTGTAATGTGTGTGTGTGGGTTGTGTCTGTGTGTGTATGTATGTGTGTGTGTGTGTGTGTGTCTGATGTGTGTGTGTGTGTATAGTGTGTGTGTGTGGGTTGTGTGTGTGTGTAGTGTGTATGTGTGTGTGGGTTGTGTGTGTGTGTGTGTGTGTATGTGTGTGTGTGTGTGTGTGTGTGTGTAGGGGACCGAGTGTGTGAGAGAGAGAGTGGTGTAGGGGAGTGTGAGTGGCTCTCTCTCTGTGTTATATTCAGCAAGTTTAACAACAATACAGTCAGCAAGTGGAACAAAAGCCGCTACATAACTCCGTGCTCACGGCTTAACTGTATTTAACTTGTCCACACATGTAAGGTGCACGTTACATGTGTGCACAAGGATACAAAAGTACAAACACCGAGTGTGCACATGCTGTTGGTGCACGAGTATCACTAGCCCGTTCATATGCACTCACGTCGCACCCGTGTGTTCACAATGCATATGCGCGCGCGCACACACACACACACACACACACACACACACACACACACACACACACACACACACACACACACACACACACACACACACACACACACACACACACAGCCAGGCAAGAATGTACAAGTGTTAGGAAGTATGACAGTAGGTCAGGCAGATGTTAATATAACAAATTAGTCGTAAGGATGTTAGAAAAATGCTTGTTAGACACTGGAGTGTTAGTATACTTGTTAGACACTGGAGTGTTAGTATACTTGTTAGACACTGGAGTGTTAGTATACTTGTTAGACACTGGAGTGTTAGTATACTTGTTAGACACTGAAGTGTTAGTATACTTGTTAGACACTGGAGTGTTAGTATACTTGTTAGACACTGGAGTGTTAGTATACTTGTTAGACACTGAAGTGTTAGTATACTTGTTAGACACTGGAGTGTTAGTATACTTGTTAGACACTGGAGTGTTAGTATACTTGTTAGACACTGGAGTGTTAGTATACTTGTTAGACACTGGAGTGTTAGTATACTTGTTAGACACTGGAGTGTTAGTATACTTGTTAGACACTGAAGTGTTAGTATACTTGTTAGACACTGAAGTGTTAGTATACTTGTTAGACACTGGAGTGTTAGTATACTTGTTAGACACTGGAGTGTTAGTATACTTGTTAGACACTGAAGTGTTAGTATACTTGTTAGACACTGGAGTGTTAGTATACTTGTTAGACACTGGAGTGTTAGTATACTTGTTAGACACTGGAGTGTTAGTATACTTGTTAGACACTGGAGTGTTAGTATACTTGTTAGACACTGGAGTGTTAGTATACTTGTTAGACACTGAAGTGTTAGTATACTTGTTAGACACTGAAGTGTTAGTATACTTGTTAGACACTGGAGTGTTAGTATACTTGTTAGACACTGGAGTGTTAGTATACTTGTTAGACACTGGAGTGTTAGTATACTTGTTAGACACTGGAGTGTTAGTATACTTGTTAGACACTGGAGTGTTAGTATACTTGTTAGACACTGGAGTGTTAGTATACTTGTTAGACACTGGAGTGTTAGTATACTTGTTAGACACTGGAGTGTTAGTATACTTGTTAGACACTGGAGTGTTGGTAGATGTTAGAGAAGATGAGACAGCAGTGGTGGGTGTAACAGCGCTGGTCAGGATTCAACAGTGTTTACCATACAACTCAGATACTAACAATCAAGTGAATCAGTGGATATAAGTTGAGAACTGTGGTTCAGGAGCTGGTTTTCAACACCTGAGAACACACGCAGCTGAGTGTGAGCCACCAGTCAAGTACGACCACACACACACACACACACACACACACACACACACACACACACGAGAGAGAGAGAGAGAGATAGATCGCGTTTAACCCAAGCAAATGGACGGATAGAAAAGCTGATTATAGATTAATAAAACAGAAGGTAGAACCTCAGGGTGGGCATAACACTGAACATATCACTAGAGAAATATAACTGTAATATACGCATGTTTGACGACTCACTTACATTAGTTCTCAAAAATCTCATCAAACAATCGTTCACCACCGTATTTATGACACGTGTCAGGAGCGTCTTGGAGTACGCAGCACCAGTATGGAACCAACACCTGATACACCACCACATTATACTGCAGAAACTAGAGAGGCATCAAACCAGACTATTTCCAAATATTGACAACAGTTGAGGGAAGGAAAACAAGTGCAGTATAATGTGATCCTTTATTGACAACGTTTCACCCACACAGTGGACTTTATTGACAACGTTTCACCCACACAGTGGGCTTTGTTGACAACGTTTCACCCACACAGTGGGCTTCATTGACAACGTTTCACACACACACAGTGGGCCTTATTGACAATGTTTCGAACACACAGTGGGCTTTATCAGGTCACAGACACATCCACCTGGATAAAGAGGACATGAGTATAGTATAAAGAGTCAGGTGGAGAATGTTGGGTAGGTGGTATCTGAACCTGACTGGCAGGTCCGTCTCACATACCACTCGAGGAACTGACCACATCAGAGGGTGGTATCTGAACCTGACTGGCAGGTCCGTCTCACATACCACTCAAGGAACTGACCACATCAGAGGGTGGTATCTGAACCTGACTGGCAGGTCCGTCTCACATACCACTCGAGGAACTGACCACATCAGAGGGTGGTATCTGAACCTGACTGGCAGGTCCGTCTCACATACCACTCGAGGAACTGACCACATCAGAGGGTGGTATCTGAACCTGACTGGCAGGTCCGTCTCACATACCACTCAAGGAACTGACCACATCAGAGGGTGGTATCTGAACCTGACTGGCAGGTCCGTCTCACATACCACTCGAGGAACTGACCACATCAGAGGGTGGTATCTGAACCTGACTGGCAGGTCCGTCTCACATACCACTCGAGGAACTGACCACATCAGAGGGTGGTATCTGAACCTGACTGGCAGGTCCGTCTCACATACCACTCAAGGAACTGACCACATCAGAGGGTGGTATCTGAACCTGACTGGCAGGTCCGTCTCACATACCACTCGAGGAACTGACCACATCAGAGGGTGGTATCTGAACCTGACTGGCAGGTCCGTCTCACATACCACTCAAGGAACTGACCACATCAGAGGGTGGTATCTGAACCTGACTGGCAGGTCCGTCTCACATACCACTCGAGGAACTGACCACATCAGAGGGTGGTATCTGAACCTGACTGGCAGGTCCGTCTCACATACCACTCAAGGAACTGACCACATCAGAGGGTGGTATCTGAACCTGACTGGCAGGTCCGTCTCACATACCACTCGAGGAACTGACCACATCAGAGGGTGGTATCTGAACCTGACTGGCAGGTCCGTCTCACATACCACTCAAGGAACTGACCACATCAGAGGGTGGTATCTGAACCTGACTGGCAGGTCCGTCTCACATACCACTCGAGGAACTGACCACATCAGAGGGTGGTATCTGAACCTGACTGGCAGGTCCGTCTCACATACCACTCGAGGAACTGACCACATCAGAGGGTGGTATCTGAACCTGACTGGCAGGTCCGTCTCACATACCACTCGAGGAACTGACCACATCAGAGGGTGGTATCTGAACCTGACTGGCAGGTCCGTCTCACATACCACTCGAGGAACTGACCACATCAGAGGGTGGTATCTGAACCTGACTGGCAGGTCCGTCTCACATACCACTCAAGGAACTGACCACATCAGAGGGTGGTATCTGAACCTGACTGGCAGGTCCGTCTCACATACCACTCGAGGAACTGACCACATCAGAGGGTGGTATCTGAACCTGACTGGCAGGTCCGTCTCACATACCACTCGAGGTACTGACCACATCAGAGGGTGGTATCTGAACCTGACTGGCAGGTCCGTCTCACATACCACTCAAGGTACTGACCACATCAGAGGGTGGTATCTGAACCTGACTGGCAGGTCCGTCTCACATACCACTCAAGGAACTGACCACATCAGAGGGTGGTATCTGAACCTGACTGGCAGGTCCGTCTCACATACCACTCAAGGAACTGACCACATCAGAGGGTGGTATCTGAACCTAACTGCCAGGTCCGTCTCACATACCACTCAAGGAACTGACCACATCAGAGGGTGGTATCTGAACCTAACTGCCAGGTCCGTCTCACATACCACTCAAGGAACTGACTACATCAGAGTGCGGTATCTGAACCTGACTGGCAGGTCCGTCTCACATACCACTCAAAGAACTGACCACATCAGAGGGTGGTATCTGAACCTGACTGGCAGGTCCGTCTCACATACCACTCAAGGAACTGACCACATCAGAGGGTGGTATCTGAACCTGACTGGCAGGTCCGTCTCACATACCACTCGAGGAACTGACCACATCAGAGGGTGGTATCTGAACCTGACTGGCAGGTCCGTCTCACATACCACTCGAGGAACTGACCACATCAGAAGGTGGTATCTGAACCTGACTGGCAGGTCCGTCTCACATACCACTCGAGGAACTGACCACATCAGAGGGTGGTATCTGAACCTGACTGGCAGGTCCGTCTCACATACCACTCAAGGAACTGACCACATCAGAGGGTGGTATCTGAACCTGACTGGCAGGTCCGTCTCACATACCACTCGAGGAACTGACCACATCAGAGGGTGGTATCTGAACCTGACTGGCAGGTCCGTCTCACATACCACTCGAGGAACTGACCACATCAGAGGGTGGTATCTGAACCTGACTGGCAGGTCCGTCTCACATACCACTCAAGGAACTGACCACATCAGAGGGTGGTATCTGAACCTGACTGGCAGGTCCGTCTCACATACCACTCGAGGAACTGACCACATCAGAGGGTGGTATCTGAACCTGACTGGCAGGTCCGTCTCACATACCACTCAAGGAACTGACCACATCAGAGGGTGGTATCTGAACCTGACTGGCAGGTCCGTCTCACATACCACTCGAGGAACTGACCACATCAGAGGGTGGTATCTGAACCTGACTGGCAGGTCCGTCTCACATACCACTCGAGGAACTGACCACATCAGAGGGTGGTATCTGAACCTGACTGGCAGGTCCGTCTCACATACCACTCGAGGAACTGACCACATCAGAGGGTGGTATCTGAACCTGACTGGCAGGTCCGTCTCACATACCACTCGAGGAACTGACCACATCAGAGGGTGGTATCTGAACCTGACTGGCAGGTCCGTCTCACATACCACTCAAGGAACTGACCACATCAGAGGGTGGTATCTGAACCTGACTGGCAGGTCCGTCTCACATACCACTCGAGGAACTGACCACATCAGAGGGTGGTATCTGAACCTGACTGGCAGGTCCGTCTCACATACCACTCGAGGTACTGACCACATCAGAGGGTGGTATCTGAACCTGACTGGCAGGTCCGTCTCACATACCACTCAAGGTACTGACCACATCAGAGGGTGGTATCTGAACCTGACTGGCAGGTCCGTCTCACATACCACTCAAGGAACTGACCACATCAGAGGGTGGTATCTGAACCTGACTGGCAGGTCCGTCTCACATACCACTCAAGGAACTGACCACATCAGAGGGTGGTATCTGAACCTAACTGCCAGGTCCGTCTCACATACCACTCAAGGAACTGACCACATCAGAGGGTGGTATCTGAACCTAACTGCCAGGTCCGTCTCACATACCACTCAAGGAACTGACTACATCAGAGTGCGGTATCTGAACCTGACTGGCAGGTCCGTCTCACATACCACTCAAAGAACTGACCACATCAGAGGGTGGTATCTGAACCTGACTGGCAGGTCCGTCTCACATACCACTCAAGGAACTGACCACATCAGAGGGTGGTATCTGAACCTGACTGGCAGGTCCGTCTCACATACCACTCGAGGAACTGACCACATCAGAGGGTGGTATCTGAACCTGACTGGCAGGTCCGTCTCACATACCACTCGAGGAACTGACCACATCAGAAGGTGGTATCTGAACCTGACTGGCAGGTCCGTCTCACATACCACTCGAGGAACTGACCACATCAGAGGGTGGTATCTGAACCTGACTGGCAGGTCCGTCTCACATACCACTCAAGGAACTGACCACATCAGAGGGTGGTATCTGAACCTGACTGGCAGGTCCGTCTCACATACCACTCGAGGAACTGACCACATCAGAGGGTGGTATCTGAACCTGACTGGCAGGTCCGTCTCACATACCACTCGAGGAACTGACCACATCAGAGGGTGGTATCTGAACCTGACTGGCAGGTCCGTCTCACATACCACTCAAGGAACTGACCACATCAGAGGGTGGTATCTGAACCTGACTGGCAGGTCCGTCTCACATACCACTCGAGGTACTGACCACATCAGAGGGTGGTATCTGAACCTGACTGGCAGGTCCGTCTCACATACCACTCAAGGAACTGACCACATCAGAGGGTGGTATCTGAACCTGACTGCCAGGTCCGTCTCACATACCACTCAAGGAACTGACCACATCAGAGGGTGGTATCTGAACCTGACTGGCAGGTCCGTCTCACATACCACTCAAGGTACTGACCACATCAGAGGGTGGTATCTGAACCTGACTGGCAGGTCCGTCTCACATACCACTCAAGGAACTGACCACATCAGAGGGTGGTATCTGAACCTGACTGGCAGGTCCGTCTCACATACCACTCAAGGAACTGACCACATCAGAGGGTGGTATCTGAACCTGACTGGCAGGTCCGTCTCACATACCACTCGAGGAACTGACCACATCAGAGGGTGGTATCTGAACCTGACTGGCAGGTCCGTCTCACATACCACTCAAGGTACTGACCACATCAGAGGGTGGTATCTGAACCTGACTGGCAGGTCCGTCTCACATACCACTCAAGGAACTGACCACATCAGAGGGTGGTATCTGAACCTGACTGGCAGGTCCGTCTCACATACCACTCAAGGAACTGACCACATCAGAGGGTGGTATCTGAACCTGACTGGCAGGTCCGTCTCACATACCACTCAAGGAACTGACTACATCAGAGTGCGGTATCTGAACCTGACTGGCAGGTCCGTCTCACATACCACTCAAAGAACTGACCACATCAGAGGGCGGTATCTGAACCTGACTGCCAGGTCCGTCTCACATACCACTCAAGGAACTGACCACATCAGAGGGTGGTATCTGAACCTGACTGCCAGGTCCGTCTCACATACCACTCGAGGAACTGACCACATCAGAGGGTGGTATCTGAACCTGACTGGCAGGTCCGTCTCACATACCACTCAAGGTACTGACCACATCAGAGGGTGGTATCTGAACCTGACTGGCAGGTCCGTCTCACATACCACTCAAGGAACTGACCACATCAGAGGGTGGTATCTGAACCTGACTGGCAGGTCCGTCTCACATACCACTCAAGGAACTGACCACATCAGAGGGTGGTATCTGAACCTGACTGGCAGGTCCGTCTCACATACCACTCAAACAACTGACCACATCAGAGGAGAGAACAACCAGGAGGAGAACAATAACGTAAAAGAGAACATTATATGGACAAGTGTTCTCCGATGAGAGAAGACGTGTACAAAACACACTTATAACTTAGTGATTCGTACACAAATAATCCTCACATACGACAGAGTTAGGCCGACAGACCGAAACCTGGTCCTGAGTTTGTCTGTTCTTTGTACAGGTTATTTGTCTATTGTTCCAGCCATATTATTGTCATTTTCTTCTTTAGACTGTGAGTTATAGAGAGGCCGGGAAATATTCCTTCATACTCAAGGAAATCAAGCAGTGGACGAAGTACTGGAGACAGACTCCATACACAGTTTTAAGAGGAGGTATGACAGGATCATAACACTAGGAAGTATTAAACCCAGCAGACAATAAGATACATATGGTAATGTTTACAATAAGATGATTAAGAGATAAGTAACAGCTGGTATCTTTATTGATGAAGATAGCCAGGTGGTACACAGGTGAATATTGCCAGGTGGTACACATGTTAAGATAGCCAGGTGGTACATAGGTCAAGATAGGCAGGTGGTACACAGGTCAAGATAGCCAGGTGGTACACAGGTCAAGATAGCCAGGTGGTACACAGGTGAATATTTCCAGGTGGTACACATGTTAAGATAGCCAGGTGGTACATAGGTCAAGATAGGCAGGTGGTACACAGGTCAAGATAGCCAGGTGGTACACATGTTAAGATAACCAGATGGTACACATGTTAAGATAGCCAAGTGGTATACATGTTAAGATAGCCAGGTGGTATACATCTTAAGATAGCCAGGTGGTACACAGGTCAAGATAGCCAGGTGGTACACAGGTCAAGATAGCCAGGTGGTACACATGTTAAGATAGCCAAGTGGTATACATGTTAAGATAGCCAGGTGGTATACATCTTAAGATAGCCAGGTGGTACACAGGTCAAGATAGCCAGGTACACATGTTAAGATAACCAGATGGTACACATGTTAAGATAGCCAAGTGGTATGCATGTTAAGATAGCCAGGTGGTATACATCTTAAGATAGCCAGGTGGTACACAGGTCAAGATAGCCAGGTGGTACACATGTTAAGATAACCAGGTGGTACATATGTTAAGATATCCAAGTGGTATACAGGTTAAGATAACCAGGTGGTACACATGTTAAGATAGCCAGGTGGTATACATGTTAAGATAGCCAGGTGGTATACATGTTAAGATAGGCAGGTGGTATATATGTTAAATAGCCAGGTAGTGGGTATTGTTGTTGATGGCTGGTAATGAGGATTGTTGTTGATGGCTGGTAATGAGGATTGTTGTTGATGGCTGGTAGTGAGTATTGTTGTTGATGGCTGGTAGTGAGGATTGTTGTTGATGGCTGGTAGTGAGTATTGTTGTTGATGGCTGGTAGTGAGGATTGTTGATGGCTGGTGGTGAGTATTGTTGTTGATGGCTGGTGGTGAGTATTGTTGTTGATGGCTGGTAGTGAGGATTGTTGTTGATGGCTGGTAATGAGTATTGTTGTTGATGGCTGGTAGTGAGTATTGTTGATGGCTGGTGGTGAGGATTGTTGTTGATGGCTGGTAGTGAGTATTGTTGTTGATGGCTGGTAGTGAGTATTGTTGTTGATGGCTGGTAGTGAGGATTGTTGATGGCTGGTAGTGAGGATTGTTGTTGATGGCTGATAGTGAGTATTGTTGTTGATGGCTGGTAGTGAGTATTGTTGTTGATGGCTGGTAGTGAGGATTGTTGTTGATGGCTGGTAGTGAGGATTGTTGTTGATGGCTGGTAGTGAGGATTGTTGTTGATGGCTGGTAGTGAGTATTGTTGTTGATGGCTGGTAGTGAGGATTGTTGTTGATGGCTGGTAGTGAGGATTGTTGTTGATGGCTGGTAGTGAGTATTGTTGTTGATGGCTGGTAGTGAGTATTGTTGTTGATGGCTGGTAGTTAGGATTGTTGTTGATGGCTGGTAGTGAGTATTGTTGTTGATGGCTGGTAGTGAGTATTGTTGTTGATGGCTGGTAGTGAGGATTGTTGTTGATGGCTGGTAGTGAGTATTGTTGTTGATGGCTGGTAGTGAGGATTGTTGTTGATGGCTGGTAGTGAGTATTGTTGTTGATGGCTGGTAGTGAGTATTGTTGTTGATGGCTGGTAGTGAGGATTGTTGTTGATGGCTGGTAGTGAGTATTGTTGTTGATGGCTGGTAGTGAGTATTGTTGTTGATGGCTGGTGGTGAGGATTGTTGTTGATGGCTGGTGGTGAGGATTGTTGTTGATGGCTGGTAGTGAGTATTGTTGTTGATGGCTGGTGGTGAGGATTGTTGTTGATGGCTGGTAGTGAGTATTTTTGTTGATGACTGGTGGTGAGGATTGTTGTTGATGGCTGGTAGTGAGTATTGTTGTTGATGGCTGGTAGTGAGTATTGTTGTTGATGGCTGGTAGTGAGTATTGTTGTTGATGGCTGGTAGTGAGGATTGTTGTTGATGGCTGGTAGTGAGTATTGTTGTTGATGGCTGGTAGTGAGTATTGTTGTTGATGGCGGGTAGTGAGGTTTGTTGTTGATGGCTGGTAGTGAGTATTGTTGTTGATGGCTGGTAGTGAGTATTATTGTTGATGGCTGGTAGTGAGTATTGTTGTTGATGGCTGGTGGTGAGGATCGTTGTTGATGGCTGGTAGTGAGTATTGTTGTTGATGACTGGTGGTGAGGATTGTTGTTGATGGCTGGTAGTGAGTATTGTTGTTGATGGCTGGTAGTGAGGATTGTTGTTGATGGCTGGTAGTGAGGATTGTTGTTGATGGCTGGTAGTGAGTATTGTTGTTGATGGCTGGTAGTGAGGATTGTTGTTGATGGCTGGTAGTGAGTATTGTTGTTGATGGCTGGTAGTGAGTATTGTTGTTGATGGCTGGTAGTGAGGATTGTTGTTGATGGCTGGTAGTGAGTATTGTTGTTGATGGCTGGTGGTGAGGATTGTTGTTGATGGCTGGTAGTGAGTATTGTTGTTGATGGCTGGTGGTGAGTATTGTTGATGGCTGGTAGTGAGGATTGTTGTTGATGGCTGGTAGTAAGTATTGTTGTTGATGGCTGGTGGTGAGGATTGTTGTTGATGGCTGGTAGTGAGTATTGTTGTTGATGGCTGGTGGTGAGGATTGTTGTTGATGGCTGGTAGTGAGGATTGTTGTTGGCTGGTGGTGAGGATTGTTGTTGATGGCTGGTAGTGAGTATTGTTGTTGATGGCTGGTGGTGAGGATTGTTGTTGATGGCTGGTAGTGAGTATTGTTGTTGATGGCTGGTAGTGAGTATTGTTGTTGATGGCTGGTAGTGAGTATTGTTGTTGATGGCTGGTAGTGAGGATTGTTGTTGATGGCTGGTAGTGAGTATTGTTGTTGATGGCTGGTAGTGAGTATTGTTGTTGATGGCTGGTGGTGAGGATTGTTGTTGATGGCTGGTGGTGAGGATTGTTGTTGATGGCTGGTAGTGAGTATTGTTGTTGATGGCTGGTGGTGAGGATTGTTGTTGATGGCTGGTAGTGAGTATTGTTGTTGATGGCTGGTGGTGAGGATTGTTGTTGATGGCTGGTAGTGAGAATTGTTGTTGATGGCTGGTGGTGAGGATTGTTGTTGATGGCTGCTAGTGAGTATTGTTGTTGATGGCAGGTGGTGAGGATTGTTGTTGATGGCTGGTAGTGAGTATTGTTGTTGATGGCTGGTAGTGAGGATTGTTGTTGATGGCTGCTAGTGAGTATTATTGTTGATGGCTGGTAGTGAGTATTGTTGTTGATGGCTGGTAGTGAGGATTGTTGTTGATGGCTGGTAGTGAGGATTGTTGTTGATGGCTGGTAGTGAGTATTGTTGTTGATGGCTGGTAGTGAGTATTGTTGTTGATGGCTGGTAGTGAGTATTGTTGTTGATGGCTGGTAGTGAGGATTGTTGTTGATGGCTGGTAGTGAGTATTGTTGTTGATGGCTGGTAGTGAGTATTGTTGTTGATGGCTGGTAGTGAGGATTGTTGTTGATGGCTGGTAGTGAGGATTGTTGTTGATGGCTGGTAGTGAGTATTGTTGTTGATGGCTGGTAGTGAGTATTGTTGTTGATGGCTGGTAGTGAGGATTGTTGTTGATGGCTGGTAGTGAGGATTGTTGTTGATGGCTGGTAGTGAGTATTGTTGTTGATGGCTGCTAGTGAGTATTGTTGATGGCTGGTAGTGAGTATTGTTGTTGATTTCTGGTAGTGAGGATTGTTGTTGATGGCTGGTAGTGAGTATTGTTGTTGATGGCTGGTAGTGAGTATTGTTGTTGATGGATGGTAGTGAGTATTGTTGTTGATGGCTGGTAGTGAGTATTGTTGTTGATGGCTGGTAGTGGGTATTGTTGTTGATGGCTGGTAGTGAGTATTGTTGTTGATGGCTGGTAGTGAGTATTGTTGATGGCTGGTAGTGAGGATTGTTGTTGATGGCTGGTGGTGAGGATTGTTGTTGATGGCTGGTAGTGAGGATTGTTGTTGATGGCTGGTGGTGAGGATTGTTGTTGATGGCTGGTAGTGAGTATTGTTGTTGATGGCTGGTGGTGAGGATTGTTGTTGATGGCTGGTAGTGAGTATTTTTGTTGATGGCTGGTAGTGAGTATTGTTGTTGATGGCTGGTAGTGAGTATTGTTGTTGATGGCTGGTAGTGAGTATTGTTGTTGATGGCTGGTAGTGAGGATTGTTGTTGATGGCTGTTGGTGAGGATTGTTGTTGATGGCTGGTAGTGAGTATTGTTGTTGATGGCTGGTGGTGAGGATTGTTGTTGATGGCTGGTGGTGAGGATTGTTGTTGATGGCTGGTGGAGAGGATTGTTGTTGATGGCTGGTAGTGAGTATTGTTGTTGATGGCTGGTAATGAGGATTGTTGTTGATGGCTGGTAGTGAGTATTGTTGTTGATGGCTGGTAATGAGGATTGTTGTTGATGGCTGGTAATGAGGATTGTTGTTGATGGCTGGTAGTGAGGATTGTTGTTGATGGTTGGTAATGAGGATTGTTGTTGATGGCTGGTAATGAGGATTGTTGTTGATGGCTGGTAATGAGGATTGTTGTTGTTGGCTAGTAGTGAGTATTGTTGGCTGGTAGTGAGGATTGTTGTTGGCTGGTAGTGAGGATTGTTGTTGACTGGTAGTGAGGATTGTTGTTGTCTGGTAGTGAGGATTGTTGTTGACTGGTAGTGAGGATTGTTGTTGGCTGGTAGTGAGGATTGTTGTTGATGGATGGTAGTGAGGATTGTTGTTGATGGCTGGTAGTGAGGATTGTTGTTGATGGCTGGTAGTGAGGATTGTTGTTGATGGCTGGTGGTGAGGATTCCTGTTAATGGCTGGTGGTGAGGATTGTTGTTGATGGCTGGTAATGAGGATTATTGCTGATGGCTGGTAATGATGATTGTTGTTGATGGCTGGTAATGAGGATTGTTGTTGATGGCTGGTAATGAGTATTGTTGTTGATGGCTGGTAATGAGGATTGTTGTTGGCTGGAGTGTGAGTATTGTTGACTGGTAGTGAGGATTGTTGTTGGCTGGTAGTGCGGATTGTTGTTGTTGACTGGTAGTGAGGATTGTTGTTGGCTGGTAGTGAGGATTGTTTTTGATGGATGGTAGTGAGGATTGTTGTTGATGGCTGGTAGTGAGGATTGTTGTTGATGGCTGGTAGTGAGGATTGTTACTGATGGCTGATAGGATTGTTGTTCATGGCTGGTAGTGAGGATTGTTGCTGATGGCTGATAATGAGGATTGTTGTTCAGGGCTGGTAGTGAGGATTGTTGCTGATGGCTGGTGGTGAGGATTGTTGTTGATGGCTGGTGGTGAGGATTGGTGTTGGTGGCTGGCTATGAGGATTGGTGGTGAGGATTAATGCTGGTGGCTGGCTGTGAGGATTGGTGCTGGTGGCTGGCTATGAGGATTGGTGTTGGTGGCTGGCTATGAGGATTGGTGGTGAGGATTAGTGCTGGTGGCTGGCTATGAGGATTGGTGCTGGTGGCTGGCTATGAGGATTGGTGCTGGTGGCTGGCTATGAGGATTAGTGCTGGTGGCTGGCTATGAGGATTGATGCTGGTCGCTGGCTATGAGGATTAGTGCTGGTGGCTGGCTATGAGGATTAGTGCTGGTGGCTGGCTATGAGGATTGGTGGTGAGGATTGGTGCTGGTGGCTTGCTATGAGGATTAGTGCTGATGGCTGGCTATGAGGATTGGTGCTGGTGGCTGGCTATGAGGATTGGTGGTGAGGATTGGTGCTGGTGGCTTGCTATGAGGATTAGTGCTGGTGGCTGGCTATGAGGATTGGTGCTGGTGGCTGGCTATGAGGATTTGTGCTGGTGGCTGGCTATGAGGATTAGTGCTGGTGGCTGGCTATGAGGATTGGTGGTGAGGATTGGTGCTTGTAGCTGGCTATGAGGACTAGTGCTGGTGGCTGGCTATGAGAATTGGTGCTTGTGGCTGGCTATGAGGATTGGTGGTGAGGATTGGTGCTGGTGGCTGGCTATAAGGATTGAAGCATCACACAGAGTATAACTTCAGTGACGCAGCCTCACATGAAAACGGGAAACGGCTTGTTAAGACTAACGAGTTAATGAGCGCACCAGTTTGTCTCACGTTGGGCAAGAAGAGAGAGGCAGCGACGCTGGGAGCTGGGCGGATGCGTCACCAGATTGGCAGGTTGACCGGCCAGATTGGGTGGGTAGGGTAGGTATTTGGGCGAATGGGACAAGTTGTGTGGTGGATTGGTAATTTGGGTTGGGTGAGTGGCGAGTCACCCAGGCCACCATAGTTACCTAAATAGACACATTGACCTCAACCCGCATCCAGCTACCCTCAGCTGGAGAGGTATTTTGTCTAGCAATAGTATATGATTTGTTGATGGTAGGCGCTCTAGTCACCTTCCACTCCTTCCCCTAAACCAACTTCAATCCCCCTTACCTCACCACCTCGTTGTCACCTGTGTACGAGTCTTATCTGAATAGGCAAAAAGAAAGAAAATCCCCTAAAAGAAAATACTTTCATCATCATTCAACACTTTCACCTCACTCACACATAATCACTGTTTTTGCAGAGGTGCTCAGAATACAACAGTTTAGAAGCATATACGTATAAAGATATACAACATATCCCTCCAAACTGCCAATATCCTAAACCCCTCCTTTAAAGTGCAGGCATTGTACTTCCCATTTCCAGGACTAAAGTTCGGCTTTATGAAAATAACCGGTTTCCCCGAATTCTTTCACTAAATATTACCCTGCTCACACTCCAACAGTTCGTCAGGTCCCAAATACCTTTCGTCTCCATTCACTCCTGTCTAACACGCTCGCGCATGCTTGCTGGAAGTCCAAGCCCCTCACCCACAAAACCTCCTTTACCCCCTCCAGCCTTCTCGAGGACGACCCCTATCCCGCCTTCCTTTCCCTACAGATTTATACACTCTCCATGTCATTCTACTTTGATCCATTCTCTCTAAATAACCAAACCACCTCAACAACCCCTCTTCAGCCCTCTGACTAATACTTTTATTAACTCCACACCTTCTCCTAATTTCCACACTCCGAATTTTCTGCATAATATTTACACCGCACATTGCCCTTAGGATATCTCCACTGCCTCCAACCACCTCCTCGCTGCAGCATTTACAACCCAAGCTTCACACCCATATAAGAGGGTTGGTACCACTGCACTTTCATACATTCCCTTCTTTGCCTCCATAGATAATGTTTTTTTGTCTCCACATATACCTCAATGCATCACTCACCTTTTTTCCTTCATCAGTTCTATGATTAGCCTCATCCTTCATAAATCTATCCGTTGACACATCAACTCCCAAATATCTGAAAACATTCACTTCTTCCATACTACTCTCCAATTTGATATCCAATTTTTCTTTATCTAAATCATTTGATACCCTCATCATCTGACTCTTTTATGTTCACTTTCAACTTTCTTCCTTTACACACACTCCCAAACTCGTCCACTAACCTTTGTAACTTTTCTTTAGAATCTCCATAAGCACAGTATCATCAGCAAAAAAGTAATTGTGCCAATTCCCTTTTTATATTTAGTTCCCCATAATTTAATCCCACCCCTCTCCCGAACACCCTAGCATTTACTTCTTTTACAACCCCATCTATAAATGTATTAAACAACTATGGTGACATTACACATCCCTGTCTAAGACCTACTTTTACCAGGAAGTATTCTCCCTCTCTTCGACACACCCTAACCTGAGCCTCACTATCCTCATAACTCTTTACAGCATATATATATATATATTATATATATATATATATATATATATATATATATATATATATATATATATATATATATATATATATATATATATATATATATATATATATATATATATATATATATATATATATATATATATATATATATATATATATATATATATATATATATATATATATATATATATATATATATATATATATATATATATATATATATATATATATATATATATATATATATATATATATATATATATATATATATATATATATATATATATATATATATATATATATATATATATATATATATATATATATATATATATATATGTATATATATATATATATATATAATATATATATATATATATTGCAAACAATCGCAGACAGGCGGTATTAACAATGCAAGACTCAGACCTCTGCAATTGTCATCAAAGATTTGTTAAATTATACCATGAATTAAGGAAAGATCCTGGACTTCACCTTACGAAGCAGACAAAGCAAACGTGATAGTAATTATGGACAAGGTAAATTATAGGGGAAAAATGAACATGATATTAGAAGACAGGAAAATTTACGCTCCTCTTAATGGAGTTTATTGATGCCGTTTTACCACTTCTGTTCTCGAAAACAGTAAGGTATTATTTTTACATTATTTTGCCTTGATGCTGGTGAGAGGCTCTTGGTCCAAGGAATTCGACTTAACTTCCTCTTGCTTAGATCCAATTTGAATGCCCCCCATTCCACAGGCGCTACATGACCCATACGAGTTTAGCACTTTCCTTTCATCAATCTATAACAATTGTGAACGACATCGTCTTCAATGACTGATGCCTCGTTTGAAATGGATGGAGCGACTTACGGGTTCCGGGTGTGTAAGCACAAGTTTTGTTGGATTATTTGTAATAACCGGAAATTACATCATGTGGTGACCTTTAAAGTTTTATTGTTGATGTGTTGACTCGCAAAGACAGCAGTTACTTGATGTTAGCTTGTGCAGGTTATAATGTTACTTGATGTTAGCTTGTGCAGGTTATAATGTTACTTGATGTTAGCTTGTGCAGTTTATAATGTTATTGATGTTAGCTTGTGCAGGTTATAATGTTACTTGATGTTAGCTTGTGCAGGTTATAATGTTACTTGATGTTAGCTTGTGCAGGTTATAATGTTACTTGATGTTAGCTTGTGCAGGTTATAATGTTACTTGATGTTAGCTTGTGCAGGTTATAATGTTACTTGATGTTAGCTTGTGCAGGTTATAATGTTATTGATGTTAGCTTGTGCAGGTTATAATGTTATTGATGTTAGCTTGTGCAGGTTATAATGTTATTGATGTTAGCTTGTGCAGGTTATAATGTTACTTGATGTTAGCTTGTGCAGGTTATAATGTTACTTGATGTTAGCTTGTGCAGGTTATAATGTTATTGATGTTAGCTTGTGCAGGTTATAATGTTACTTGATGTTAGCTTGTGCAGGTTATAATGTTACTTGATGTTAGCTTGTGCAGGTTATAATGTTATTGATGTTAGCTTGTGCAGGTTATAATGTTACTTGATGTTAGCTTGTGCAGTTTATAATGTTATTGATGTTAGCTTGTGCAGGTTATAATGTTATTGATGTCAGCTTGTGCAGGTTATAATGTTGCTTGATGTTAGCTTGTGCAGGTTATAATGTTACTTGATGTTAGCTTGTGCAGGTTATAATGTTACTTGATGTTAGCTTGTGCAGGTTATAATGTTGCTTGATGTTAGCTTGTGCAGGTTATAATGTTACTTGATGTTAGCTTGTGCAGGTTATAATGTTACTTGATGTTAGCTTGTGCAGGTTATAATGTTGCTTGATGTTAGCTTGTGCAGGTTATAATGTTACTTGATGTTAGCTGGTGCAGGTTATAATGTTACTTGATGTTAGCTTGTGCAGGTTATAATGTTACTTGATGTTACCTTGTGCAGGTTATAATATTACTTGATGTTAGCTTGTGCAGGTTACGTTACTTGATGTTAGCTTGTGCAGGTTATAATGTTGCTTGATGTTACCTTGAGCAGGTTATAATGTTGCTTGATGTTAGCTTGTGCAGGTTATAATGTTACTTGATGTTAGCTTGTGCAGGTTATAATGTTTATTGATGTTAGCTTGTGCAGGTTATAATGTTGCTTGATGTTAGCTTGTGCAGGTTATAATGTTACTTGATGTTAGCTGGTGCAGGTTATAATGTTACTTGATGTTAGCTTGTGCAGGTTATAATGTTAGTTGATGTTACCTTGTGCAGGTTATAATGTTACTTGATGTTAGCTTGTGCAGGTTACGTTACTTGATGTTAGCTTGTGCAGGTTATAATGTTACTTGATGTTAGGTTGTGCAGGTTATAATGTTGCTTGATGTTAGCTTGTGCAGGTTATAATGTTACTTGATGTTAGCTTGTGCAGGTTATAATGTTGCTTGATGTTAGCTTGTGCAGGTTATAATGTTACTTGATGTTAGCTGGTGCAGGTTATAATGTTACTTGATGTTAGCTTGTGCAGGTTATAATGTTACTTGATGTTACCTTGTGCAGGTTATAATGTTACTTGATGTTAGCTTGTGCAGGTTACGTTACTTGATGTTAGCTTGTGCAGGTTATAATGTTATTTGATGTTAGCTTGTGCAGGTTATAATGTTACTTGATGTTAGCTTGTGCAGGTTATAATGTTACTTGATGTTAGCTTGTACAGGTTACGTTACTTGATGTTAGCTTGTGCAGGTTATAATGTTACTTGATGTTAGCTTGTGCAGGTTATAATGTTACTTGATGTTAGCTTGTGCAGGTTATAATGTTACTTGATGTTAGCTTGTGCAGGTTACGTTACTTGATGTTAGCTTGTGCAGGTTATAATGTTACTTGATGTTAGCTTGTGCAGGTTATAATGTTGCTTGATGTTAGCTTGTACAGGTTATAATGGAAATAAGTGGTATAAAATACCGACACAATGGAAATATAAACACAAATGCAGTATAATGTGATCCTTTATTGACAACGTTTCACCCACACAGTGGGCTTTTTCAAGTCACACACGAATCTACCTGGGGTTGGAAGGTACGAGAGTATTTATAGTCAGAACGTTGAAGTCAGGTGAAGAATGCTGCATCTGATGATCTACCAACTCCATTGCCAAACATGTTTCCAACATCTTTGCCAAAACATCATTCCAAGTATCTACCTCCACAACCACGACCATCAAGGACATCACCAGTAGTAGACAGGACAAGCCTCCATCCTCTGCAGGGGTATACATAATCCCTTGTAATGACTGCAACAAATTATATGTGGGCGAAACATCAAGAGACCTCCAAACACGTATTTCAGAACACCAATATGCAAGCACGACTGACGATACAAGGAATGCCTGTGTACAACATCGCAATTCACACAACCATTTAATTAACTACAGAAACTCAAGACTTATAGCCACAGAAGACAACACTCAATACAGAAGAATCCTGGAATCATCGTTTATCTCTATAACCAACAATTTCAACCAGAACAATGGCTTCTATAACATAGCTGAACCACTCGCCAAGAAACTTCTTCATCGCTATCCCACATAAGAACACTGCAGAAGGTCTACAACTTGTCCAATACCCCTGCCAAGCTACCCAAGAGTCTATAACCCCACCCGGTAGATCATCAGATGCAGCATTCTTCACCTGACTTCAACGTTCTGACTATAAATACTCTCGTACCTTCCAACCCCAGGTAGATTCGTGTGTGACTTGAAAAAGCCCACTGTGTGGGTGAAACGTTGTCAATAAAGGATCACATTATACTGCATTTGTGTTTATATTTCCACAGGTTATAATGTTACTTGATGTTAGCTTGTGCAGGTTATAATGTTATTGATGTTAGGTTGTGCAGGTTATAATGTTGCTTGATGTTAGCTTGTGCAGTTTATAATGTTGCTTGATGTTAGCTTGTACAGGTTATAATGTTACTTGATGTTAGCTTGTGCAGGTTATAATGTTATTGATGTTAGGTTGTGCTGGTTATAATGTTGCTTGATGTTAGCTTGTGCAGGTTATAATGTTATTGATGTTAGGTTGTGCAGGTTATAATGTTACTTGATGTTAGCTTGTGCAGGTTATAATGTTACTTGATGTTAGCTTGTGCAGGTTATAATGTTATTGATGTTAGGTTGTGCAGGTTATAATTTTACTTGATGTTAGCTTGTGCAGGTTATAATGTTATTGATGTTAGGTTGTGCAGGTTATAATGTTGCTTGATGTTAGCTTGTGCAGGTTATAATGTTATTGATGTTAGGTTGTGCAGGTTATAATGTTACTTGATGTTAGCTTGTGCAGGTTATAATGTTATTGATGTTAGCTTGTGCAGGTTATTATGTTATTGATGTTAGGTTGTGCAGGTTATAATGTTACTTGATGTTAGCTTGTGCAGGTTACGTTACTTGATGTTAGCTTGTGCAGGTTATAATGTTGCTTGATGTTAGCTTGTGCAGGTTATAATGTTACTTGGTGTTAGCTTGTGTAGGTTATAATGTTACTTGATGTTAGCTTGTGCAGGTTATAATGTTACTTGATGTTAGCTTGTGCAGGTTATAATGTTGCTTGATGTTAGCTTGTGCAGGTTATAATGTTACTTGATGTTAGCTTGTGTAGGTTATAATGTTACTTGATGTTAGCTTGTGCAGGTTATAATGTTACTTGATGTTAGCTTGTGCAGGTTATAATGTTACTTGGTGTTAGCTTGTGCAGGTTATAATGTTGCTTGATGTTAGCTTGTGCAGGTTATAATGTTGCTTGATGTTAGCTTGTGCAGGTTATAATGTTGCTTGATGTTAGCTTGTGCAGGTTATAATGTTATTTGATGTTAGCTTGTGCAGGTTATAATGTTATTGATGTTAGCTTGTGCAGGTTATAATGTTACTTGGTGTTAGCTTGTGCAGGTTATAATGTTATTGATGTTAGCTTGTGCAGGTTATAATGTTACTTGGTGTTAGCTTGTGCAGGTTATAATGTTACTTGGTGTTAGCTTGTGCAGGTTATAATGTTATTGATGTTAGCTTGTGCAGGTTATAATGTTACTTGATGTTAGCTTGTGCAGGTTATAATGTTACTTGATGTTAGCTTGTGCAGGTTATAATGTTACTTGATGTTAGCTTGTGCAGGTTACGTTACTTGATGTTAGCTTGTGCAGGTTACGTTACTTGATGTTAGCTTGTGCAGGTTATAATGTTATTGATGTTAGCTTGTGCAGGTTATAATGTTATTGATGTTAGCTTGTGCAGGTTATAATGTTACTTGATGTTAGCTTGTGCAGGTTATAATGTTACTTGATGTTAGGTTGTGCTGGTACTGTTATGGTAGACATGTGATGGCTGGTACTGTTTTGGTAGACAAGTGATGGCTGGTACTGTTATTGTAGACATGTGATGGCTGGTACTGTTATGGTAGACAAGTGATGGCTGGTACTGTTATTGTAGACATGTGATGGCTGGTACTGTTATGGTAGACAAGTGATGGCTGGTACTGCTATTGTAGACATGTGATGGCTGGTACTGTTATGGTAGACAAGTGATGGCTGGTACTGTTATTGTAGACATGTGATGGCTGGTACTGTTATGGTAGACATGTGATGGCTGGTACTGTTATTGTAGACATGTGATGGCTGGTACTGTTATGGTAGACAAGTGATGGCTGGTACTGCTATTGTAGACATGTGATGGCTGGTACTGTTATGGTAGACAAGTGATGGCTGGTACTGTTATTGTAGACATGTGATGGCTGGTACTGTTATGGTAGACAAGTGATGGCTGGTACTGTTATTGTAGACATGTGATGGCTGGTACTGTTATGGAAGACATGTGATGGCTGGTGCACACTATGGTGCACACTATGGTGCACACCATAGTGGCGTGCACCAGGCTGTGTGCACCACCACTCTGGGTACACAAGGCTAGTTGAACGAGGCTGTGTGCACCAGACAGCGTGCACTGCAGCTACTGCCAAATTTACAAGTATTTTACAAAATATTTAAAGATGATGGGACACAGCGTGGCTCTGTTAGTGCACCACCACTGATGTGTATGTTCACACACACACACACACACACACACACACTTGTCAGGAAGACAGCAGCGAGTCATGGTACGTGGCGAGGTGTCAGAGGGGGCACCTGTGACCAGCTGGGTCCCACAGGGGTCAGTCCTAGGACCAGTGCTGTTTCTGGTATTTGTGAACGACATGACGGAAGGAATAGACTCTGAGGTGTCCCTGTTTGCAGATGATGTGAAGTTGATGAGAAGAATTCACTCGATCGAAGACCAGGCAGAACTGCAAAGGGATCTGGACAGGCTGCAGACCTGGTCCAGCAATTGACTCCTGGAGTTCAATCCCACCAAGTGCAAAGTCATGAAGATTGGGGAAGGGCAAAGAAGACCGCAGACGGAGTACAGTCTAGGGGGGGCCAGAGACTACAAACCTCACTCAAGGAAAAAGTTCTTGGGGTGAGTATAACACCAGGCACATCTCCTGAAGAGCACATCAACCAAATAACGGCTGCAGCATATGGGCGCCTAGCAAACCTCAGAACAGCATTCCGACATCTTAATAAGGAATCGTTCAGGACCCTGTACACCGTGTACGTTAGGCCCATATTGGAGTGTGCGGCACCAGTTTGGAACCCACACCTAGCCAAGCACGTAAAGAAACTAGAGAAAGTGCAAAGGTTTGCAACAAGACTAGTCCCAGAGCTAAGAGGTATGTCCTACGAGGAGAGGTTAAGGGAAATCAACCTGACGACACTGGAGGACAGGAGAGATAGGGGGGACGTGATAACGACATACAGAATACTGAGAGGAATTGACAAGGTGGACAAAGACAGGCTGTTCCAGAGATTGGACACAGTAACAAGGGGACAGTTGGAAGTTGAAGACACAGATGAATCACAGGGATGTTAGGAAGTATTTCTTCAGCCACAGAGTAGTCAGTAAGTGGAATAGTTTGGGAAGCGATGTAGTGGAGGCAGGATCCATACATAGCTTTAAGCAGAGGTATGGTAAAGCTCAGGGTTCAGGGAGAGTGACCTAGTAGCGATCAGTGAAGAGGCGGGGGCCAGGAGCTCGGACTCGACCCCTGCAACCTCATCTAGGTGAGTACACACACACACACACACACACACACACACACACACACACACACACACACACACACACACAGGAGTTCAAGAGTGTGTACCTCGTGTGTACCTTGTTTCTTTGTGTTTTAGTACATAGAAGTTTGTGAGAAATCTCATAATTGTCTGCTAATGCTGCAGTTTCCAGAATATCCGAGGTAGTATGATCGATCAGATATTCTTGTATGTCAGCAGGCATACAGTTGTTAAACTCTTCGTGTAGTAACAACTGAACAAGGCATTGCTATTGGGCTTAGAATTCTTTGTTGTTCAAGCAGACTGTTCGGGTTGCCAGTCGGTCAAGAAGTTAGTTTATTTGAGGACTTTGTCAGTCACTTGTTTAAGTCTTATTCGAGTCTTGAGACATATCTAACTACTTAAGAGCACTTACACGCATACACACACTTACTTGTACATATTTGTAATATCTTATTAAATATTAATGTACCTGACGGTACTTAAGAATTATAAATGTGATATGTGCTTTCAGCACAATAATATTGAACTCGAGAGATTGATTTTATTTTGATTGCTGTAATTAATTTATTTTGATAATATACCTCTAGACAACTTACTACTTAATAAATTTATTAAATTTTAATTTCTCTAGTTAGTAGCCTACCAGTTGTAATCCTAAAGCACTATTGAACCATACTGAATTTTAATGGATAATTGGACAAGGATACTGACTACTTGTTACGAAAACCCAGTAACAGGCTGGATGCTAGAAGGGCAGTCCTTTCTAGTATTCACTGGAGATTTCTAAGCTTTTAGAATCGCGTTTTTTTTGTAACAAATGGGGGCCTGTCCGGGAGGCTCTTGATCCAAGGTGTTGGAGAAAATGTTTCTATAATAGTAACAATTATCGAAATCCTTTGCTTCACTCTCAGTAGCTGCTATACAAGAATAATGAGACAGACAATCTGTCCAACCAGCAAGCGAGTCTCTAGCAGACTGAAAACTTCACGAGAAGTGAAGACACCCCCCCCCTCGATCACGTGATAGCTACGTGGACAACTGCAGCTCAGAAGCCGGCAGTATAACGAGCGACAAGCGATAATTACAGTAGTTTGACAATCAAGACTAACTGAGCACATTTTATATATATCCTAACAACATAAGCTAAATAACAATATAACAGTCAAATAATAATATAAAGTCATACATTTGCGATTTAGCTATTATCGCAAATATAAGCAATATAAAATTATATGAAAAGATAATATACATTACATATATACATAATAATCATTGTAACCCATTCAGGGGTTGCAACGCGATTCTAAAAGCTTAGAGATCTCCAGTGAATACTAGAAAGGACTGCCCTTCTAGCATCCAGCCTGTTACTGGGTTTTCGTAACAAGTAGTCAGTATCCTTGTCCAATTATCCATTAAAATGTTAAGGACACTACCAGAGTGAGAGGGGAGGATGAACCAGCAAGATTGGACCTTGTGTTCACCCTGGGCAGTTCAGACATTGAGGACATCACATATGAGAGTCCCCTAGGAGCTAGTGACCACGTGGTTCTGTGCTTTGAATACATAGTAGAGTTGCAAGTGGAGAGAGTAACAGGAGCTGAATGGGAAAAGCCGGACTATAAAAGAGGGGACTACATAGGGTTAAGGAACTTCCTGCAGGAGGTTCCGTGGGACAGAGAACTGGCAGGAAAGCCAGTAAATGAAATGATGGAATATGTAACAACAAAATGCAAGGAGGCAGTGGAAAGGTTTATTCCCAAGGGCAACAGAAACAATGGGAAGACCAGAACGAGCCCCTGGTTTACCCGACGGTGTAAGGAGGCAAAAACGAAGTGCAATAGAGAATACAGAAGGCAGAGAACACATTAAAATAGGGAGATTAGTCGCAGAGCCAGGAACGAGTATGCACAGGTAAGGAGGGAGGCCCAGCGACAGTATGAAAATAACATAGCATCGAAAATCAAGACTGACCCGAAACTGTTGTATAGCCACATCAGGAGGAAGACGACAGTCAAAGAACAGGTGATCAGACTGAGGACAGAAGGTGGAGAACTCAAAGAAATGATCAGGAGGTATGTGAGGAGCTAAACAGGAGATTTAAGGAAGTTTTTACAGTAGAGACAGGAAGGACTCCGGGAAGACAGCACAGAAGGGAACATCAAGAGGGAATATACCAACAAGTGTTGGATGACATACGAACAACCGAGGAGGAGGTGCAGAAGCTGTTAAGTGACCTTGATACCTCAAAGGCGATGGGACCGGACATCTCCTCGTGGGTCCTTAGAGAAGGAGCAGAGATGCTGTGCGTGCCCCTAACCACAATCTTCAACACATCCCTTGAAACTGGGCAACTACCTGAGAAATGGAAGACAGCAAATGTAGTCCCCATATTTAAGAAAGGAAACAGAAACGAGGCACTAAACTACAGACCTGTGTCTCTGACATGTATTGTATGCAAAGTCATGGAGAAGATTATCAGGAGGAGAGTGGTGGAACACCTGGAACGGAACAAGATTATTAATGAAAACCAGCATGGGTTCATGGAAGGCAAATCCTGTGTCACAAACCTTCTGGAGTTTTACGACAAGGTAACAGAAGTAAGACACGAGAGAGAGGGGTGGGTTGATTGCATTTTCCTAGACTGCAGGAAGGCCTCTGACACAGTTCCTCACAAGAGATTAGTGCAGAAGCTGGAGGATCAGGCGCATATAACAGGGAGGGCACTGCAGTGGATCAGGGAATACCTGACAGGGAGGCAACAACGAGTCATGGTACGTGAAGAGGTATCACAGTGGGCGCCTGTGACGAGCGGGGTCCCACAGGGGTCAGTTCTAGGACCAGTGCTATTTTTGATATATGCGAACGGCATGATGGAAGGAATAGACTCTGAAGGGTCCCTATTCGCAGATGATGTGAAGCTGATGAGAAGAATTAAATCGGATGAGGATGAGGCAGGACTGCAGAGATCTGGACAGGCTGTACATGTGGTCCAGAAACTAGCTTCTCGAATTCAACCCTGCCAAATGCAAAGTCATGAACATTGGGGAGGGGCAAAGAAGACCGCAGACAGAGTATAGGCTAGGTGGACAAAGACTACACACCTCACTCAGGGAGAAAGATCTTGGGGTGACCATAACACCGAGCACGTCACCGGAGGCACACATCAACCAAATAACTGCTGCAGTATACGGGCGCCTGGCAAACCTGAGAATAGCTTTCCGATACCTTAATAAGGAATCGTTCAAGACACTGTACACTGTGTATGTTAGGCCCATACTGGAGTATGCAGCACCAGTCTGAAACCCACACCTGGTCAAGCACGTCAAGAAGTTAGAGAAAGTACAAAGGTTTGCAGCAAGGCTAGTTCCAGAGCTCAGGTGAATGTCGTACGAGGAAAGGTTGAGGGAAATCGGACTGACGACACTGGAGGGCAGAAGGGTCAGGGGAGACATGATAACGACATACAAGATACTGCGGGGAATAGACAAGGTGGACAGAGACAGGATGTTCCAGAGAGGGGACACAGAAACAAGGGGTCACAACTGGAAGCTGAAGACTCAGACGAGTCACAGGGACGTGAGGAAGTATTTCTTCAGTCATAGAGTCGTCAGGAAATGGAATAGCCTAGCAAGTGAAGTAGTGGAGGCAGGAACCATACATAGTTTTAAGAAGAGGTATGACAAAGCTCAGGAAGCAGAGAGGGAGAGGACCTAGTAGCGATCAGTGAAGAGGAGAGGCCAGGAGCTGAGTCTCGACCCCTGCAACCACAATTAGGTGAGTACACACACACACACACGCACATACACACTGTACTGTTTGTTGTGTATGTGAATATGACAGAAGAAATCGAGTCAGAAATCTATTTACAGATGACGTCAAAATAATACAAACAAGAGTAGACCAGGAAAGACTACAAATGAAACTAAACATTCTGCAGGATTGCAATGACAAGTGGCTATTTGAGTGTAACCCTTGAAAATATAACATGAAGTTCAGAGGAGAGTAAAACTGGAAGCAGTGTACGGGCTCGGGGTACTAAGGTTACAAACCTCGAGGGTGAACATAACCTGGTTGACACATCAACCAAATAACTGCCGCAGCAGACTCAAATCTGACATTAAAAAGTAGCTTTCTGGAAGGTAATCAAGGAGGCATACAGGACCTTATATAGGGAATATGTTAGGCCTATCTTGGAGTGGGCAGCTCCAGCATGGAAACCTCATCTGATATACCATGTAAAGAAGCCGGAAAATTTAAACGTTTACTAAAAAACTAGTCACTAGAAGAGCTAAACCTGACTAGAAGACAAGGACCATGGATGTTATGAGAGGAATTGAAGTCCCGTGGCTCGGTTGGTAACGCACTCAGTTCACATACGAGTGTCCGTGGTTTGAACCCCGGCACGGGTACGAACGTTGGTTACGTTTTCTTACTCCTGTCAGTGTTTCTCTTGTATGTACCTGGGTGTTAGTGGGCTGGTTTGGGTGGCATCCTGGGAGTGGTAGTATGACTTAGACAGTACTGGGCTGTGAAGTAACCTGAAGTAGCATAACAGCTCTTAGTCTGTAAAACTGATTTGTGTAAATAACAAAAACATTAGTGTGTGAGAGGCAGGTAACAGGTACACGAGGGCGCAGCTGGTACTTAAAATCACAGATGTCACAGCGATGTTAGGAAATATTTTTTTATAGCATGAGACTGGTCAGTAAGCGAAACGACCTAGACAACAAAGTACTTCAGGCAAAAATCCATACATAGTTTTAAGAATAGGTATGATAGGTCGTGCAGCCAGAAGAGAGGCGGAGCCGAGAGCAGAGACTCGATCCTTGCCACCACGATTAGGTAACTGCTCTCTCTCTCTCTCTCTCTCTCTCTCTCTCTCTCTCTCTCGCCCCTTCACCCCCCCCCGTCCCCCCACCCACACAACATGACTGGCAGCATATACGAGGCAAATAAATCTCACATCGGCCTCAGGAACCTTGATAAAGAATCTTTCAGAGAGTGTACACACAGTATGTCAGGGTTGTCTTCGAGCACACACAACCACCGTCAAGCCTCACCTCTCACATATATTCATGTATTAATGTTGGTAGAATTACCGATAATATGTAAAGTAAAAGGACACAAGTGCAACTTGACAAACTTCCTGGAGAGCGAAACGTTGCCACAATAAAACGTCACATTAGTTGCACTTGCGTCCTTTTACTTTACAAACATATTCATAGGCTTAACAGGTTTAAGATTCTGAAACACGTGACTAGGAAGACAGTAGTGCCACGAAACACGTGACTAGGAAGACAGGAGCTTCACGAACCACGTGACTAGGAAGACAGGAGCTTCACGAACCACGTGACTAGGAAGACAGGAGCTTCACGAACCACGTGGCTAGGAAGACAGGAGCTTCACGAACCACGTGACTAGGAAGACAGGAGCTTCACGAACCACGTGACTAGGAAGACAGGAGCTTCACGAACCACGTGACTAGGAAGACAGGAGCTTCACGAACCACGTGACTAGGAAGACAGTAGTGCCACGAAACACGTGACTAGGAAGACAGTAGTGCCACGAAACACGTGACTAGGAAGACAGTAGTGCCACGAAACACGTGACTAGGAAGACAGTAGTGCCACGAAACACGTGACTAGGAAGACAGTAGTGCCACGAAACACGTGATTAGGAAGACAGTAGTGCCACGAAACACGTGACTAGGAAGACAGTAGTGCCACGAAACACGTGACTAGGAAGACAGTGCCACGAAACACGTGATTTGGAAGACAGTAGTGCCACGAAACACGTGACTAGGAAGACAGTAGTGCCACGAAACACGTGACTAGGAAGACAGTAGTGCCACGAAACACGTGACTAGGAAGACAGTAGCGCCACGAAACACGTGACTAGAAACACAGTAGTGCCACGAAACACGTGACTAGGAAGACAGTAGTGCCACGAAACACGTGACTAGGAAGACAGTAGTGCCACGAAACACGTGACTATGAAGACAGTAGCGCCGCGAAACACGTGACTATGAAGACAGTAGTGCCACGAAACACGTGACTAGGAAGACAGTAGTGCCACGAAACACGTGACTAGGAAGACAGTAGCGCCACGAAACACGTGGCTAGGAAGACAGTAGCGCCACGAAACACGTGGCTAGGAAGACAGTAGCGCCACGAAACACGTGACTAGGAATACAGTAGCGCCACGAAACACGTGACTAGGAATACAGTAGCGCCACGAAACACGTGACTAGGAAGACAGTAGCGCCACGAAACACGTGATTAGGAAGACAAGAGTGCCACGAACCACGTGACTAAGAAGACAGGAGCTTCACGAACCACGTGACTAGGAAGACAGGAGCTTCACGAACCACGTGACTAGGAAGACAGGAGCTTCACGAACCACGTGACCAGGAAGACAGGAGCTTCACGAACCACGTGACTAGGAAGACAGGAGCTTCACGAAACACGTGACTAGGAAGACAGGAGCTTCATGAAACACGTGACTAGGAAGACAGGAGCTTCACGAACCACGTGACTAGGAAGACAGGAGCTTCACGAAACACGTGACTAGGAAGACAGGAGTTTCATGAAACACATGACTAGGAAGACAGGAGCTTCATGAAACACGTGACTAGGAAGACAGGAGTTTCATGAAACACGTGACTAGGAAGACAGGAGCTTCATGAAACACGTGACTAGGAAGACAGGAGCTTCACGAAACACGTGACTAGGAAGACAGGAGTTTCATGACACACGTGACTAGGAAGACAGGAGCTTCATGAAACACGTGACTAGGAAGACAGGAGCTTCACGAACCACGTGACTAGGAAGACAGGAGCTTCACGAACCACGTGACTAGGAAGACAGCTTCACGAACCACGTGACTAGGAAGACAGGAGCTTCACGAACCACGTGACTAGGAAGACAGGAGCTTCACGAACCACGTGACTAGGAAGACAGGAGCTTCACGAACCACGTGACTAGGAAGACAGGAGCTTCACGAACCACGTGACTAGGAAGACAGGAGCTTCACGAACCACGTGACTAGGA
>NC_091309.1:39880233-39897733 GCF_038502225.1 Cherax quadricarinatus
TATATATATATATATATATATATATATATATATATATATATATATATATATATATATATATATATATATATATATATATATATATATATATATGAGAGAGAGAGAGCAAGATGCATCTGTGATTATCGTTCACCTACTCCAGCTTCTCAGAAATTTCTGGAAACTGCCTATAGTGGAGAGTGCCTGTGTATCCAGATCTAATGTAGCTTATTAATGGTTCAGTGTAGAAGTACTGCTGCTGGCTACAACAGTCCTTCTCTTCCTGTCTATAAGTTCCTATATAAGATTTTGCATATACTGGATTTTTTTAGTGGTGTGTCAGAGTTTACTGTTGTGTTTTATCTGACAAGGCTTTATGTAGGTTCCATATGTCCTGTGAATGGTTGCAGACTCTTTTATGTTATGATACTTTTCTCTGTGTCTACCTTAAAGGTGTTTGATGGTCACTGTTTTACAAGTTCGGCGTTATAACTATCTTGGAGAGGCTGATTAGGGTGTCGTGAATATTTGTATCCTGTGATCTCATTTATATATATATATATATATATATATATATATATATATATATATATATATATATATATATATATATATATATATATATATATACTGTACGAGTATGTTCCCCACAGTGTACATAGCGTATAAAGAATTCACTTGTAACTTGAAAGTGAAAGTTAAGACACACGTGTAACATCTGGTGTCTTAACTTTCATCTTCTCTATTTTATACCTGTCTTGCACAACTTGAACGTGAACAGTACATGAGTACTTACAACCTGTGTGTGTGAGTGAGACCTGAGGGACAAGAATGTGTGTGTGAGTGAGACCTGAGGGACAAGACTGGGTGTGTGAGTGAGACCTGAGGGACAAGACTGGGTGTGTGAGTGAGACCTGAGGGACAAGACTGTGTGTGTGAGTGAGACCTGAGGGACAAGACTGTGTGTGTGAGTGAGACCTGAGGGACAAGACTGTGTGTGTGAGTGAGACCTGAGGGACAAGACTGGGTGTGTGAGTGAGACCTGAGGGACAAGACTGTGTGTGTGAGTGAGACCTGAGGGACAAGACTGTGTGTGTGAGTGAGACCTGAGGGACAAGACTGTGTGTGTGAGTGAGACCTGAGGGACAAGACTGTGTGTGTGAGTGAGACCTGAGGTACAAGACTGTGTGTGTGAGTGAGACCTGAGGGACAAGACTGTGTGTGTGAGTGAGACCTGAGGGACAAGACTGTGTGTGTGAGTGAGACCTGAGGGACAAGACTGTGTGTGTGAGTGAGACCTGAGGGACAAGACTGTGTGTGTGAGTGAGACCTGAGGGACAAGACTGTGTGTGTGAGTGAGACCTGAGGGACAAGACTGTGTGTGTGAGTGAGACCTGAGGGACAAGACTGTGTGTGTGAGTGAGACCTGAGGGACAAGACTGTGTGTGTGAGTGAGACCTGAGGGACAAGACTGGGTGTGTGAGTGAGACCTGAGGGACAAGACTGTGTGTGTGAGTGAGACCTGAGGGACAAGACTGTGTGTGTGAGTGAGACCTGAGGGACAAGACTGTGTGTGAGTGAGACCTGAGGGACAAGACTGTGTGTGTGAGTGAGACCTGAGGGACAAGACTGGGTGTGTGAGTGAGACCTGAGGGACAAGACTGTGTGTGTGAGTGAGACCTGAGGGACAAGACTGTGTGTGTGAGTGAGACCTGAGGGACAAGACTGTGTGTGTGAGTGAGACCTGAGGGACAAGACTGTGTGTGTGAGTGAGACCTGAGGTACAAGACTGTGTGTGTGAGTGAGACCTGAGGGACAAGACTGTGTGTGTGAGTGAGACCTGAGGGACAAGACTGTGTGTGTGAGTGAGACCTGAGGGACAAGACTGTGTGTGTGAGTGAGACCTGAGGGACAAGACTGTGTGTGTGAGTGAGACCTGAGGGACAAGACTGTGTGTGTGAGTGAGACCTGAGGGACAAGACTGTGTGTGTGAGTGAGACCTGAGGGACAAGACTGTGTGTGTGAGTGAGACCTGAGGTACAAGACTGTGTGTGTGAGTGAGACCTGAGGGACAAGACTGTGTGTGTGAGTGAGACCTGAGGGACAAGACTTTGTGTGTGAGTGAGACCTGAGGGACAAGACTGGGTGTGTGAGTGAGACCTGAGGGACAAGACTGTGTGTGTGAGTGAGACCTGAGGGGCAAGACTGTGTGTGTGAGTGAGACCTGAGGGACAAGACTGGGTGTGTGAGTGAGACCTGAGGGACAAGACTGTGTGTGTGAGTGAGACCTGAGGGGCAAGACTGTGTGTGTGAGTGAGACCTGAGGGACAAGACTGTGTGTGTGAGTGAGACCTGAGGGACAAGACTGTGTGTGTGAGTGAGACCTGAGGGACAAGACTGTGTGTGTGAGTGAGACCTGAGGGACAAGACTGTGTGTGTGAGTGAGACCTGAGGGACAAGACTGTGTGTGTGAGTGAGACCTGAGGGACAAGACTGTGTGTGTGAGTGAGACCTGAGGGACAAGACTGTGTGTGTGAGTGAGACCTGAGGGACAAGACTGTGTGTGTGAGTGAGACCTGAGGGACAAGACTGTGTGTGTGAGTGAGACCTGAGGGACAAGACTGTGTGTGTGAGTGAGACCTGAGGGACAAGACTGTGTGTGTGAGTGAGACCTGAGGGACAAGACTGTGTGTGTGAGTGAGACCTGAGGGACAAGACTGTGTGTGTGAGTGAGACCTGAGGGACAAGACTGTGTGTGTGAGTGAGACCTGAGGGACAAGACTGTGTGTGTGAGTGAGACCTGAGGGACAAGACTGGGTGTGTGAGTGAGACCTGAGGGACAAGACTGTGTGTGTGAGTGAGACCTGAGGGGCAAGACTGTGTGTGTGAGTGAGACCTGAGGGACAAGACTATGTGTGTGAGTGAGACCTGAGGGACAAGACTATGTGTGTGAGTGAGACCTGAGGGACAAGACTGTGTGTGTGAGTGAGACCTGAGGGACAAGACTGTGTGTGTGAGACCTGAGGGACAAGACTGTATGTGTGAGTGAGACCTGAGGGACAAGACTGTGTGTGTGAGACCTGAGGGACAAGACTGGGTGTGTGAGTGAGACCTGAGGGACAAGACTGTGTGTGTGAGTGAGACCTGAGGGACAAGACTGTGTGTGTGAGACCTGAGGGACAAGACTGTATGTGTGAGTGAGACCTGAGGGACAAGACTGTGTGTGTGAGTGAGACCTGAGGGACAAGACTGTGTGTGTGAGTGAGACCTGAGGGACAAGACTGTGTGTGTGAGTGAGACCTGAGGGACAAGACTGTGTGTGTGAGTGAGACCTGAGGGACAAGACTGTGTGTGTGAGTGAGACCTGAGGGACAAGACTGTGTGTGTGAGTGAGACCTGAGGGACAAGACTGGGTTTTGTACACTAAACACTGATTTTTAATATATTTAGATACATATATCCCCTAGAATAATAAACCATTTTCGAGCAGTGTTTATTGTATTATGAATATATTTCTGTGCCATTGCAGTGGCACAGGAATAAATTTATAATACATGAAGTACTGCAACAGGAGAGTATGTGACAACACAGTCAGGATAATCTCCGTCTAGACACTACTGGTAAACACCACAAACTTAAACATTAATACCAGACAGAAAACATTCAAATGGAACCAAAAAGCTGTCCACAGAATCACAAAATTTTTTGAATATTTCTAGACATGTTAAGTGAAAGTTAAGATCTCATTTAGAATTGGCACTTTAAACCACCGGAAGTTCGTATGATGATTTACGAAAATGGAATAAGTAAATAAAAAAAAAATTAATATACGTCAACGTCAGTAACACACTACAAATTGTATATTTGATGTGAACTGAAATTTTCCAGTATTCGAACAAGAAATATAAAATATTGGCACTCACGTAGCGCCTGGAAGGCGATCATGAACTTTCTTATATAAAAGCGGAAAATACCACTAGCACGAAAACACTATATCCTTAGAGAATAAAAAAAGCACCATACTGTGGCTGTAATACTCGGCATCCTTTATATAAACACCTTAGATCTAATTGTAAACCCAGAGACCTTAGTGCAGACATAACTCCTCTGTACAATGGTAATAGAGCTCTCTCAGAAAAGAAAATACAAACCGCTTGCACTAACGTCACACACACACACACACACACACACACACACACACACACACACACACACACACACACACACACACACACACACACACACACACACACACGTCTTTAAAACAGTGATGAGACGTCAAATCACAAACTTTATGGTAAAGTCGCACTGTCCCCTGCCGCGCTGTTTTCTGTAACCTACTGATCATTCCTCCCCCCTTCTGCCGCCCAATACCCTCGCTTCCTTCCCTACCCTGCAGCGCTGTATAGCCCTTGTGACTTAGCGCTTCTTTTTGATTATAATAATTTATGGTAAAGTATTAACTGCACAACCTAAACCAACATGGATTTAGAGCAGGAAGATCTTGCTTGTCACAATTACCCATCCTTTACGACAAATTCACGTAGCATCTGGAAGAAAACTGTGATGCTGGTGTTGTGTTGTCTTCACGGACTTCACAAAGACATTTGATAAATATGATCCATAAAATTAGGTCAGTAGTCGAATGGATATTAATTTTTCTGATGACTAGAACACAGTAAACAAGATGCACTCTTACTTTAGCAGAGTACAAAGCTCAGATTCTTAAGGCTCGTTTCTCCTCTTCATAGCAAGATATAGATGAAAACACTAGCCACAGTCTCGTGCGAATGATACAGAAGCATGAAAGTTATATTGGTAGAAAGGAAAAAATTACGAATCATATCAGCAGTCTTCCAGTGGGCAATAGTCAGTAACATGATGTTCAGTGGTGACATCCCAGTTGCTCATGTAAGGAAAGAATGAAGAACTTAAAAGGCACATTGGGTACAAAACATAAGAGAACCATCTCATAGAACGAGAGAAACGTTGGGAAACTTGGGTATTATATTAGCTGACGTAATTATTCAGAGAACACAATAAGGAAAGTGCTGTAAACAGCAGGAAAATATCAGGACTGATAATTATAATTTTCACAATAAAAAAATAAGACCAACGGTAACACTTTTCACATCACTTGTGGTCTCCCCTGTAGAATATTGTTAAGTACTGAGGTTTCTCATCAGAGCAGGAAAGATATCACAGCTAGAATACACACACAGATCTTTTACTATCCGCGGAGAGCCAGTAAAACATTTAAATTACTGGAATTGCCTGAAAGTACACTCTGGATCAATGTAGTGACAGATACCTGAGTGCAACACAGAAGCACCTTGTGGCTGTCTGCTTATATACATAAACATGAATCCTACACATCATACCTGTTTGTCAGGAAGAGTTGAAGACCATCATTTGTGCCCTGGCCATCCTAGTGTTCAGACGTGTTTACAAAAGGTTACTATTCATTGTTGACATTGGTGTTAATTTTACTTAAATTACATTTCTCTGCCACGTTTACAATAGAATTATTTTGCTCTATTATATAAGATCTCTGTTTCAGATTAACATGAACAGACGAGGATGACTGAACAGTGCAGACTGTTTTTGTGATGTAAATAGTAAGTTTACACGTCATCAACGAAAAATATTAAAAATCGTGTCAAGACTACATACAAACACTACTTGTGTTACAAGTTGGCTGATGAAGATAAAACATGATCTCTACACACATGTACTGTACCTTTGAACTGACACATTGGCTGAATAGAAGCGTACATCATTGCCATTCGTAGTCCCAGTGGTGTGGCGAGAACCGAAGAATCGCCGGGATGACTGTTACTCCTGCCTGGTTAATGTGGTTGGTTTTCCCAGGAAAAACAGGAATAAGATAACATATCCAGATTGTGAGTCAATATTAAAACCTGAGCCACATAGTGAGGACACTGCTATACTTGAGCCACATAGTGGACACTGCTATATTCGTCCCACCTGTTGCTTATGACACTCAACGTGAAGAAACTAGGATAACACTCATCTTTATGAACCATCAAATTCTGAGACTTTTAAGTTTCCTCATGTGGTTAAACGCTTCTTTTTTATTATAATAATAATAATTAAGCATCCTCACTTAATAACATTACAGGAGATAAATGACCTTGTTAAAGACCTCGACTTGTCAAAGCAGAACTGTTTGTATCAAGCTTACAACAGTGGAACCTTTTAGTATAAACAAAGATATGTCATTTTCTTGCACACCATTCTATCAAATGGAGAATGGTGTGTTTCTGCACTATTGTGAATGATTTTATAAAGGAACTGAGCTATAAACACCATTCTGATGAATGGAGACTATTCATCAATTCCAGTAAGGTTGGTTTGAAAGCCGTGTTCCTTCACAGCCACAGTGAAAAGTCATCTGTGTCAGTGACTCGTGATGTGGGAGTAAAGGAAACATACGAGTCCATGGAAATTATATTCAGACTAACAAATTACAACGACTGTAAGTGGGATATATGTGAGGACCTAAAAGTGACTGTTAATACTCTCTCTCCAACTTGGTTACACAAACCAATTTGCTTCCTTTGTTTGTGGAACAGTTGTGAGGATGCTAACCACTACGACAAAGAGTGACCATGAAAATTCAACGTTCCACATATTTCTTCCACCATTGCATATAAAGTTGGGACTAAAGAAAAAGTTTATAAATGGTATATATTGTGAGGAAGGATTTCTTTGCCTTAAGCAAAAATTTGGAGTTTTAACTGACGCAGAGCTTAAGGACGGAGTATTTGCTGGGCCAGGTAGGCAGATGGATTTTCGGGTTCCTAACACACAGAACACAAAAAGTAGAAGTGAACAGGGCCAGATCCAGCGTCAGCGAGGTAAAAAGCTCAGTGCCCCAAGGCACTGTTCTGGCACCTCTGCTGTTTCTCATCCCCATAGCAGACATAGATAAAAACACCCGACACACTTTTGTATCATCACTTGCAGATGACACTAAAATAAGCATAAAAGTCAGTACGGTAGAGGACACTGAAAAAGTACAGGAAGACATTAGCAGGGTTTTCCAGTGGGCAGTGGAAAACAACATGACGTTCAATGGTGATAAGTTCCAGCTGCTTAGGTATGGAAAGAATGAAGAACTCAAAGGAGCACTATATACAAAACTCAAGAGGGTCACCAAATAGAACGTAAGGAACACGTAAAAGACCTAGGAATAATTATGTCAGCGGACCTTTCTTTTAAAGACCATAACAAGACAAAGATCACGACAGCCAGGAAGATGACGGGGTGGGTATTGAGAACTTTCAAAACAAGGAAACAATGCCGATGGTGACACTTCAAATAGCTAGTGCTCCCTCACTTAGAATATTGCTCAGTGCTGACGGCCCCGTTCAGGGCAGGAGAAATATCGGAGCTGAAACAAATACAGAGATCGTTTACGGCTCACATTGAGCCAGTAAAGCACGTAAACTACTGGGAACGCCTGCAAGTCTTGAACATGTACTCATTGGAGCGGAGGAGAGAGAGGTACATGATAATATATACCTGGAAGGTACTCGAGGGCTTGGTCGCAAATCTACACACTGCCATAACAACATACTGGACTGAGAGATATGGGAGGAAGTGTAAAATAAACTCAGTGAGGAGCAGGGGTGCGGTGGGGACAATAAGGGAACACTGTATCAACATCCGGGGTCCCAGACTATTCAGCATCTTACCAGAAGATATCAGAAACACTGCTGGAACAAGTGTAGAAGCCTTCAAGAGGAAACTGGACAAGTATCTTCACCAGGTGCCAGATTAACCAGACTGTGACGGATATGTGGGGCAGCGGGCTTTCAGGAGCAACAGCCTGGTTGACCAGGCAAGCACTAGACGAGCTTGGCATGGCCTGGCTCCGAGAGTAGTGAAACTCTCGAAACTCTTCAAAGGTCTATCAAAGGTATCAAAACTGACCCCCAGTGAGGGTGGCGGTATCAGTACAGTGGAGGTATGTTGTCAGAACGTTTCATTCCCACTATGATGGGAGACTACTGTAGGTGTCTTCAGAGACACCACTGTTAGTCACAACATGATGGCAGACTACTGTTGGTTTCTTCAGAGACACCACTGTTAGTCATAACATGATGGGAGACTACTGTTGGTTTCTTCAGAGACACCACTGTTAGTCACAACATGATGGGAGACTACTGTTGGTTTCTTCAGAGACACCACTGTTAGTCACAACATGATGGCAGACTACTGTTGGTGTCTTCAGAGACACCACTGTTAGTCATAACATGATGGCAGACTACTGTTGGTGTCTTCAGAGACACCACTGTTAGTCATAACATGATGGCAGACTACTGTTGGTGTCTTCAGAGACACCACTGTTAGTCATAACATGATGGCAGACTACTGTTGGTGTCTTCAGAGACACCACTGTTAGTCATAACATGATGGCAGACTACTGTTGGTGTCTTCAGAGACACCACTGTTAGTCATAACATGATGGCAGACTACTGTTGGTGTCTTCAGAGACACCACTGTTAGTCACAACATGATGGCAGACTACTGTTGGTGTCTTCAGAGACACCACTGTTAGTCATAACATGATGGCAGACTACTGTTGGTGTCTTCAGAGACACCACTGTTAGTCACAACATGATGGGAGACTACTGTTGGTGTCTTCAGAGACACCACTGTTAGTCATAACATGATAGCAGACTACTGTTGGTGTCTTCAGAGACACCACTGTTAGTCATAACATGATGGCAGACTACTGTTGGTGTCTTCAGAGACACCACTGTTAGTCACAACATGATGGGAGACTACTGTTGGTGTCTTCAGACACACCACTGTTAGTCACAACATGATGGCAGACTACTGTTGGTGTCTTCAGAGACACCACTGTTAGTCATAACATGATGGCAGACTACTGTTGGTGTCTTCAGAGACACCACTGTTAGTCACAACATGATGGCAGACTACTGTTGGTGTCTTCAGAGACACCACTGTTAGTCACAACATGATGGGAGACTACTGTTGGTGTCTTCAGAGACACCACTGTTAGTCACAACATGATGGCAGACTACTGTTGGTGTCTTCAGAGACACCACTGTTAGTCATAACATGATGGCAGACTACTGTTGGTGTCTTCAGAGACACCACTGTTAGTCACAACATGATGGGAGACTACTGTTGGTATCTTCAGAGACACCACTGTTAGTCACAACATGATGGCAGACTACTGTTGGTGTCTTCAGAGACACCACTGTTAGTCATAACATGATGGCAGACTACTGTTGGTGTCTTCAGAGACACCACTGTTAGTCACAACATGATGGGAGACTACTGTTGGTGTCTTCAGAGACACCACTGTTAGTTTCAAGTGTAAAGCCAAATGCTTAAAGAATTTTTCAATATATTGTACTTGCAGTCAGATTACATTGCTGGAAACATTCTTTATCAGTCACTTTATAATAGAGAATAAGTTTTTAATGACTCATTACCTGTGCTGTAAATTTTGATGGAATATGATTATAAATGAAATTATGTTTTCAAGCAACTAAAAATCCTTCCGTGTTAGCTCAGTTTCGCTTTCAAATTAATTAGGAATCAATTAGGTAGTAGGTTGGTAGACAGCAACCACCCAGGGAAGTACTACCGTCCTGCCAGATGACTGTGAAACAGAAACCTGTAACTGTTTTGCATGATGGTAGGATTGCTGGTTTCTTTTTCTGTCTCATAAACACGCTAGATAACAGGGATATCTTGCTACTCCTACTTACACTTTGGTCACACTTCACAGACACGCACATGCATATATATATACATACATCTAGGTTTTTCTCCTTTTTCTAAATAGCTCTTGTTCTTCTTTATTTCTTCTATTGTCCATGGGGAAGTGGAAAAGAATCTTTCCTCCGTAAGCATGCGTGTCGTATGAGGCGACTAAAATGCCAGGAGCAATGGGCTAGTAACCCCTTCTCCTGTAGACATTTACTAAAAAAGAGAAGAAGAAAAACTTTATAAAACTGGGATGCTTAAATGTGCGTGGATGTAGTGCAGATGACAAGAAACAGATGATTGCTGATGTTATGAATGAAAAGAAGTTGGATGTCCTGGCCCTAAGCGAAACAAAGCTGAAGGGGGTAGGGGAGTTTCAGTGGGGGGAAATAAATCGGATTAAATCTGGAGTATCTGAGAGAATTAGAGCAAAGGAAGGGGTAGCAGCAATGTTGAAAGATCAGTTATGGAAGGAGAAAAGAGAATATGAATGTGTAAATGCAAGAATTATGTGGATTAAAGTAAAGGTTGGATGCGAGAAGTGGGTCATAATAAGCGTGTATGCACCTGGAGAAGAGAGGAATGCAGAGGAGAGAGAGAGATTTTGGGAGATGTTAAGTGAATGTATAGGAGCCTTTGAACCAAGTGAGAGAGTAATTGTGGTAGGGAACCTGAATGCTAAAGTAGGAGAAACTTTTAGAGAGGGTGTGGTAGGTAAGTTTGGGGTGCCAGGTGTAAATGATAATGGGAGCCCTTTGATTGAACTTTGTATAGAAAGGGGTTTAGTTATTGGTAATACATATTTTAAGAAAAAGAGGATAAATAAGTATACAAGATATGATGTAGGGCGAAATGACAGTAGTTTGTTGGATTATGTATTGGTAGATAAAAGACTGTTGAGTAGACTTCAGGATGTACATGTTTATAGAGGGGCCACAGATATATCAGATCACTTTCTAGTTGTAGCTACACTGAGAGTAAAAGGTAGATGGGATACAAGGAGAATAGAAGCATCAGGGAAGAGAGAGGTGAAGGTTTATAAACTAAAAGAGGAGGCAGTTAGGGTAAGATATAAACAGCTATTGGAGGATAGATGGGCTAATGAGAGCATAGGCAATGGGGTCGAAGAGGTATGGGGTAGGTTTAAAAATGTAGTGTTAGAGTGTTCAGCAGAAGTTTGTGGTTACAGGAAAGTGGGTGCGGGAGGGAAGAGGAGCGATTGGTGGAATGATGATGTAAAGAGAGTAGTAAGGGAGAAAAAGTTAGCATATGAGAAGTTTTTACAAAGTAGAAGTGATGCAAGGAGGGAAGAGTATATGGAGAAAAAGAGAGAGGTTAAGAGAGTGGTGAAGCAATGTAAAAAGAGAGCAAATGAGAGAGTGGGTGAGATGTTATCAACAAATTTTGTTGAAAATAAGAAAAAGTTTTGGAGTGAGATTAACAAGTTAAGGAAGCCTAGAGAACAAATGGATTTGTCAGTTAAAAATAGGAGAGGAGAGTTATTAAATGGAGAGTTAGAGGTATTGGGAAGATGGAGGGAATATTTTGAGGAATTGTTAAATGTTGATGAAGATAGGGAAGCTGTGATTTCGTGTATAGGGCAAGGAGGAATAACATCTTGTAGGAGTGAGGAAGAGCCAGTTGTGAGTGTGTGGGAAGTTCGTGAGGCAGTAGGTAAAATGAAAGGGGTTAAGGCAGCCGGGATTGATGGGATAAAGATAGAAATGTTAAAAGCAGGTGGGGATATAGTTTTGGAGTGGTTGGTGCAATTATTTAATAAATGTATGGAAGAGGGTAAGGTACCTAGGGATTGGCAGAGAGCATGCATAGTTCCTTTGTATAAAGGCAAAGGGGACAAAAGAGAGTGCAAAAATTATAGGGGGATAAGTCTGTTGAGTATACCTGGTAAAGTGTATGGTAGAGTTATTATTGAAAGAATTAAAAGTAAGACTGAGAATAGGATAGCAGATGAACAAGGAGGCTTTAGGAAAGGTAGGGGGTGTGTGGACCAGGTGTTTACAGTGAAACATATAAGTGAACAGTATTTAGATAAGGCTAAAGAGGTCTTTGTGGCATTTATGGATTTGGAAAAGGCGTATGACAGGGTGGATAGGGGGGCAATGTGGCAGATGTTGCAGGTGTATGGTGTAGGAGGTAGGTTACTGAAAGCAGTGAAGAGTTTTTACGAGGATAGTGAGGCTCAAGTTAGAGTACATAGGAAAGAGGGAAATTATTTCCCAGTAAAAGTAGGCCTTAGACAAGGATGTGTGATGTCACCGTGGTTGTTTAATATATTTATAGATGGGGTTGTAAGAGAAGTAAATGCGAGGGTCTTGACAAGAGGCGTGGAGTTAAAAGATAAAGAATCACACGTAAAGTGGGAGTTGTCACAGTTGCTCTTTGCTGATGACACTGTGCTCTTAGGAGATTCTGAAGAGAAGTTGCAGAGATTGGTGGATGAATTTGGTAGGGTGTGCAAAAGAAGAAAATTAAAAGTGAATACAGGAAAGAGTAAGGTTATGAGGATAACAAAAATATTAGGTGATGAAAGATTGGATATCAGATTGGAGGGAGAGAGTATGGAGGAGGTGAATGTATTCAGATATTTGGGAGTGGACGTGTCAGCGGATGGGTCTATGAAGGATGAGGTGAATCATAGAATTGATGAGGGGAAAAGGGTGAACGGTGCACTTAGGAGTCTGTGGAGACAAAGAACTTTGTCCTTGGAGGCAAAGAGGGGAATGTATGAGAGTATTGTTTTACCAACGCTCTTATATGGGTGTGAAGCATGGGTGATGAATGTTGCAGCGAGGAGAAGGCTGGAGGCAGTGGAGATGTCATGTCTGAGGGCAATGTGTGGTGTGAATATAATGCAGAGAATTCGTAGTTTGGAAGTTAGGAGGAGGTGCGGGATTACCAAAACTGTTGTCCAGAGGGCTGAGGAAGGGTTGTTGAGGTGGTTCGGACATGTAGAAAGAATGGAGCGAAACAGAATGACTTCAAGAGTGTATCAGTCTGTAGTGGAAGGAAGGCGGGGTAGGGGTCGGCCTAGGAAAGGTTGGAGGGAGGGGGTAAAGGAGGTTTTGTGTGCGAGGGGCTTGGACTTCCAGCAGGCATGCGTGAGCGTGTTTGATAGGAGTGAATGGAGACAAATGGTTTTTAATACTTGACGTGCTGTTGGAGTGTGAGCAAAGTAACATTTATGAAGGGGTTCAGGGAAACCGGCAGGCCGGACTTGAGTCCTGGAGATGGGAAGTACAGTGCCTGCACTCTGAAGGAAGGGTGTTAATGTTGCAGTTTAAAAACTGTAGTGTAAAGCACCCTTCTGGCAAGACAGTGATGGAGTGAATGATGGTGAAAGTTTTTCTTTTTCGGGCCACCCTGCCTTGGTGGGAATCGGCCAGTGTGATAATAAATAATAATAATAGTTACATTTATCTTAGTACCAGAACCAACATATTTTTGTTGTTGTCCAGTGTAATATATAAGTGGAGGAGAGTGGAGTAGGTAGCACCACATCTGCACACTACCTCAGCATCGTGTTGCAGTGAGAGATAAGGAAGTGTAAAATGTACTCAGTAGTAAGCAGGTACACCATAGGTACAACATTTGAGATCAAAGACTATTCAGCCTGATAGCAGCAGATGCCAGAAATATAGCTGGAATGAGTGTAGACGTTTTCAAGAGGAAAGTGGAGCACTAAGTCCGCCACATGCTAGATCAACCAGGCTGTGATGGATATGTGGGCCACTGGGCCCTGATCCCAGGCTGGGCTGCGAGAGTAGGAAAACTCTTAAAGCTGGTCACAGGCATCAGAGATGTTTCCCTAAGTCATAACCCCGCGGCTTGGTCCTAAATCAGACCCCCTAGTGGATTACTGGATCAATCAGGCTGTTGGTACTAGCACAATATAGTCCAACGTAAACACCAGACTTCTCACCCTTGAAGAAATATATAACGATATCTCTTAGAGAATATTTTGTGTCGTTGAGAGTGAGTTTGTGTGTGTGTGTGTGTGTGTGTGTGTGTGTGTGTGTGTGTGTGCGCGCGCATCATTCAACTTTAAGATTCCTCACACCTCGCACCTCCTTACCTCTTCCTCACACTTCCTCGGACCTCCTCTTCACGCCGCCTCGCAGCACTTCCCCACACCTGCTCCTCACACCACCACCTCCTCCTGGCACCTCTTCCTCCTGACACCTCTTCCTCCTGGCACCTTCTCCTGACACCTCTTCCTGGCACCTTCTAGCACCTCTTCTTCCTGGCACCTCTTGGCACCTCTTCCTCCTTGCATCTTCTCCTGGCACCTCTTCTTGGCACTTTCTCCTGGCACCTGGCACTTACTCCTGGCACCTGGCACCTACTGGCAACTCCTGGCACCTGGCACCTCCTCCTGGCACCTACTCCTGGCACCTTCTCCTGGCAACTCCTGGCACCTCCTCCTGGCACCTTCTGGCGCTTTCTCCTGGCACCTGGCACCTCCTCCTGGCAACTCCTGGCACCTCCTCCTGGAACCTTCTCCTCCTGCCAACTCCTGGCACCTTCTGGCAACTCCTGGCACCTCCTGGCACCTTCTGGCAACTCCTGGCACCTCCTCCTGGCACCTTCTCCTCCTGGCACCTCCTGGCATCTTCTCCTGGCACCTCCTGGCACCTTCTCCTCCTGGCACCTTCTGGCACCTGGCACCTTCTGGCACCTTCTGGCAACTCCTGGCACCTTCTGGCACCTCCCCCTGGCACCTTCTGGCACCTTTTCCTCCCTGCACCTCGTGGCACCTTCTGGCACCTGGCACCTTCTGGAACCTGGCACCTTCTGGCACCTCTTGGCACCTCCTGGCACCTTCTGGCAACTCCTGGCACCTCCTGGCACCTGGCACCTCCTGGCACCTGGCACCTCCTGGCACCTGGCTCCTGGCACCACCTGGCTCCTAGCACCTCCTGGCTCCTGGCACGTCCTGGCACCTCCTGGCACCTTTTCCTGGCACCTCTTGGCACCACCTGGCACCTCTTGGCACCTCCTGGCACCTGGTACCTGGCTCCTGGCACCCCCTGGCACCTCCTGGCACCTGGCACCTCCTGGCTCCTGGCACCTTCTGGCACCACTGGCTCCTGGCACCCCCTGGCACCTCCTTGCACCTCCTGGCACTTCCTCCTGGCACCTGGCACCTCCTGGTACCTCCTGGCTCCTGGCACCTCCTGGCACCTCCTCCTGGCGCTTCCTCCTGGCACCTGGCACTTCCACCTGGCACCTCCTGGCACCTCCTGGCTCCTCCTGGCACCTCCTGGCACCTTATGGCACCTGGCACCCCCTGGCACCTGGCACCTCCTCTTGGCACCTTCTGGCACCTCGTGGCACCTGGCACCCCCTGGCACTTCCTCCTGGCTCCTGGCACCTGGCACCACCTGGCACCTCCTGGCACCTCATGGCACCACCTGGCACTTCCTCCTGGCACCTCGTGGCACCTGGCACCTCCTGGCACTTCCTCCTGGCACCTCGTGGCACCTGGCACCTCCTGGCACCCCCTGGCACTTCCTCCTGGCACCTCCTGGCACCTGGCATCCCCTGGCACTTCCTCCTGGCACCTCCTGGCACCTCCTGGCACCTCCACATACAACCAATAACTCGCTTAACAAGAAAAATCTTCAAAGTTGTGGAACAAATCTTAAAGTCGATCATTTTTATTTTACCTAAATATTGTTGATGAAGTTGAGGAAGACAGCCGCTCTGTTAACGTCGCCGTTGTCACCTGTTAACGTCGCCGTTGTCACCTGTTAACGTCGCCGTTGTCACCTGTTAACGTCGCCGTTGTCACCTCTTAGCGCTCTTGTTGTCATTTGTTATCGACGTTATTTTAGGTTATTTTCAGTGTCGTTCTCAGTCGGTAACGGCGATTTTGTCAGTTAACGGTGCCGTTGTTAGCTGTTAACGGCGTCGTTATCTACCCGTTGTCAATTCCAAGAGTCATCACCTTTGCTGTCCGGGCCCAGACCAGACCTCCTGGTTGGTGGTCTGATCGATCAGACTGCTGGTGCAAGCAATACACAGTCCAGTATAATACAGCCAGGCTGATCAGAAATTGACTTGAGGAAATCAACAAGTTTTCCCTGAAGGCAGCAGCCAGAGGACTGTTGATATTGCGCCTTCATGTATGACAGGAGGCTGTTGAAGAGTCTTGGTGCCACTACACTCACTGAGTTGTCTCTTAGCTTGTTTATGCTTACTATGGAGGTCTTTTGCAATGCCTAACAATATTCTTGCTCTCTGAACATAGCCAGGTTCACAGGTGAACATAACCAGGCTCATGGGTGAACATAGCCAGATTAATGGGTGAACATAGCCAGGTGTATGGGTGAACATAGCTAGGATCACAGGTGAACATAGCCAGATACAAATGTGAACATAGCTAGGTAGAAAATTGAATAGAGCCAGGTACAAAGGTGAACATAGCTAGGTACACAGGTGAACATAGTGAGGTACATCGGGAGGTCTGGTCAAGGACTGGACCGAGGGGGCGTTGACCTCCGCAACACCATCCAGGTAGACCAGTAACGCTTGTGTCTTACGTACATCGAGAGGACCATCTCCTGGACTTGAAAAAAGTGGAATTCAACAGTGATAGGTACCAGCAGTGATAGGTACCAGCAGTGATATGTACCAGCAGTGATAGGTACCAGCAGTGATAGGTACCATCCATAATTGCTCCGTGCACCACCATTGAACAGAAGGCTGACAAACATATCTCAGCTACTCTTGCACATACATGATATTGCACCATGGTGATTCCCTCTTGTCACCTGACACAACAGTTTCATGCCTCCTCGCCTTCACCTTACATTCAGTACTACACAAACTGTGTTCTCCCATTCTCTTGTATCACTTGGAATTACCATCGTCCCACAACCTTTCATACATACATACATACATATAATGTCGTGCCGAATAGGTAAAACTTGCTATTTTGGCTTAAATAGCAACGCTCTTGTTGCCGAATGAGACAAGCGAAAATTTGTGTATGCATTAATTTCGCAAAAATAATTCTGAACCTAGCGAAAAAAATATATTTCATTGTGTTTGTTTATTATTAAATTATTGTAAGCTTATCTAAAATATATTTAGCTGGATTAAACTAAATTAAATTACTCTTGTTATAATAAAGTCACGTAAATTTTCTAAGGTTATTTTGGTACAAAATTATTAATTTTTACATTAACATAAATGAAAAAATATATATCTTTAAATGTATAAGAGAGAATTTTTTAGAGAGGACTTAATTTTAAATGAGTTCTTGCTGATTGGCCAAATTTACCTATTATATATATATATATATATATATATATATATATATATATATATATATATATATATATATATATATATATATATATATATATATAAGAGCGTTGCTGTTTAAGCCCAAATCGCAAGTTTTATCTGTTCGGCACGACATATGTATAGATATTGGGTTTTAGCTGGAACAAAACATGAGAGAGAGATGGCTATCACCACCGGTGTTGATGACGCACTATCACCACCGGTGTTGATGACACACTATCACCACCGGTGTTGATGACACACTATCACCACCGGTGTTGATGACACACTATCACCACCGGTGTTGATGACACAATATCACCACCGGTGTTGATGACACACTATCACCACCGGTGTTGATGACACACTATCACCACCGGTGTTGATGACACACTATCACCACCGGTGTTGATGACACACTATCTGCCTCTCCCTCACA
>NC_091309.1:39902733-39990233 GCF_038502225.1 Cherax quadricarinatus
TACCAGTGTTATCTTCAAGAACTGTGATCTACCAGTGTTACCTTCAAGAACTGTGATCTACCAGTGTTACCTTCAAGAACAGTGATCTACCAGTGTTACCTTCAAGAACTGTGATCTACCAGTGTTATCTTCAAGATCTCTGCCTTGAGGGCTCTTCATCCAGGGAACTGGAATTAAACCTTTTCCCATAAATCAAATCTGACTGTCATTTACCTGGCAGTATGTGACCCATCCGTCTGTAGCATTCCACCATGAATGATAATAATAATAATATCTGTCTTTCACAATCCTGGTAGAAAATGTTAAGTTAAACATTGTCATTTGATATTAAACATAACTGTTAAGACTGTGGGAACATTGTTACTGTAAACACTGAGAGAACATTGTTACTGTAAACACTGAGAGAACATTGTTACTGTAAACACTGAGAGAACATTGTTACTGTAAACACTGAGAGAACATTGTTACTGTAAACACTGAGTGAACGTTGTTACTGTAAACACTGAGAGAACGTTGTTACTGTAAACACTGAGAGAACATTGTTACTGTAAACACTGAGAGAACGTTGTTACTGTAAACACGGAGAGAACATTGTTACTGTAAACACTGAGAGAACGTTGTTACTGTAAACACGGAGAGAACGTTGTTACTGTAAACACTGAGAGAACGTTGTTACTGTAAACACTGAGAGAACGTTGTTACTGTAAACACGGAGAGAACATTGTTACTGTAAACACGGAGAGAACATTGTTACTGTAAACACTGATAGAACATTGTTACTGTAAACACTGAGAGAACATTGTTACTGTAAACACTGAGGGAAACATTGTGACTGTAAACATTGAGGGTAAATAGTGACTGTAAACACTGAGGGTAAATAGTGACTGTACACACTAAGGGTAAACAGTGTAAAAACTGAGGATAAGCAGTGTAAACACTGAGGGTAAACAGCTACAAACTGTGTAAACAGTGACTTTACACACTAAGGGTAAACAGTGTAAAAACAGGATAAACAGTGTAAACACTGAGGGTAAACAGTGACTGTAAACTAAGGGTAAACAGTGTGAACACTGAAGGTCAACAGTGACTGTAAACACTAAGGGTAAATAGTGACTGTGTACACACAGGGTAGACAGTGTAAACAGAGTAAATAGTGACTGTAAACACTGAGGGGTGAACAGTGACTGTAAACACTGAGGGGTGAACAGTGACTGTAAACACTGAGGGGTAAACAGTGACTACGCAGAGGGTAAGCAGTGACTGTAAACACTGAGGATAGATAGTGACTATGAACACTGAGGGTAAACAGTGTAAACACTGATGGTAAACTGACTGTAAACACTGAGGTTAAACAGTGACTTTAAACATTGAGGATAAACATAATCACTTAACATTGAGGTGAAATGATCTGTCTGATTTATTAATGAGAATAAACATCAAAGCTACTCTGTATATGATGATAATAAATATTTTATTTGCAGGTAATGAAGCTGTGGCAGTTTATGTTGAGGTCAGTGTTATGTTGATGTCAGTGTTATGTTGTATTTATGTTGATGTCAGTGTTATATTGTATTTATGTTGAGGTCAGTGTTATGTTGTATTTATGTTGATGTCAGTGTTATATTGTATTTATGTTGATGTCAGTGTTATGTTGATGTCAGTGTTATGTTGTATTTATGTTGATGTCAGTGTTATGTATTTATGTTGATGTCAGTGTTATGTTGTATTTATGTTGATGTCAGTGTTATATTGTATTTATGTTGATGTCAGTGTTATGTTGATGTCAGTGTTATGTTGTATTTATGTTGATGTCAGTGTTATATTGTATTTATGTTGATGTCAGTGTTATGTTGATGTCAGTGTTATGTTGTATTTATGTTGATGTCAGTGTTATATTGTATTTATGTTGAGGTAAGTGTTATGTTGTATTATGGTTGAGGTAAGTGTTGTATTTATGTTGAGGTAAGTGTTATGTTGTATTATGGTTTAGGTAAGTGTTTGATTTATGTTGATGTCAGTGTTATGTTGTATTTATGTTGATGTCAGTGTTATGTTGTATTTATGTTGAGGTCAGTGTTATGGTGTATGTTGAGGTCAGTGTTATGATGTATGTTGAGGTCAGTGTTATGGTGTATGTTGAGGTCAGTGTTATGGTATATGTATGTTGAGGTCAGTGTTATGGTGTATGTTGAGATCAGTGTTATGGTGTATGTGTGTTGAGGTCAATGTTATGGTGTATGTTGAGATCAGTGTTATGGTGTATGTGTGTTGAGGTCAATGTTATGGTGTATGTTGAGGTCAGTGTTATGGTGTATGTATGTATGTTGAGGTCAGTGTTATGGTGTATGTATGTATGTTGAGGTCAGTGTTATGGTGTATGTATGTATGTTGAGGTCAGTGTTATGGTGTATGTATGTATGTTGAGGTCAGTGTTATGGTGTATGTTGAGGTCAGTGTTGTGGTGTATGTATGTTGAGGTCATTGTTATGGTGTATGCTGAGGTCAGTGTTATGGTGTATGAGGTCATTGTTATGGTGTATGTTGAGGTCAGTGTTGTGGTGTATGTTGAGGTCATTGTTATGGTGCATGTTGAGGTCATTGTTATGGTGCATGTTGAGGTCATTGTTATGGTGTACGTATGTTGAGGTCAGTGTTATGGTGTATGTTGAGGTCAGTGTTATGGTGTATGTAGAGGTCAGTGTTATGGTGTATGTATGCTGAGGTCAGTGTTATGGTGTATGTTGAGGTCAGTGTTATGGTGTATGTTGAGGTCAGTGTTATGGTGTATGTTGAGGTCAGTGTTATGGTGTATGTTGAGGTCAGTGTTATGGTGTATGTTGAGGTCAGTGTTATGGTGTATGTTGAGGTCAGTGTTATGGTGTATGTATGTTGAGGTCAGTGTTATGGTGTATGTTGAGGTCAGTGTTATGGTGTATGTTGAGGTCAGTGTTATGGTGTATGTTGAGGTCAGTGTTATGGTGTATGTATGTTAAGGTCAGTGTTATGGTGTATGTATGTTGAGGTCAGTGTTATGGTGTATGTTGAGGTCAGTGTTATGGTGTATGTTGAGGTCAGTGTTATGGTGTATGTATGCTGAGGTCAGTGTTATGGTGTATGTATGTTGAGGTCAGTGTTATGGTGTATGTTGAGGTCAGTGTTATGGTGTATGTTGAGGTCAGTGTTATGGTGTATGTTGAGGTCAGTGTTGTATTTGTTTTATTTCTCATAAACTCCAGTGGTGGTTCATGTGCCGAGTAATGTACTACCACAGACCTGACCCACGTTGGTTAATGTACTACCACAGGGGATGCTGTAAACCTGTGTGTTCTTGGATCCTTTGTAGAGTGTGGTGGTTCTCATGCTGTCTCAGATAGTTTTGGTGATATCCACAATAATATCGATTTTGGATTCGTACATTATGTTTTCTGGACTTCTCATATTTACTAACAGTAAGAACCTGGCTCGGGACATAACGGTATCAAAGACTGCAACGTCAGATGACAACTTAATCGAAGTTGGGACCTGCGTATACAGCGGCCTGGGACAGAAAGATAGTCATGTGGGAGATTTTAACAAATTCAGTTTCAACAAGAACAGTGACCAAATAAATCATGACCCTAACGAGATGCACTGGAAGACGATGTGACCACTGCCACTCTAAAGCAGTTCCTCGAATGGTTGACCTCATCGGTTCTCAAAATTTGCACAAGACACTTCTACGGTAACGAAGAAGATGCAAACTCGAGTGAGAGAGAGAGAGGCGTTCCCTCTACAGGCGAAGACGATTAATATGAGAGCTCAAAAGCAGCAGACTATCTGATGCACGAAAGAAAACTGGTTAAAGAAATAGAGACCATCGAGCACAAACTGTTTACATTATACAGAGTCCAGGAGAGAGAGACGGAGCAAGAAGCCATGAATGATATTGGACTAAATCTCAAACACTTCTTCACTTATTCGAAATCCAGGGTAAAACCCTTATCTAGCATAGGGTTTTTACTGAAGGGAGATCAGACATACACTGATGACAATAAGGAAATGAGTAAAATATTGAACAATATGACCCACTCATCAGTCTACACATCGAAGGTCTTACGAATTTTTCATGATGAGACTTTAAGCACCACCGTCATCCCCACAGTTTCTGATGTAGGCCTATCTCCGGCTGACTTTGACGAAGCTGTGGTCAGCATCTTCATGCATTTTGCATCAGGACCAAATACTTTAAACTCTATATTCATCAGAAACTGCAAGAAAACCTTATCTCGGGCCTTCAGTATTCTATCGAGAAGTCTGAACACTAGTGTCATTCTACAGTCGTTATAACCACTGATATTGTTCTACTCCATAAAGGTGATAGTAAAGCAACTGTGTAAAATTATAGACCTCTAGCACGTCACACAACATCTTTGACCAAGTCCTAAGATGCAAGATTGCTATTCGTGTGAAGTCGGAATAGTTGCATGGTCAACGGCAACATAGGTTTAGATCAGGTCGTTCCTACCTTTCATAATTCCTACACTTTCATAATATAATCTTTGATGTAGTCCAAGACAAGCTAAATGCTGATATCGTATACTCTGATTTTGCATAATCTTCCGACAAGTGCGCTCGTAGTGTGATGGAGCACAAAATGTGCGCAAACGGAATAATTGGTAAAGTGGGTACTTGCCCCACTTCTGTTTCTCATTCTCATATCCGACATAAACAAGAACATAATTCGTGGCACCGTAACATCCTTTGTTGATGACACCAGAATTTCAGTGAAAGTGTCGTCCTTCGAAGACAGCTAATCTTAGAGGATATAAATTAAGTGTTCAGTGGGCATCAAACAACGTGTTTAGTGAGGACACGTTTCAGTTGCTTTGCTATGGAAAAATTGGATGAACTAAAGACTGAAACGAAGCACAAGACAAACTCGAATCTTTCAGTAGAGTGGAAGCTTCATGTGCGAGACTTAGCAGTAATGAAGCTAGAAGATCGCACGTTCAAGGATCACAATGTTGTTATTCTTACTGCAATGAAAAATCATAGGTTTGATAGAACTTTAAAGACAAGTTTTGGCGAGCCAGTGATGACACTCTTCAAGTTACTTATTCTCCCCAGGCTGGACTACTGCTGTATACTAGCAGCTCCCTTCAAGGCAAGCTAGATTGCTCAACTAGAAAACGTTTAGCGCTTCTTTTTGATTATAATAATCAGCTAGGAAACGTATAGAAACTACAGGTAATATTTTAAGTTCCTTCAACTGTATTCCCTGGAGCGTAGTCTAGAAAGGTATATCATAATATATATCTGGAAAATCCTGGAGGGACTCGTCCCAAACCTGCACTCCATAACCACTTCCTGTGGAAGGAAGACACTTGGCAGGCGGTGAAAAGTGCTCACAATAAAAAGGGGCGCAAAAAGTGCATTACGAGAGAACTCGATGAGAGTCAGAGGTCCCCGACTTTTCATTGTCCTCCAAGCATAAGGGGATTTGCCAACAGACCTCTGGCTGGCTTTAGTAGGGAACCTGACTAGTTGGGCTGTGGTTGGATTGCATGCGGCTAGCAGTAAAAGCATGGTTGATCAGGCCTTGATCCACCAGGTCTGGTCTGGGACCGGGTTGCTGAGGCATCTTTTAGGCTTTTTTTTTAAGTTCCTTTCCCCATACTCATTACATTTCACTTAAGAAGAGTCAGTTACTCGGGTCACTCTTACAGTGTCACATGGAGCCTCACTCTGGCGTCTCCAGTTAATATCGTTCTCATTTTCGCATCGCACGTAGTGAAATATTGCTCTTTGAAGGCAGGTCATTTATGAGGAGCAGAAGTCCCAGTTCTGAACGTTGGGACAATACATACAATATTCTTGTTTCTTCTGTTATCTCTTCTCTCACCATCATCACCTGCTTTCTGTTCTTCAGATAAATTGGTATATATTTAGAGTCTTTCCTGCTTGTTATTTTAGCGTGTAGATCACACGTTGGTGTGGTACCGTCTTCATGTTATTCTTGACAGTCTTACCAAATGTACTTCGTTCATTTCTCTTTCCTGCAATATTTCCTTCGCTATATTGTATAACTAGAATATTCATAAAACAAGATTAGCAGTTTTCCGAGTCCATACTGGTTATCTTCTGGGAGTTTTTCCGTGTTCTTACAGGTTCCTCATTATCTTTTCTATTATCTTAGTTAATTGAGGTGTCAGTGATACTGACCTGTAGCTGAGTGCTTCCTGTCTCATTCACGGTGTTGTTATGTAAGAGGTTCACTTCCACTTATGTACATAAATGATTCAGAGAACCGACGAGTTGATAAATTAGACACATGTGCAACACTTGGGTATATCGCCACACAGTGGCTTCATCAGTCCAATACAGAGGACAATGGTGAAGCTCAGAAGAAGTTTGAGTTAATCAGTCCCTCAGCCTGATTGATGGGCTGATTACCTCAAACTCGTGCTGATCTTCGCCATTCTTCTCCGTACTGGACTGATGAAGTCACTGTGTGGCAAAACGTTATGACAATGTATCTAATTTACACACTTGCACCTGTCTACCAGCTGGCTGGTTTCTGTGCACCTGTCTACCAACTGGCTGATTTCTGTGTACCTGTCTATCAGCTGGCTGGTTTCTATGCACCTGTCTACCAGCTGGCTGGTTTCTGTGCACCTGTCTACCAGCTGGCTGGTTTCTGTGCACCTGTCTACCAGCTGGCTGGTTTCTGTGCACCTGTCTACCAGCTGGCTGGTTTCTGTGCACCTGTTTGCATCTCCTGTTCAGTGAGACACACTACTCTTATTATTACACTCATGGTGGTACTCCTCATCAGGTACCATTGCTTTGTTTGTATATAAATTTCCTTACCTTTGAAGGGCTCTTGATCCAAGGATATAGTGCTACCTTCATTTTCCATTAAGCAAGTGTAGTCTGCGACAGTCTCTGAACTCTCCATTGGTATGATTGTTTATCCCAGAACTTCTCATCTGTCCATCATTCAGTCAGTTTTGTGAGTGTCGTCTCGGCTATTGCTGTTACATCTTCCATTTCTGACAGTCTCCATTTTACAGTCTTTGTTTACAATGCCTTTTCTATTCATTTACTACACCTTACTACACTTTTAGCAAATTTCTGCACAACCCAAGTAACTCAGATAATCTGTCCCTCTTCACCTCAAAAATTCCTCTTAAAATGATACCCATCGTAGTACTTTTGTCAGGGTAGTCAAATTTACCATCTACCTCTCATATTTAATTCCCTTCGGTCCTAGCACTAATCTGGCTACAAACTTTTAAACTTTATTTTGTGCACGTGTTTGATTACAAGGGGCTCCATGATGGGGCTGCATACTTGGCCTTCAGTCTGACGTATGTGGTACATAATACTGTTCCTGTGAGCTGCCATCAGGTTATTACTGGTGTGTAGCCTCGGGTCTGCAGTTAACTGCGTTCTTTACCGACAATGTTTGTCATACTGACTGAGGGTGTGTTTATCACCTGTAATCTTAGCGCAGTGCAAACGTTTACTCCTGGATTATGAATACCAGATTACCTAGGTAAAGACTCTTGTCAGCTCAAGCTGTGGAAAGTTGTAATCGCTTCGCCCTTACTCTCAGCCAAGCTCACATTAAAGATTAAGACACTTGTGCAACAGTTGGATATCATTATTGATGAAACGTTTCGCCTACACAGTAGGATTCTTCAGTCAAATACAGAGGGAACAGTAGTAATGAAATATAAATGATGCAATCAGTCCATCAACCTTGGAGAAAAATGTATTAGAGGTGGTCAGTCCCTCAGCCTGGAGAAGAAGTAGCTTCAAGGTCCTGACCATAGAGCTTACCTCTTCTCCAGGCATAGGGACTGACCACCTCAAATACCTTTTCTCCAAGGTTAATGGACTGATTACATCATCTTTATTTCATTACTACCGCTGCCTCTGTATTTGACTGAAGAAGTCTACTGTGTAGGCGAAACATTTCATCAAGATACCTAACTGTTGCACATGTGCCTTAATCTTCAACTTGTCGGTATTTTATACCATTTTCAATAAGCTCTCATTAATCGGTGGGTACTGAGGTATATTAACAGATAAACACTGAGAGATTACCGTAATTATTTTGTATTGTCGACAATCTTTCAACCTAATCAGCTAACTGATGGAGTAGCGGGGAATATATATCTGTGTTCTGTAATAAAGATAACAGGTCTGGTACCACTGCTGCTAATTCCAAGCAGCAGTGGTACCAGACCTGTTGTAACACATGGAAAATTCTTTGGGAAACTCTACGGAACTATTGTACCGCATTTCACTATCACCTTCAAACTTGTTGCTCAATTTCCTCTTATATTTACTGTTTATATGATGAAGGTAATTAGTGTGACTGCTGTGTCACTAACAGATGGTGAGAGACAACATCACTATCATGACAGTACTGTTATCTTACTAACAGATGGTGAGAGACAACATCACTATCATGACAGTACTGTTATCTTACTAACAGATAGTGAGATACAACTTCACCATCATGACAGTACTGTTATCTTACTAACAGATGGTGAGAGACAACATTATCATCATCATCATGAGAGTGTTACCCACAACATTATAACTTTGTCATTACCTGTGACCCCTGCGGCTAGTACCTATTAAGATGCCAATATCATTATCTGTGACCCCTGTTTCTGGTACCTTTTAAGAAGTCACTATTATCTATGGCGTACCTATTAATAGGTCACTATCATTTAAGTAATAATCAGATCTCCTGGACACAGTAATGCTGATACTTAACATAAGCAAGCTTAAGTTAGCGGTATAACGTTATTTTGTATGTTTAATTACATAATGTATGAAAAATTAAGCTGTTTAATTATATAGGAGAGAGTATATAGTGACTGACTCAGACACTCGTACTGATATATACACATTGTCAAAAAACTCTCCATACAAAGTTAAATTTAGCAATATTAGCAAGATGTAACGTTATATACAGAGTATTCTCTACATGACAGTTGTTGTAAACACAGAGATGACCTTCTCCTACTCAAAGTGAACTCCTCTTAACATATTTGGTGTTGTGCGTTTTAATGGAGCTATGAATGCGTTCTTTTAAGTGATCCATGTGTTGCATCCTTTAAGTGATCCATGTGTTGCATCCTTTAAGTGATCCATGTGTTGCATCCTTTAAGTGATCCATGTGTTGCATCCTTTAAGTGATCCATGTGTTGCATCCTTTAAGTGATCCATGTGTTGCATCCTTTAAGTGATCCATGTGTTGCATCCTTTCCTAGTACACTGTGGCCTTGTATGTGTACAAACACACACACACACACACACACACACACCTACCTACACTTACACATACCTATCTTTTTGGAAATATAGGTTTGTGTACTACACAGTGAGGATCAACACTACACAGTGAGGATCAACACTACACAGTGAGGATCAACACTACACAGTGAGGATCAACACTACACAGTGAGGATCAACACTACACAGTGAGGATCAACACTACACAGTGAGGATCAACACTACACAGTGAGGATCAACACTACACAGTGAGGATCAACACTACACAGTGAGGATCAACACTACACAGTCAGGATCAACACTACACAGTGAGGATCAACACTACACAGTCAGGATCAACACTACACAGTCAGGATCAACACTACACAGTCAGGATCAACACTACACAGTCAGGATCAACACTACACAGTGAGGATCAACACTACACAGTCAGGATCAACACTACACAGTCAGGATCAACACTACACAGTCAGGATCAGCACTGCACAGTGAGGATCAACACTACACAGTGAGGATCAACACTACACAGTCAGGATCAACACTACACAGTCAGGATCAACACTACACAGTGAGGATCAACACTACACAGTCAGGATCAACACTACACAGTCAGGATCAACACTACACAGTCAGGATCAGCACTGCACAGTGAGGATCAACACTACACAGTGAGGATCAACACTACACAGTGAGGATCAACACTACACAGTCAGGATCAACACTACACAGTCAGGATCAACACTACACAGTCAGGATCAACACTACACAGTGAGGATCAACACTAAACAGTCAGGATCAACACTACACAGTCAGGATCAACACTACAGAGTGAGGATCAACACTACACAGTGAGGATCAACACTAAACAGTCAGGATCAACACTACACAGTCAGGATCAACACAGTGAGGATCAACACAGTGAGGATCAACACTACACAGTGAGGATCAACACTACACAGTCAGGATCAACACTACACAGTCAGGATCAACACTACACAGTCAGGATCAACACTACACAGTCAGGATCAACACTACACAGTCAGGATCAACACTACACAGTCAGGATCAGCACTACGCAGTGAGGATCAGCACTACACAGTGAGGATCAACACTACGCAGTCAGGATCAACACTACACGGTGAGGATCAACACAGGATCAACACTATACAGTTAGGATCAGCACTGCACAGTTAGGATCAACACTACACAGTGAGGATCAACACTACACAGTCAGGATCAACACTACACAGTCAGGATAAACACTACGCAGTCAGGATCAACACTACACAGTCAGGATCAACACTACACGGTGAGGATCAACACAGGATCAACACTGCACAGTTAGGATCAACACTGCACAGTGAGGATCAACACTACACAGTCAGGATCAACACTACACAGTCAGGATCAACACTACACAGTGAGGATCAGCACTACACAGGATCAACCCTACACAGTGAGGATCAACACTACACAGTGAGGATCAACACTACACAGTGAGGATCAACACTACGCAGTCAGGATCAACACTACACAGTCAGGATCAACACTACTCGGTGAGGATCAACACTATACAGTAAAGAACAACACTGCACAGTTAGGATCAACACTACACAGTGAGGATCAACGCAGTGAGGATCAACACATTGAGGATCAACACAGTGAGGATCAACACTACACAGTCAGGATCAACACTACACAGTAAGGATCAACAGTACACAGTAACGATCAACAGTAAACAGTGAGGATCAACACTACACAGTCAGGATCAACACTATACAGGATCAACACTACACAGTAACGATCAACAGTAAACAGTCAGGATCAACACTACACAGTCAGGATCAACACTATACAGGATCAACACTACACAGTAAAGATCAACAGTACACAGTCAGGATCAACAATACACAGTCAGGATCAACACTACACAGTCAGGATCAACACTACACAGTAAGGATCAACAGTACACAGTAACGATCAACAGTAAACAGTCAGGATCAACACTACACAGTCAGGATCAACACTATACAGGATCAACACTACACAGTAAAGATCAACAGTACACAGTCAGGATCAACACTACACAGTCAGGATCAACACTACACAGTAAAGATCAACAGTACACAGTCAGGATCAACAATACACAGTCAGGATCAGCACTACACAGTGAGGATCAACACTACACAGTCAGGATCAACACTACACAGTCAGGATCAACACTACACAGTCAGGATCAACACTACACAGTGAGGATCAACACTACACAGTCAGGATCAACACTACACAGTCAGGATCAACACTACACAGTCAGGATCAACAGTACACGGTCAGGATCAACACTACACAATCAGGATCAGCACTTCACAGTCAGGATAAACAGTACACAGTCAGGATCAGCACTACACAGTACGGATCAACACTACACAGTCAGGATCAGCACTACACAGTCAGGATCAACACTACACAGTCAGGATCAACACTACACAGTACGGATCAACACTACACAGTCAGGATCAACACTACACAGTCAGGATCGACAGTACACAGCCAGGATCAACACTACACAGTCAGGATCAACACTACACAGCCAGGATCAACAGTACACAGTCAGGATCAGCACTACACAGGATCAACACTACACAGTCAGGATCAACACTATACAGCCAGGATCAACACTACACAGTCAGGATCGACAGTACACAGCCAGGATCAACAGTACACAGTCAGGATCAGCACTACACAGGATCAACACTACACAGTCAGGATCAACAGTACACAGTCAGGATCAGCACTACACAGTACGGATCAACAGTACACAGTCAGGATCAACACTACACAGTCAGGATCGACAGTACACAGCCAGGATCAACACTACACAGTCAGGATCAACAGTACACAGTCAGGATCAACAGTACACAGTCAGGATCAGCACTACACAGGATCAACACTACACAGTCAGGATCAACACTACACAGTCAGGATCAACAGTACACAGTCAGGATCAACAGTACACAGTCAGGATCAGCACTACACAGGATCAACACTACACAGTCAGGATCAACACTACACAGCCAGGATCAACACTACACAGTCAGGATCAACAGTACACAGTCAGGATCAGCACTACACAGGATCAACACTACACAGTCAGGATCAACAGTACACAGTAAGGATCAACAATACACAGTCAGGATCAACACTACACAGTCAGGATCAGCACTACACAGCCAGGATCAACACTACACAGTGAGGATCAACACTACACAGTCAGGATCAGCACTACACAGTCAGGATCAGCACTACACAGTCAGTCAGGATCAACACTACACAGTCAGGATCAACACTACACAGTCAGGATCAACACTACACAGTCAGGATCAACACTACACAGTCAGGATCAACACTACACAGTCAGGATCAGCACTACACAGTCAGGATCAACACTACACAGTAAGGATCAGCACTACACAGGATCAACACTACACAGTAAGGATCAACAGTACACAGTAAGGATCAACAGTGCACAGTAAGGATCAGCACTACACAGTCAGGATCAGCACTACACAGTCAGGATCAACACTACACAGTCAGGATCAACACTACACAGTCAGGATCAGCACTACACAGTCAGGATCAACACTACACAGTAAGGATCAGCACTACACAGGATCAACACTACACAGTAAGGATCAACAGTACACAGTAAGGATCAACAGTGCACAGTAAGGATCAGCACTACACAGTCAGGATCAGCACTACACAGTCAGGATCAGCACTACACAGTCAGGATCAACACTACACAGTAAGGATCAGCACTACACAGGATCAACACTACACAGTCAGGATCAACACTACACAGTAAGGATCAACACTACACAGTAAGGATCAGCACTACACATGATCAACACAACACAGTAAGGATCAACAGTACACAGTAAGGATCAACAGTACACAGTAAGGATCAGCAGTACACAGTAAGGATGAACAGTATACAGTAAGGATCAACAGTACACAGTAAGGATCAACAGTATACAGTAAGGATCAAGAGTACACAGTAAGGATCAACAGTACACGTGGATTTGTTAATTATCATTAATTAGCTAATCTGTTTGCCTACTGTTTTGCTCATCTGTCGACCTACTGTTGAACTGTTACTACTGTTGAACTGTTACTACTGTTGAACTGTTACTACTGTTAAACTGTTTCTACTGTTAAACTGTTACTACTGTTGAACTGTTACTACTGTTGAACTTTACTGTTGAACTGTAACTACTGTTGAACTTTACTGTTGAACTGTTACTACTGTTGAACTTTACTGTTGAACTGTAACTACTGTTGAACTTTACTGTTGAACTGTTACTACTGTTGAACTGTTACTACTGCTAAACTCTTACTACTGTTAAACTGTTACTACTGTTAATCTGTTACTACTGTTGAACTGTTACTACTGTTGAACTGTTACTACTGTTGAACTGTTACTACTGTTAAACTGTTACTACTGAACTGTTGCTACTCTTATACTGTTAAAAACTGTTACTACTGTTGAACTGTTCCTGCTGTTGGACTGTTACTACTGTTGGACTGTTACTACTGTTGGACTGTTACTACTGTTGAACTGTTACTACTGTTGAAAAGTTACTACTGTTGAACTGTTACTACCGTTTAACTGTTACTACTGTTGAACTTTACTGTTGAACTGTTACTACTGTTGAACTGTTACTACCGTTAAACTGTTACTACTGTTGAACTTTACTGTTGAACTGTTACTACTGTTGGACTGTTACTACTGTTGAACTGTTACTACTGTTGAAAAGTTACTACTGTTGAACTCTTACTACTGTTGAACTGTTACTACTGTTGAACTTTACTGTTGAACTGTTACTACTGTTGAACTGTTACTACTGTTGAATTGTTACCACTGTTGAACTGTTCCTACTGTTGAACTGATGCTCCTGTTGAACTGTTCTGTTGAACTGTTGCTGATGTTGAGCTGTTATTACTGTTGAACTGTTACTACTGTTGAACTGTTACGACTGTTGAACTGTTAGTACTTTTGAACTGTTTCTACTGTTGAACTGTTGCTACTGTTACTACTGTTGAACTGTTTCTACTGTTGAACTTTCACTACTGTTCAACTGTTGTTACTGTTACTACTGCTGAACTGTTGTTAAAGTTGAAATGTTGCTACTGTTACTACTGTTGAACTGTTAGTACTGTTACTGCTGTTGAGCTGTTATTACTGTTGAACTGTTACTATTGTTGAACTGTTACTTCTGCTAAACTGTTACTACTGTTGAACTGTTACTACTGTTGAACTGTTGTTAAAGTTAAAATGTTGCTACTGTTAGTACTGTTGAACTGTTAGTACTGTTACTATTGTTGAACTGTTACTACTGTTGAACTGTTACTACTGTTAAACTGTTGTTACTGTTACTACTGTTGAACTGTTGTTAAAGTTGAAATGTTGCTACTGTTACTACTGTTGAACTGCTAGTACTGTTACTACTGTTGAACTTACTACTGTTGAACTGTTATTACTGTTGAACTGTTACTACTGTTGAACTGTTATTACTGTTGAACTGTTACTACTGTTAAATTGTTATTACTGTTGACCTGCTACTACTGTTGACCTGTTACTACTGTTGAACTGTTACTTCTCTTGAACTGTTACTACTGTTAAACTGTTACTGGTTCTCGGATCATCACACAAGCCGTCCGATCTCAGATCTGATCCCAGGCTTGATCAGCCTGGTTGCTGGTGTTGGCTGAGCGCAGACCAACATACGCACCACAGCCCGGCTCATTAGCAACTAACTTAAAGGCAGCCAGAGGGTGTTGAGGAGTCTTGGTTCCTTTACATTTATCTTGCACTATCGGTCAAGACTCGGGCTTTCGTAGGGAGTAGTTTTACCGCACATATTTGGGATCAGTCCCCGCAGTGTTATTCAGGTGTTTGAGGGAGAGAATATATGACGTCAGTCAACACCAGCTGGCTGTATTATGACGTCAGTCAAAACCACCAGCTGGTTGTATTATGACGTCAATCACCACCAGCTGGCTGCATTATGAGTCCAGTCAAGGCCGTCTGTATCATATTGACTCAAAGCCAGCTGGTTGAATCATAATGACACAAACCCAGCTGGTTGAATCATAATGACACAAACCCAGCTGGTTGAATCGTAATAATGCAAAGAGCCAGCTGGTTGAACCATAATGATGCAACAAATCCAACTGGCAAAATCAGTGACCCAATAGTCAACTGACTAGATCATAATGACGCAACAAAGCCAGCTGGTTGAATCATGACGCAACAAAGTTAGCTGACTGAATCATAATGACGCAACAAAGCCAGTTGGCTGCATCATAATGACGTAATGAAGCCAGTTGGCTGCATCATAATGACGTAATGAAACCAGTTGGCTGCATCATAATGACGCAATAAAGCCAGTTGGCTGCATCATAATGACGCAATAAAGCCAGTTGGCTGCATCATAATGACGTAAAGCCAGTTGGCTGCATCATAATGACGTAATAAAGCCAGTTGGCTGCACCATAATGACGTAATAAAGCCAGTTGGCTGCATCATAATGACGTAATAAAGCCAGTTGGCTACATCATAATGACGTAATAAAGCCAGTTGGCTGCATCATAATGACGTAATAAAGCCAGTTAGCTGCATCATAATGACGTAATGAAGCCAGTTGGCTGCATCATAATGACGTAATAAAGCCAGTTGGCTGCATAATGACGTAATAAAGCCAGTTAGCTGCATCATAATGGCGTAATGAAGCCAGTTGGCTGCATCATAATGACGTAATGAAGCCAATTGGCTGCATCATAATGACGTAATGAAGCCAGTTGGCTGCATCATAATGACGCAATAAAGTCAGTTGGCTGCATCATAATGACGTAATAAAGCCAGTTGGCCGCATCATAATGACGTTATAAAGCCAGTTGGCTGCATAATGACGTAATAAAGCCAGTTGGCTGCATCATAATGACGTAATAAAGCCAATTGGCTGCATCATAATGACGTAATAAAGCCAGTTGGCTGCATAATAATGACGTAATAAAGCCAGTTGGCTGCATCATAATGACGCAATAAAGCCAGTTGGCTGCATCATAATGACGTAATAAAGCCAGTTGGCTGCATCATAATGACGTAATAAAGCCAGTTGGCTGCATAATGACGCAATAAAGCCAGTTGGCTGCATCATAATGACGTAAAGCCAGTTGGCTGCATCATAATGACGCAATAAAGCCAGTTGGCTGCATCATAATGACGTAATAAAGCCAGTTGGCTGCATCATAATGACGTAATCAAGCCAGTTGGCTGCATCATAATGACGTAATAAAGCCAGTTGGCTGCATCATAATGACGTAATAAAGCCAATTGGCTGCATCATAATGACGTAATAAAGCCAGTTGGCTGCATCATAATGACGTAATCAAGCCAGTTGGCTGCATCATAATGACGTAATAAAGCCAGTTGGCTGCATCATAATGACGTAATAAAGCCAATTGGCTGCATCATAATGACGTAATAAAGCCAGTTGGCTGCATCATAATGACGTAATCAAGCCAGTTGGCTGCATCATAATGACGTAATAAAGCCAGTTGGCTGCATCATAATGACGTAATAAAGCCAATTGGCTGCATCATAATGACGTAATAAAGCCAGTTGGCTGCATCATAATGACGTAATAAAGCCAGTTGACTTTGCATTAATTTGTTGTATATCGGTTTTTCTCGAGCGGCAGAGCTGTCAGTGTACACCAGCTGTCAGTGTACACCAGCTGTCAGTGTACACCAGCTGTCAGTGTACACCAGCTGTCAGTGTACACCAGCTGTCAGTGTACACCAGCTGTCAGTGTACACCAGCTGTTAGTGTACACCAGCTGTCAGTGTACACCAGCTGCCAGTGTACACCAGCTGTCAGTGTATACCAGCTGTCAGTGTATACCAGCTGTCAGTGTACACCAGCTGTCAGTGTACACCAACTGTCGGTGTATACCAGCTGTCAGTGTATACCAGCTGTCAATGTATACCAGTTGTCAGTGTACACCAGCTGTCAATGTACACATGGTTCTTATGTGTACCAGCAGTGTACACACAGTATACAAGCTGTGTGTATATACAGGCTGTCAGAGTGTACACAAAATGAGTATACACAGTAGACAAGGTGTGCAGTACACACACACACATACGTGTACATAAAGCATGGGTGTACTTAAGCTGTAAGAATGCACAAGGTGTGAGAGTACACAAGGTAGAAGTGTACACAAGCTGTGAAAGTACAAGTGTAGACAATATGGGAGTGTACATAAGCTGTGAGAATACACATGATGAGTATACACAAGGTGTCAGTGTACACAGAGTGAACACAAGGTGTGTACATATGTCGTGAGTGAAGACAAACTGTGTGAGTTTCGGCTGAACTGCCACGTATAGATATACGTATCAGCCACGTACGTGTGTACGTGGCAGTCACGTACGTGTGTACGTGGTAGTCACGTACATGTGTAGCAGTGCTCACCATTTGTTCAGTAGGTCTCCTTTATATGTTATAAATAATATATCAGCGGCCTAGTTGACTGAAATGTGCACTGGTTGACACAGTGCACTGGTTGACACAGTGCACTGGTTGACAGTGCACTGGTTGACACAGTGCACTGGTTGACACAGTGCACTGGTTGGCACAGCGCACTGGTTGACACAGTGCACTGGTTGACAGTGCACTGGTTGACACAGTGCACTGGTTGACACAGTGCACTGGTTGACACAGTGCACTGGTTGACACAGCGCACTGGTTGACAGTGCACTGGTTGACACAGTGCACTGGTTGACACAGTGCACTGGTTGACACAGTGCACTAGTTGACACAGTGCACTGGTTGACACAGTGCACTAATTGACACAGTGCACTGCTGGACACAGTGCACTAGTTGACACAGTGCACTGGTTGACACAGTACACTGGTTGACACAGTGCACTAATTGACACAGTGCACTAAAGTTAGTTGTACTGGTTCACACAGTGAAGTGAAGTTAGCTGTACTGGTTCACACAGTGCACTGAAGTTAGTTGTACTAGTTCACAAAGTGCACTGGTTCACACAGTACACTGGTTCACACAGTACACTGAAGTTAGTTATACTGGTTCACACAGTGCACTGGTTCACACAGTGCACTGAAGTTAGTTGTACTAGTTCACAAAGTGCACTGGTTCACACAGTACACTGAAGTTAGTTATACTGGTTCACACAGTGCACTGGTTCACACAGTGCACTGAAGTTAGTTGTACTAGTTCACAAAGTGCACTGGTTCACACAGTACACTGGTTCACACAGTACACTGGTTCACACAGTGCACTGAAGTTAGTTGTACTAGTTCACAAAGTGCACTGGTTCACACAGTACACTGGTTCACACAGTACACTGAAGTTAGTTATACTGGTTCACACAGTGCACTGGTTCACACAGTGCACTGAAGTTAGCTGTACTGGTTCACACAGTGCACTGAAGTTAGTTGTACTAGTTCACAAAGTGCACTGGTTCACACAGTACACTGGTTCACACAGTACACTGAAGTTAGTTATACTGGTTCACACAGTGCACTGGTTCACGCAGTGCAATGAAGTTAGTTGTACTGGTTCACACAGTGCACTGAAGTTAGTTGTACTGGTTCACACAGTGCACTGAAGTTAGTTGTACTGGTTCACACAGTGCACTGAAGTTAGTTGTACTGGTTCACATAGTGTACTGAAGTTAGTTGTACTGGTTCACACAGTGCACTGAAGTTGTACTGGTTCACACAGTGACTGAAGTTAGTTGTACTGGTTCACAAAGTGCACTGAAGTTAGTTGTACTGGTTCACACAGTGCACTGAAGATAGTTGTACTGGTTCACACAGTGCACTGAAGTTAGTTGTACTGGTTCACACAGTGCACTGGTTCAGACGGTGCACTAAAGTTGTACTGGTTCACACAGTGCACTGAAATTAGTTGTACTGGTTCACACAGTGCACTGGTTCAGACGGTGCACTAAAGTTGTACTGGTTCACACAGTGCACTGGTTCAGACGGTGCACTAAAGTTGTACTGGTTCACACAGTGCACTGAAATTAGTTGTACTGGTTCACACAGTGCACTGAAGTTAGTTGTACTGGTTCACACAGTGCACTGAAGTTAGCTGTACTGGTTCACACAGTGCACTGAAGTTAGTTGTACTGGTTCACAAAGTGCACTGAAGTTAGTTGTACTGGTTCACACAGTGCACTGAAGATAGTTGTACTGGTTCACACAGTGCACTGAAGTTAGTTGTACTGGTTCACACAGTGCACTGAAGTTAGTTGTACTGGTTCACACAGTGCACTGAAGTTAGTTGTACTGGTTCACACAGTGCACTGAAGTTAGTTGTACTGGTTAAAACAGTGCACTGAAGTTAGTTGTACTGGTTCACACAGTGCACTGAAGTTAGTTGTACTGGTTCACACAGTGCACTGACGTTAGTTGTACTGGCTCACACAGTGCACTGAAGTTAGTTATATTGGTTCACACAGTGCACTGAAGTTAGTTGTACTGGTTCACACAGTGCACTGAAGTTAGTTGTACTGGTTCACACAGTGCACTGAAATTAGTTGTACTGGTTCACACAGTGCACTGAAATTAGTTGTACTGGTTCACACAGTGCACTGAAGTTAGTTGTATTGGTTCACACAGTGCACTGAAATTAGTTGGACTGGTTCACACAGTGCACTGAAGTTAGTTGTACTGGTTCACACAGTGCACTGAAATTAGTTGTACTGGTTCACACAGTGCACTGAAGTTAGTTGTACTGGTTCACACAGTGCACTGAAGTTAGTTGTACTGGTTCACACAGTGCACTGAAATTAGTTGTACTGGTTCACACAGTGCACTGAAGTTAGTTGTACTGGTTCACACAGTGCACTGAAGTTAGTTGTACTAGTTCACACAGTGCACTGAAGTTAGTTGTACTGGTTAAAGCAGTGCACTGAAGTTAGTTGTACTGGTTCACACAGTGCACTGAAGTTAGTTGTACTGGTTCACACAGTGCACTGAAGTTAGTTGTACTAGTTCACACAGTGCACTGAAGTTAGTTGTACTGGTTAAAGCAGTGCACTGAAGTTAGTTGTACTGGTTCACACAGAGCACTGAAGTTAGTTGTACTAGTTCACACAGTGCACTGAAGTTAGTTGTACTGGTTAAAGCAGTGCACTGAAGTTAGTTGTACTGGTTCACACAGTGCACTGAAGTTAGTTGTACTGGTTCACACAGTGCACTGAAGTTAGTTGTACTAGTTCACACAGTGCACTGAAGTTAGTTGTACTGGTTAAAGCAGTGCACTGAAGTTAGTTGTACTGGTTCACACAGTGCACTGAAGTTAGTTGTACTGGTTCACACAGTGCACTGAAGTTAGTTATAATGGTTCACACAGTGCACTGGTTCACAAAGTGCACTGAAGTTAGTTGTACTGGTTCACAGATTGCACTGAAGTTGTACTGGTTAAAACAGTGCACTGAAGTTAGTTGTACTGGTTCACACAGTGCACTGAAGTTAGTTATAATGGTTCACACAGTGCACTGGTTCACAAAGTGCACTGAAGTTAGTTGTACTGGTTCACACAGTGCACTGAAGTTAGTTGTACTAGTTAAAACAGTGCACTGAAGTTAGTTGAGTTAGTTGTACTGGTTCACACAGTGCACTGGTTGACACAGTGCACTGTAGTTAGATTGCACTGGTTGAAACAGTGCACTGTAGTTAGTAGCACTGGTTGACACAGTGCACTGAAGTTAGTTGCACTGGTTGACACAGTGCACTGAATTTATTTGCACTGGTTGACACAGTGCACTGTAGTTAGTAGCACTGGTTGACACAGTGCACTATATTTGCACTGGTTACATAGTGCACTGCAGTTAGTTGTACTAGTTCACACAGTGCACTGAAGTTAGTTGTACTGGTTGACACAGTGCACTGAAGTTAGTTGAACTGGTTGACACAGTGCACTGTAGCTAGTTGTACTGCTTGACACAGTGCACTGAAGTTAGTAGCACTGGTTGACACAGTGCACTGTAGTTAGTAGCACTGGTCGACACAGTGCACTGAAGTTAGTTGTACTGATTGACACAGTGCACTGTAGTTAGTAGCACTGGTTGACACAGTGCACTGTAGTTAGTAGCACTGGTTGACACAGTGCACTGTAGTTGTACTGGTTGACACAGTGCACTGTAGTTGTACTGGTTGACACAGTGCACTGTAGTTAGTAGCACTGGTTGACACCGTGCACTGAAGTTCACCATACGTTCAGCATACGTTCACTGTCGAAGTATCTGTCTCCTGGTGTCTCTTACGTTCAGCATACGTTCACTGTACAAATGTGTCTCCTGGTCTCTCTTACGTTCAACATACGTTCACTGTTCAAGTGTCTGTCTCCTGGTCTCTCTTACGTTCAACATACGTTCACTGTTCAATTGTCTGTCTCCTGGTCTTCTCTTACGTTCACTGTTCAAGTGTCTGTCTCCTGGTCTCTCTTACGTTCAACATACGTTCACTGTTCAATTGTCTGTCTCCTGGTCTTCTCTTACGTTCACTGTTCAAGTGTCTGTCTCCCGGTCTATCTTACGTTCAGTGTTCAAGTTTCTGTCTCCTGAACTCTCTTGCGCTCAGTTTACGTTCAATGTTCAAGTTTCTGTCTCCCGGACTCTCTTGCGTTCAGTTTACGTTCAGTGTTTATGTTTCTGTCTCCTGAACTTTCTTGCGTTCAGTTTACGTTCAATGATCAAGTTTCTGTCTCCCGAACTTTCTTACGTTCAGTTTACGATCAATGTTCAAGTTTCTGTCTCCCGAACTTTCTTACGTTCAGTTTACGTTCAATGATCAAGTTTCTGTCTCCTGAACTTTCTTACGTTCAGTTTACGTTCAATGATCAAGTTTCTGTCTCCCGAACTTCCTTACGTTCAGTTTACGTTCAATGTTCAAGTTTCTGTCTCCCGAACTTTCTTACGTTCAGTTTACGTTCAATGTTCAAGTTTCTGTCTCCCGAACTTTCTTACGTTCAGTTTACGTTCAATGTTCAAGTTTCTGTCTCCCGAACTTTCTTGCGTTCAGTTTACGTTCAATGTTCAAGTTTCTGTCTCCCGAACTTTCTTACGTTCAGTTTACGTTCAATGTTCAAGTTTCTGTCTCTCGAACTTTCTTACGTTCAGTTTACGTTTAATGTTCAAGTTTCCGTCTCCCGAACTTTCTTACGTTCAGTTTACGTTCAATGTTCAAGTTTCTGTCTCCCGAACTTTCTTACGTTCAGTTTACGTTCAATGTTCAAGTTTCTGTCTCCCGAACTTTCTTACGTTCAGTTTACGTTTAATGTTCAAGTTTCCGTCTCCCGAACTTTCTTGCGTTCAGTTTACGTTCAATGTTCAAGTTTCTGTCTCCCGAACTTTCTTACGTTCAGTTTACGTTCAATGATCAAGTTTCTGTCTCCCGAACTTTCTTACGTTCAGTTTACGTTCAATGATCAAGTTTCTGTCTCCTGAACTTTCTTACGTTCAGTTTACGTTCAATGATCAAGTTTCTGTCTCCCGAACTTTCTTACGTTCAGTTTACGTTCAATGTTCAAGTTTCTGTCTCCCGAACTTTCTTACGTTCAGTTTACGTTCAATGTTCAAGTTTCTGTCTCCCGAACTTTCTTACGTTTAGTTTACGTTCAATGTTCAAGTTTCTGTCTCCCGAACTTTCTTACGTTCAGTTTACGTTCAATGATCAAGTTTCTGTCTCCTGAACTTTCTTACGTTCAGTTTACGTTCAATGATCAAGTTTCTGTCTCCCGAACTTTCTTACGTTCAGTTTACGTTCAATGTTCAAGTTTCTGTCTCCCGAACTTTCTTACGTTCAGTTTACGTTCAATGTTCAAGTTTCTGTCTCCCGAACTTTCTTACGTTCAGTTTACGTTCAATGATCAAGTTTCTGTCTCCTGAACTTTCTTACGTTCAGTTTACGTTCAATGATCAAGTTTCTGTCTCCCGAACTTTCTTACGTTCAGTTTACGTTCAATGTTCAAGTTTCTGTCTCCCGAACTTTCTTACGTTCAGTTTACGTTCAATGATCAAGTTTCTGTCTCCCGAACTTTCTTACGTTCAGTTTACGTTCAATGTTCGTCAGGAGACTTTGTTGAAAAAGTTTGTGATTTTAAGTCTTTGGAGTGAGAGTTTGTGAATAGTATTTATCCTGGAGCAGCATATGTATCCTGGAGTAACATATGTATCCTTGAGCAGCATATGTATCCTGGGGCAACATATGTATCCTGGAGCAGCATATGTATCCTGGAGCAGCATATGTATCCTGGGGCAACATATGTATCCTGGAGCACCATATGTATCCTGGAGCAGCATATGTCTCCTGGAGCACCATATGTATCCTGGAGCAGCATATGTCTCCTGGAGCACCATATGTATCCTGGAGCACCATATGTATCCTGGAGCAGCATATGTATCCTGGAGCACCATATGTATCCTGGAGCACCATATGTATCCTGGAGCACCATATGTATCCTGGAGCAGCATATGTATCCTGGAGCACCATATGTATCCTAGAGCACCATATGTATCCTGGAGCAGCATATGTATCCTGGAACAGCATATGTATCCTGGAGCAACATATGTATCCTGGAGCAACATATGTATCCTGGAGCAGCATATGTATCCTGGAGCACCATATGTATCCTGGAGCACCATATGTATCCTGGAGCAACATATGTTTCCTGGAGCAACATATGTATCCTGGAGCAACATATGTATCCTGGAGCACCATATGTATCCTGGAGCAACATATGTATCCTGGAGCACCATATGTATCCTGGAGCAACATATGTATCCTGGAGCACCATATGTATCCTGGAGCACCATATGTATCCTGGAGCAACATGTGTATCCTGGAGCAACATATGTATCCTGGAGCAACATATGTATCCTGGAGCAGCATATATATCCTGGAGCAGCATATGTATCCTGGAGCACCATATGTATCCTGGAGCACCATATGTATCCTGGAGCAGCATATGTATCCTGGAGCACCATATGTATCCTGGAGCACCATATGTATCCTGGAACAGCATATGTATCCTTGAGTAGCATATGTATCCTGGGGCACCATATGTATCCTGGAGCACCATATGTATCCTGGACCAGCATATGTATCCTGGAACAGCATATTTATCCTGGAGCACTATATGTATCCTGGAGCAGCATGTGTATCCTGGAGCACTATATGTATCCTGGAGCAGCATATGTATCCTTGAGCCCCATATGTATCCTGGAGCAGCATGTGTATCCTGGAGCACTATATGTATCCTGGATCAGCATATGTATCCTGGAGCACCATATGTATCATGGAGCAGCATATGTATCCTTGAGCAACATATGTATCCTTGAGGAGCATATGTATCCTGGAGCACCATATGTATCCTGGAGCACCATATGTATCCTGGAGCAACATATGTACCCTGGAGCAACATATGTATCCTTGAGCAACATATGTATTTTGGAGCACCATATGTATCCTGGAGCACCATATGTATCCTGGAGCACCATATGTATCCTGGAGCACCATATGTATCCTGGAGCAGCATATGTATCCTGGAGCACCATATGTATCCTGGAGCAGCATATGTATCCTGGAGCAGCATATGTATCCTGGAGCACTATATGTATCCTGGAGCACCATATGTATCCTGGAGCACCATATGTATCCTGGAGCACCATATGTATCCTGGAGCACCATATGTATCCTGGAGCAGCATATGTATCCTGGAGCAGCATGTGTATCCTGGAGCACTATATGTATCCTGGAGCAGAATATGTATCCTGGGGCACCATATGTATCATGGAGCAGCATATGTATCCTGGAGCAGCATATGTATCCTGGGGCACCATATGTATCCTGGAGCACCATATGTATTCTGGAGCACCATATGTATCCTGGAGCAGCATATGTATCCTGGAGCAGCATATGTATCCTGGAGCAGCATATGTATCCTGGAGAACCATATGTATCCTGGAGCACCATATGTATCGTGGAGCACCATATATATCCTGGAGCAGCATATGTCTCCTGGAGCACCATATGTATCCTGGAGCACCATATGTATCCTGGAGCAGCATATGTATCCTGGAGCACTATATCCTGGAGCAGCATATGTAGCCTGGAGCAGCATATGTATCCTGGAACACTATATGTATCCTGGAGCAGCATATGTATCCTCTAGCAGCATATGTATCCTGGAGCAGCATATGTATCCTGGAGCAGCATATGTAATCTGAAGCAGCATATGTATCCTGGAGCAGCATATGTATCCTGGAGCAGCATATGTATCCTGGAGCACCATATGTATCCTGGAACAGCATATGTATCCTGGAACAGCATATGTATCTTGGAGCAGCATATGTATCCTGGAGCAGCATATGTATCCTGGAGCAGCATGTGTAATCTGAAGCAGCATATGTATCCTGGAGCAGCATATGTATCCTGCAGCAGCATATGTATCCTGCAGCAGCATGTGTAATCTGGAGCAGCATATGTATTCTGGAGCAGGATATGTATCCTGGAGCAGGATATGCATCCAGGAGCAGCATATGTATCCTGGAATAGCATATGTATCCTGGAGCACCATATGTATCCTGGAGCACTATATGTATCCTGGAGCAGCATATGTATCCTGGAGCACCATATGTATCCTGGAGCAGCATATGTATCCTGGAGCATCATATGTATCCTGGAACACCATATGTATCATGGAGCAGCATATGTATCCTGGAGCAGCATATGTATCCTGGGGCACCATATGTATCCTGGAGCAGCATATGTATCCTGGAGCATCATATGTATCCTGGAACACCATATGTATCATGGAGCAGCATATGTATCCTGGGCACCGTATGTATCCTGGAGCAGCATATGTATTCTGGAGCACCATATGTATCCTGTAGCAGCATATGTATCCTTGAGCAGCATATGTATCCTGGAGTACCATAAACAATCACCTTAAACAAGAACATAAACAATCACCTTAAACAAGATGGACATAAACAATCACCTTAAACAAGAACATAAACAATCACCTTAAACAAGATGGACATAATCACCTTAAACAAGAACACAAACAATCACCTTAAACAAGATGGACATAAACAATCACCTTAAACAAGATGGACATAAACAATCACCTTAAACAAGAACATAAACAATCACCTTAAACAAGATGGACATAAACAATCACCTTAAACAAGATGGACATAAACAATCACCTTAAACAAGAACATAAACAATCACCTTAAACAAGATGGACATAAACAATCACCTTAAACAAGATGGACATAAACAATCACCTTAAACAAGAACATAAACAATCACCTTAAACAAGATGGACATAAACAATCACCTTAAACAAGAACATAAACAATCACCTTAAACAAGAACATAAACAATCACCTTAAACAAGATGGACATAAACAATCACCTTAAACAAGAACATAAACAATCACCTTAAACAAGATGGACATAAACAATCACCTTAAACAAGGACATAAACAATCACCTTAAACAAGATGGACATAAACAATCACCTTAAACAAGGACATAAACAATCACCTTAAACAAGATGGACATAAACAATCACCTTAAACAAGGACATAAACAATCACCTTAAACAAGATGGACATAAACAATCACCTTAAACAAGGACATAAACAATCACTTTAAACAAGATAGACATAAACAATCACCTTAAACAAGATAGACATAAACAATCACCTTAAACAAGATGGACATAAACAATCACCTTAAACAAGATGGACATAAACAATCACCTTAAACAAGATGGACATAAACAATCACCTTAAACAAGGACATAAACAATCACCTTAAACAAGATGGACATAAACAATCACCTTAAACAAGGACATAAACAATCACCTTAAACAAGATGGACATAAACAATCACCTTAAACAAGAAGGACATAATCACCTTAAACAAGGACATAAACAATCACCTTAAACAAGATGGACATAAACAATCACCTTAAACAAGAAGGACATAAACAATCACCTTAAACAAGATGGACATAAACAATCACCTTAAACAAGAAGGACATAAGCAATCACTTTAAACAAGATAGACATAAACAATCACCTTAAACAAGGACATAAACAATCACCTTAAACAAGAAGGACATAAACAATCACCTTAAACAAGAAGGACATAAACAATCACTTTAAACAAGATAGACATAAACAATCACCTTAAACAAGGACATAAACAATCACCTTAAACAAGGACATAATCACCTTAAACAAGGACATAAACAATCACTTTAAACAAGATGGACATAAGAGAAGTACTGAAAAGTCAAAACCTAGAAAGCCTAAGAAGGTTGCTAAGGAGCTTGCCAGATATATACAAAGAGTGGGAAACAAGAGGTAAGGAACAAGAAAAGGGAAAAAGCGAAAATAAAGGTAAAGAGCAAGGAGTCGAAGAGTGGAGAATGTCATTCAGAACGAGTCGGAAAAGAACAAAACATGGGTACATAACATAGAGAAAAGGGAAAGGGAGGAAGAACAAGCTAGAGCAGGAACAAACGAAAATGAAAAAAGGGAAGAAATACACCTAGATGAAAGTAAACAAGAGAATACAGATCAGGTGGCAGAACTTGAGAAAGATTCAGACTCAGTAAATATAGTCAGAACATTTGCAGATACTAGGCAAAACTTGAGTGTGTATATGGCAGAGCTTGCTGGAATAAACAACAGAAAATGTGCCAACATGTTGAGAAAGGGAAGGTGTCGCTCTGACGAAGAGTGCAGCAGGTACTTCCTCCCAGTGATGTGCAAAGCTTCAACACAGTTCAGAAAATGTTATGACCTGAAGTGCCCAGACTATCGTGTAAAAGGAACGCGGCGCTACAGATTATTATTATAATCAAGGGGGAAGCGCTAAACCCGGAGGATTATACAGCGCCTGGGGGGGGGGATGTGGAAGGCATTCAGGCTTAATTCGGGGAACTGGAGCACAGATCCAATTCCCTAAATCAAGAGCCCCTCACCAACATCAAGAGAAAGCAGAGAAATGGAAAATGAATAGCAATCTTTTTTAGACAAGATAAGATAAGATTTCGTTCGGATTTTTAACCCCGGAGGGTTAGCCACCCAGGATAACCCAAGAAAGTCAGTGCGTCATCGAGGACTGTCTAACTTATTTCCATTGGGATCCTTAATCTTGTCCCCCAGGATGCGACCCACACCAGTCGACTAACACCTAGGTACCTATTTGCTGCTAGGTGAACAGGACAACAGGTGTAAGGAAACGTGTCGAAATGTTTCCACCCGCCGGGAATCGAACCCGGGCCCTCCGTGTTTGAAGCGGGAGCTTTAGCCACCAGGCCACCGGGCCAGATAGACAAAACGGGGGAATGGTACAAATGGGCAGCACAATGGGACATACCAAACCAGGCATCAGCCCATCAGGGCTGAATACACAATCAAATGCAAAGTCAGTACTGGAGAAACCAGGGGTATGTACACCAGGGGCAGTACCAGGTAGTTCTTCATCAGTGGTACTAACGCACAGCAAAACAAAACATCCCAAAGGGTAATTCCTGCTTCATATTTGCAAATATTCAGGATTTGAAATCTAAGAAAAATGACAAAGTAAGTTATGTCAGCGGGCTCCTGTCAGAAGCAAATACCATGTTTGGAGCATTTACAGAAACACACACAAGGGATGTTTTGGACAGAGATAAATATAGAAAACTAACATGTATAGATATAAATTAATAGGTCACAGGGAGGAGTAGGACTATGTATAAAGTACTTTGTTGTACAGAAGTGCTGAACTCTACGAATGATGTAGTAGAAATTCTAGGCATTAAAGTTGAAAATATGAATTTGGTAATTAACCTAGTATATAAACCTCCATTAGCAACTGCTGAGGAATTCACAGATCAGCTAAGGAAGATAGATATCTATCTGGATAGGCTAGAAAATCGTACATCAAATATTTTACTCCTTGGAGATTTTAATCTCCCACATGTAAAACTGAAGATGGCGCAACGCAATGTTGTAGCAGAAATGTCTCCTGGAAGCACCCTGGCTCAGCAGGCACATACCTGGGAACTAATGAGGCTTTGTGAAAAGTACTCATTGAACCAACAGATAATTGATCCCAGTAGAAATGAAAATGCCCTGGCTTTGATATTCACAAACAACGAGGAACTAATCAGAGACATAACAGTTACAAAAACAACATCATAGAGGTTCAAACGAGTATTAACTCAGGGTTAGGAAACTGCATCACTAATGTTAGAGACGGGATGTTCAGTAAGTTGAATTTTAACAACCATAGAATTGACTGGAAAAAAAATAAACCATGAGCTATCAGACATGAGCACCCTTAATGGCCACCAGTGCCTAGAGAAGCTGGATAAAGAAGCATACAAAGTAAGTATGAAACATGTACCATTGAGAAAACCCAGAGGAAGATCAGATATAGAGAGAGAGCGTAGGAGATGGTACAGAAGAAGAAAACGGGTTACTGAACTGCTTAAAAACACAAATATGCTACAACAGAGGAAAGATAGACTTAGCAGAGAGATCACTGAATTAGAGCAAAAACTTAGGATGTCATACCTCACAGAAGAAGTACAAAGGGAACAAAAGGCCATAGAGGATATTGCAAGAAACCCAAAATATTTCTGTTCCTATGCAAAATCCAAACTGAGAACTACCTACAGAATTGGACCATTATTGAGAGGAGATTCGTATTCTGACGATGAACAGGAAATGAGTGAAATCCTAAAAGAACAGTATGAGTCGGTGTTCAGCAACCCACTAAATGACAGCAAGGTAGAAAATGCTGAAATATTTTTCGCTCCAGCAGAAGGCCGCGCAGACCAACTAACTGACATTTGTATAAATCCCATAGATTTCGAAAAAGAAATGGATAACATGCCCACTCACTCAGCACCTGGACCAGATTCGTGGAATGCTCTGTTTATAAAGAAGTGCAAAGTACCACTAGCACGAGCCCTCAGGAACACGTGAAAGACCTGGGAATAATTGTCAGCTGATCTCTCATTTAAAGACCATAAGACAAAGATCACGACAACCAGGAAGATGACTGGGTGGGTATTGAGAATTTTCAAAACAAGGGAAATAATGCCGATTACGACACTCTTCAAATCTCCAGTACTCCCTCACTCAGAATATTGCTCAGTGCTGAACAACTACAGAGATCATTTACGGCTCACATTGAGCCAGTAAAACACCTAAACTACTGGGAACGCCTGCAAGTCTTGAACATGTACTCATTGGAGCGGAGAAAAGAGATACATGATAATATATACCTGGAAAATACTCGAGGGCCTGGTCCCAAATCTGCACACTGCCAAAACAATGTACCGGAGTGAGAGATATGGGAGGAAGTGTAAAATAAACCCAGTGAGGAGCAGGGGTGCGGTGGGGACAATAAGGGAACACTGTATTAACATCCGGGGTCCCAGACTATTCAACTTACCAGAAGATATCAGAAACACGGAAACTGAACAAGTATCTTCACCAGTTGCCAGATCAACCAGGCTGTGATGAATATGTGGGGTAGCGGGTCTCAAGCAGCAACAGCCTGGAATGACCAGGCAAGCACCAGACGAGCCTGGCCCATGACAAAGGCCAAAGGTATATTAAATGTGAGGTATGTATTCTGGAGCAGAATATGTATCCTACAGCAGGATATGTATCCTGGAGCAGAATATGTATCCTGAGCAGGATATGTATCCTGGAGCAGGATGTGTATCCTGGAGCAGGATGTGTATCCTGGAGCAGGATATGTATTCTGGAGCAGGATTTGTATCCTGGAGCAGGATGTGTATCCTGGAGCAGAATATGTATCCTGGAACAGGATATGTATCCTGGAGCAGGATGTGTATCCTGGAGCAGGAGTTGTATCCTGGATCAGGATGTGTATCCTGGAGCAGAATATGTATCCTGGAACAGGATATGTATCCTGGAGCAGGATGTGTATCCTGGAGCAGGAGTTGTATCCTGGATCAGGATATGTATCATGGAGCAGGATAAGTATCCTGGAGCAGGATATGTATTCTGGAGCAGGATATGTATACTGGAGCAGGATATGTATCCTGGAGCAGGATGTGTATTCTGCAGCAGAATATGTATCCTGGAGCAGGATTTGTATCGAGTAGGATGTGTATCCTGGAGCAGGATATGTATCCTGGAGCAGGATTTGTATCCAGTAGGATGTGTATCCTGGAGCAGGATGTGTATCCTGGAGCAGAATATGTATCCTGGAACAGAATATGTATCCTGGAGCAGGATGTGTATCCTGGAGCAGGAGTTGTATCCTGGATCAGGATATGTATCATGGAGCAGGATAAGTATCCTGGAGCAGGATATGTATCATGGAGCAGGATAAGTATCCTGGAGCAGGATATGTATTCTGGAGCAGGATATGTATCCTGGAGCAGGATGTGTATCATCGAGCAGGAGATGTATCCTGGAGCAGGATATGTATCCTGAAGCAGGATATGTATCCTGAAGCAGGATATGTATCCTGGAGCAGGATATGTATCCTGGAGCAGGATGTGTATTCTGCAGCAGGATATGAATCCTGGAGCAGGATGTGTATCCTGGAGCAGAATGTGTATCATCGAGCAGATGTATCCTGGAGCAGGATGTGTATCCTGGAGCAGGATATGTATCCTGGAACAGGATATGTATCCTGGAGCAGGATGTGTGTCCTGGAGCAGGAGTTGTATCCTGGAGCAGGATGTGTATCCTGGAGCAGGATGTGTATCCTGGAGCAGGATGTGTATCCTGGAGCAGGATTTGTATCCTGGAGCAGGATGTGTATCCTGAAGCAGAATATGTATCCTGGAACAGGATATGTATCCTGGAGAAGGATGTTCATCCTGGAGCAGGATTTGTATCCTGGAGCATAATGCTTCATTGTAATCTCTTACCTTAACAAGGATACACCCCTGTCCACCAACATACACACTGACCTTAACAAGGATACTCCCCTGTCCACCAACATACACACTGACCTTAACAAGGATACTCCCCTGTCCACCAACATACACACTGACCTTAACAAGGATACTCCCCTGTCCACCAACATACACGCTAAAACCATTACTGTAAGAGTGTGGTCCACCAACACAAAGGTACAACTAAACGAGTACACTTACTTGACTCCTTCATCAACCCTTGAACTCTTGTGGACCTGGACGTGGGCGTGACACGGACGAGTCCACAGGTCATAACAGTGAATTCTGAATGATGGATGTGGGTGAGGCGACCTTCTCTCACACTAACCTGTTCTTTGTTGACAACACCTGCACCACCTCAGTCATGGTGGCTGACAACACCTGCACCACCTCAGTCATGGTGGTTAACAACACTTGCACCACCTCAGTCATGGTGGCTGACAACACCTGCACCAACACACTGAAACGAGTATGCACAGATAAGGAGGGAGGCCCAGTGACTGTATGAAAACGACATAGCATCAAAAGTCAAGTCTGACCCGAAACTGCTGTATAGCCACATTAGAAGAAAGACAACAGTCAAAGACTAGGTGATCAGGCTGAGGAAAGAAGGTGGGGAACTCTCACGAAACGATCATGAGGTATGTGAGGAGGTCAACAAAAGATTTAAGGAAGTATTCACAGTGGAGACAGGAAGGACTCTGGGAAGACAGGACAGAGGGGGACACCAACAGGGAATACACCAACAAGTGCTGAATGACATAGACACAACTGAGGAGGAGGTGAAGAAGCTGCTAAGTGACCTTGATACCTCAAAGGCAATGGGACTGGACATCTCCCAGTGGGTCCTTAGAGAGGGAGCAGAAATGCTGTGTGTCCCATTAACCACAATCTTCAACACATTTCTTGAAACTGGGCAACTACCTGAGGTATAGAAGACGGCAAATGTAGTTCCCATTTTTGAAAAAAAAGGAGACAGAAAAGAGGGGCTAAACTACAGACCTGTGTCACTGACGTGTATAGTATGCAAAGTCATGGAGAAGATTATCAGGAGGAGAGTGGTGGAGCACCTGGAATGGAACAAAAGTATAAATGACAACTAGCACGGTTTCATGGAAGGCAAATCCTGTGTCACAAACCTTCTGGAGTTTTATGATAGAGTAATAGAAGTAATACACGAGAGGGGTGGGTTGATTGCATCTTCTTGGATTGCAAGAAGGCCTTCGACACAGTTCCTCACAAGAGATTAGTATAGAAACTAGAGGATCAGGCGCGTATAACGGGAAGGGCACTTCAATGGATCAGAGAATACCTGACAGGGAGGCAACAACGAGTCATGGTACGTGATGAGGTATCACAGTGGGCATTTATGACGAGCGGGGTCCCACAGGGTTCGGTCCTAGGACCAGTGCTATTTTTGGTATATGTTAATGACATGAAGGAAGGGATAGACTCAGAGGTGTCCCTGTTCGGAGATGTGAAATTAATGAGGAGAATTAAATCAGATGAGGATCAGGCAGGCCTTCAAAGAGGCCTGGACAGGCTGGACACGTGGTCCAGCAACTGGCTTCTCGAATTCAACCCTTCCAAATGCAAAGTCATGAAGATCGGAGAAGGGCAAAGAAGACCGCAGACAGAGTATAGGCCACGTGGCCAACGACTGCAATCCTCGCTCAAGGAGAAAGATCTTGGGGTGAGTATAACACCGAACACGTCTCCGGAAGCACACATCAACCAGATAACTGCTGCAGCATATGGGCGCCTGGCAAACCTGAGATTAGCATTCTGATACCTAAGTAAGGAATCTTTCAAGACACTGTATACCGTGTACGTTAGGCCCATACTGGAGTATGCAGCACCAGTTTGGAACCCACACCGGGTCAAGCACGTTAAGAAATTAGAGAAAGTGCAAAGGTTTGCGACAAGGTTAGTTCCATAGCTAAGGGGAATGTCCTATGAAGAAAGGTTGAGGGAAATCGGCCTGATGACACAGGAGGGATAGGGGAGACATGATAACGACATACAAAATACTGCGTGGAATAGACAAGGTAGACAGAGACAAGATGTTCCAAAGAGGGGACACAGACACAAGGGGTCACTACTGGAAGTTAAAGACTCAGATGAGCCACAGGGATGTTAGAAAGTATTTCTTCAGTCATAGAGTGGTCAGGAAGTGGAACAGTCTGGCGAGCGATGTAGTGGAGGCAGGAACCATACACAGCTTTAAGACGAGGTATGATAAAGCTCAGGGAGCAGGGAGAAAGAGGACCTAGTAGCGTTCAGGGAAGAGGCGGGGTCAGGAGCTGAGTCTCGACCCCTGCAACTACAATTAGGCGAGTACTGATGGTGGCTGACAACACCTGCACCACCACACTGATGGTGGCTGACAACACCTGCACCACCACACTGATGGTGGCTGACAACACCTGCACCACCACACTGATGGTGGCTGACAACACCTGCACCACCACACTGATGGTGGCTGACAATACCTGCACCACCACACTGATGGTGGCTGACAACACCTGCACCACCACACTGATGGTGGCTGACAACACCTGCACCACCACACTGATGGTGGCTGACAACACCTGCACCACCACACTGATGGTGGCTGACAACACCTGCACCACCACACTGATGGTGGCTGACAACACCTGCACCACCACACTGATGGTGGCTGACAACACCTGCACCACCACACTGATGGTGGCTGACAACACCTGCACCACCACACTGATGGTGGCTGACAACACCTGCACCACCACACTGATGGTGGCTGACAACACCTGCACCACCACACTGATGGTGGCTGACAACACCTGCACCACCACACTGATGGTGGCTGACAACACCTGCACCACCACACTGATGGTGGCTGACAACACCTGCACCACCACACTGATGGCTGACAACACCTGCACCACCACACTGATGGTGACTGACAACACCTGCACCACCACACTGATGGTGACTGACAACACCTGCACCACCACACTGATGGTGGCTGACAACACCTGCACCACCTCACTGATGGGGGCTGACAACACCTGCACCACCACACTGATGGTGGCTGACAACACCTGCACCACCACACTGATGGTGGCTGACAACACCTGCACCACCACACTGATGGTGGCTGACAACACCTGCACCACCACACTGATGGTGGCTGACAACACCTGCACTACCACACTGATGGTGGCTGACAACACCTGCAACACCACACTGATGGTGGCTGACAACACCTGCACCACCACACTGATGGTGGCTGACAACACCTGCACCACCACACTGATGGTGGCTGACAACACCTGCACCACCACACTGATGGTGACTGACAACACCTGCACCACCACACTGATGGTGGCTGACAACACCTGCACCACCACACTGATGGTGGCTGACAACACCTGCACCACCACACTGATGGTGGCTGACAACACCTGCACCACCACACTGATGGTGGCTGACAACACCTGCACTACCACAGTCATGGTGACTGACAACACCTGCACCATCTCAGTCATGGTGGCTGACAACACCTGCACCATCTCAGTCATGGTGGCTGACAACACCTGCACCATCTCAGTCATGGTGGCTGACAACACCTGCACCATCTCAGTCATGGTGGCTGACAACACCTGCACCATCTCAGTCATGGTGGCTGACAACACCTGCACCATCTCAGTCATGGTGGCTGACAACACCTGCACCATCTCAGTCATGGTGGCTGACAACACCTGCACCATCTCAGTCATGGTGGCTGACAACACCTGCTCCACCTTAGTCATGGTGACTGACAACACCTACACCACCTCAGTCATGGTGACTGACAACACCTACACCACCTCAGTCATGGTGGCTGACAACACCTGCAACACCTTAGTCATGGTGACTGACAACACCTGCACCACCTCAGTCATGGTGGCTGACAACACCTACACCACCTTAGTCATGGTGACTGACAACACCTGCACCACCACAGTCATGGTGGCTGACAACACCTGCACCACCTCAGTCATGGGGACTGACAACACCTGCACGACCAGTCTTGGTGACTGACAACACCTGCACCATCTCAGTCACGGTAGCTGACAACACCTGCACCACCACAGTGTTGGTGACTGGCAACACCTGCACCACTTCAGTCATGGTGACTGACAACACCTGCACCACCTCAGTCATGGTGACTGACAACACCTGCACCACCTCAGTTATGGTGACTGGCAACACCTGCACCACCTCAGTCATGGTGACTGACAACACCTACACCACCTCAGTCATGGTGGCTCACAACACCTGCACCACCTCAGTCATGGTGACTGACAACACCTGCACCACCATAGTGATGGTTACTGACAACACCTGCACCACCACCACAGTCATGGTGACTGACAACACATGTACCACGAGTGTTGCACCGCAGTGAATGCACCAACACGGTGAGTGTTGCAACACAGTGAATGCACCAACACGGTGAGTGTTGCAACACAGTGAATGCACCAACACGGTGAATGCACCAACACGGTGAGTGTTGCAACACGGTGAATGCACCAACACGGTGAGTGTTGCAACACGGCGAATGCACCAACACGGTGAGTGTTGCAACACGGCGAATGCACCAACACGGTGAGTGTTGCAACACGGTGAATGCACCAACACGGTGAGTGTTGCAACACGGTGAATGCACCAACACGGTGAGTGTTGCAATACGGCGAATGCACCAACACGGTGAGTGTTGCAACACGGCGAATGCACCAACACGGTGAGTGTTGCAACACGGTGAATGCACCAACACGGTGAGTGTTGCAACACGGCGAATGCACCAACACGGTGAGTGTTGCAACACGGTGAATGCACCAACACGGTGAGTGTTGCAACACGGTGAATGCACCAACACGGTGAGTGTTGCAACACGGTGAATGCACCAACACGGTGAGTGTTGCAACACGGTGAATGCACCAACACGGTGAGTGTTGCAACACGGTGAATGCACCAACACGGTGAGTGTTGCAACACGGCGAATGCACCACCACACTGATGGTGGCTGACAACACCTGCACTACCACACTAATGGTGGCTGACAACACCTGCACCACCACACTGATGGTGGCTGACAACACCTGCACCACCACACTGATGGTGGCTGACAACACCTGCACCACCACACTGATGGTGGCTGACAACACCTGCACCACCACACTGATGGTGGCTGACAACACCTGCACCACCACACTAATGGTGGCTGACAACACCTGCACCACCACACTAATGGTGGCTGACAACACCTGCACTACCACAGTCATGGTGACTGACAACACCTGCACCATCTCAGTCATGGTGGCTGACAACACCTGCACCATCTCAGTCATGGTGGCTGACAACACCTGCACCATCTCAGTCATGGTGGCTGACAACACCTGCACCATCTCAGTCATGGTGGCTGACAACACCTGCACCATCTCAGTCATGGTGGCTAACAACACCTGCACCATCTCAGTCATGGTGGCTGACAACACCTGCACCATCTCAGTCATGGAAATAAATGGTATAAAATACCGACACAATGGAAATATAAACACATATGCAGTATGATGTGATCCTTTATTGACTACGTTTCGCCCACACAGTGGGCTTTTTCAAGTCACAAACAGAACTACCTGGGGTGGAAGGAACGCGAGTATTTATAGTCAGGTTCAGAATGCTGAGGTCAGGTGGAGAATGCTGCATCTGATGATGTACCGAGTGGGGTTATAGAGTCTAAAATCTTGGGTAGCTTGGAAAGGAGATTGGACAAGTTTGTGAGCAGACCTTCTACAGTGTTCTTATGTGGGATAGCGATGAAGAAGTTTCTTGGCAAGTGGTTCAGCTATGTTATAGAAGCCACTATTCTGGTTGAAGTTGTCGGATATAGAAATAAGTGATGATTCCAGGATTCTTCGGTATTGAGTGTTGTCTTCTGTGGCGATGAGTCTTGAGTTTCTGTAGTTTATCAAGTGGTTGTGTGAATTACAACCACTTGATAAACGATTTCAGCGATTTCATCGACCTTGTTGAACTATGTGTTGGCTTTACGTGTTTCTCTTTCGAAAATCACCTCTTTCAGCAGACTTTTGGACTACCCATGGGTTCGCCACTCAGTGCGGTCCTGGCGGACCTATACATGGAACATCTAGAAGCCGAACGTTTCTCCACCATTATTCCTTCGTCTGTCACCTGGCTCCGTTATGTTGACGACATTCTCCTCATAACTCCTAAACGCTTCAATGTTAAAGCTCTCCAAGACAAGCTCAACCAGGTCGAGCCTTCAATCCAGTTCACACTTGAAGAAGTCGACAACACTCTTCCTTTCCTTGATGTTCTGCTTTGCAAAGCTGACCACGAACTTCGTTTTAAAGTCTATCGAAAACCCACCAACCAAAACGATCTTCTCCACTTCTACTCTCACCACGACACCAAAACCAAACGTGGTGTAATTATAGGCTTCTTCCTGCGTGCACTCAGAATCTGCAGCAATGAGTTTCTTGAAGAAGAATGCACGATGATTGAACAAGTATTTTCTAAACTCCACTATCCTCGTCACTTCATCAGAGACTGCAGACGACGGGCATTAAACATCTTCAACACACCCAGAGAAGACACTGCCGAGAAGAGATACATAGTCCTCCCCACCAACTCCATTGCCAAACACGTTTCCAACATCTTTTCCAATACCTCATTTCAAGTATCTACCTCCACAACCACGACCATCAAGGACATTACCAGTGTAAAGTAAAAGGACACAAGTGCAACTAATGTGACATTTATTGTGGCAACGTTTCGCTCTCCAGGAGCTTTATCAAGCTTTATGGCTTGATAAAGCTCCTGGAGAGCGAAACGTTGCCACAATAAATGTCACATTAGTTGCACTTGTGTCCTTTTACTTTACATATTGTCGGTAATTCTACCAACTTTATTACGACATTACCAGTGATAGACAGGACAAGCTTCCACCCTCTGCAGGGGTATACATAATCCCTTGGCATCATGAAAATCGTTCCACTGTCTTTATATCTCTGTGACTCGTCTGTGTCACCTGAACTATCAATGTTTGTGGTATGGTGGTGGTGGTGGTGTCTGGTCTGGTCCGCCATCATAGTCATGTTTCCTCGGTGTATTCCTCTCAGTTTTAATATTAGTAGAGTTGCGAACCTTTGTACTTCTGCTCCAGTTCCTTGAATTAGTAATTCAAGTCTGAATGCCTTCCGTTACCCCAGGCGCTCTCTAACCCCCACGGTTTTAGCGTCTTTCCCAGGAAAGTTATAATAATTTGCACCTTGGAGGTTCCGCAGGTGTGACCTCCATAATCTGGTAACCTACTCAGTGAGTTGGTGTGACGTATATATCGTATATGACCTGATTGATTCTTTGTTGAAGTTCCCGAATGCTGTTCTGTAATTTATTAATATTTCGTTATGCCTCCGACGTTACAGTGTTTGTGGGTAATTCTGTATCCTGTACTGGGTGTCTGATCTGCCCTTGCCTCGATTGAACTCCAGTAGCCATTTGTTTGACGGCATCTCTAGTCTGTTTAGGTCTTACTGGAGCTGATATCATTTCTCTTATTATTTTGCTTCTCATTAACTTTACATCACCAAATAGTGACAAGTATGGCACAGTCTCTGAGGGCAGCAGTAACAGCCTGGTTGATCAGACTCTGATCCACCCTGAGGCCTGGTCTCAGACCGGGCCGCGGGGGCGTTGATCCCCGAAGCCCTCTCCAGGTAAACTCCAGGTCTCTTCCATCTGTGTGTGTGTGTGTGTGTGTGTGTGTCTGTGTGTGTGTGTGTGTGTGTATGTATGTGTGTGTATGTATGTGTGTGTGTGTGTGTGTATGTGTGTGTGTGTGTATGTGTGTGTGTGTGTGTGTGTGTGTGTGTGTGTGTGTGTGTGTGTGTGTGTGTGTGTGTACGTGCGTGAGTGCACATGTTCACTTTCGTAAGTGCAAAATAAAACGAAGATGTGGATGAGGTTTGATAACACAGCGGGACAAGTAAGTGTTGAAAATGTAATACATTAAGTAATGTTGTGGTGCACTTCTTCACTACTGACAAGGTCTTCACCTCAGCTGCAAAATACACACATTGAAATGGCACTAGTTCCTCGAGTGAAGGACCTCGTGAAGTACTAACTTTACCTGGTGGAGGGTGAGCAGCAGGAAGATGAGCATGGTGAAGAGTGTTGGTGCAGCTTGGTAACTCATTGTTGGAGAGAGTAAACTGGTGTTGGTGATGTGTTGAGTGACACTTGAGGTGTCTACCAGCTCGGACACTCAAGAGTTTTTGCTTGAGAGTAGGTTATTTCTCTCTCTTTTCTTTACTTCACTTAACACACTTGTTTGGTATGAACTTAAATTAGTTTTTGATTATTTGTTTACAAACTTTTTTATCCTCACAATAGGAAGGTAGTAATTATTCTCTAATAATAGCGAACAATATTCAAGAACACTTCAAGATTTTTAAGGCTTTTTTTTACTACTGATCGTCTTCAGTGGGTACAACAGATTGTGTGTAATAAGCCAGATAACAGCACTTGATGCACTTGGGGTGAACACTGCTGGGAGACACAGAGTACAGATAGATCTTGGAGTAATCAGACACGAATGTGTCTGATTACGTCTAGCTGATAATTTTGTATGATTGCAATTTGATTGTTACAGACTATGTTTATAACGGGGTTTCTATGTGTGGGGTGACGCGTGTCTTGGCTTGGTACAGTGTGGGGTGACGCGTGTCTTGGCTTGGTACAGTGTGGGGTGACGCGTGTCTTGGCTTGGTACAGTGTGGGGTGACGCGTGTCTTGGCTTGGTACAGTGTGGGGTGACGCGTGTCTTGGCTTGGTACAGTGTGGGGTGACGCGTGTCTTGGCTTGGTACAGTGTGGGGTGACGCGTGTCTTGGCTTGGTACAGTGTGGGGTGACGCGTGTCTTGGCTTGGTACAGTGTGGGGTGACGCGTGTCTTGGCTTGGTACAGTGTGGGGTGACGCGTGTCTTGGCTTGGTACAGTCACTCTTGGTACTGTTTACAGATGCTGGATGAGCGTCAACTTCCTGGTGGTGAGCAGGAGGTCACGTGTGTCTTTCTTCATAGTAACTTCCACCACTGATCTCTGCTATCTTCCACCTTCCCAACACAATAAACAACAGCGTAAGATTTTCACACTAATTGTTATATCTGTAAGAAGCCAGTTGTGTTCACTGAAACAGTTGTCAGTGAGGGGCCATTATCACCCTTGACAGAAATGGTGATGGAAGCGATAATAGTTGCTTGTGGTGTAGATGGTGTCAGGGAGCAGTGCAGTGGTCACAGGAGAAGAGGTGACACAGCGTGGAGGCATGAGAGCCACGGTCTGGCGGCAGGTCCTCAGCTGGCGGCAGGTCCTCAGCTGCTGGTCTCCTGGCTGACACAGTTTGTTGTTCCGTCTCTGGCGCGTCACCTTCACCACTCCTGGGCAGAAAGAGACACACACATTAATAATACATCATTACATATTAAATTGTATTTCATGCACCTTTACCTCTGATATACCTTTGAAGGCTCTTTGAGAGTTCCTACTCTCAAAAGCCTGTCTCGTGCTTGTCTGATCAACCAGGCTGTTACTGCCGGCCCCCGCTGGCTCACATATCAATCACAGCCTTCCTGATCTAGCACTTGGCGGAGGTGCTTGTCCAGTTTTCTTCTGAAAACTTGTACGCTTGTTCTGGCACTGTTTTTGATATTTTATGGTATGTTAAATGTTCTGGGCTCACAATGTTGATACAGGGTTCTCTTATTGTGCCCACGGATCCCCTGCTTTTCACTGGGTTCATTTAGCATATTTTCCATCTTTCTCACTCCAGTATGTTATGGCAGTGTGCAGATTTGATACTAGACCTTGAATCACCTTCAACGTATATACTATCATATATCTCCTCTTCCGCGGGCGACAAATGATCTCTGTATCTGTTTCAGCTCTGATATCTAATCTCTTTCTTGCCCCGAAAGGAACCGTCAACACTGAACAAACACTAAGAGAACACAAGTGATTTGTAAAGTGTTACCATTGACACTGTTTCCCCTTGATTAAAAATACTTATCCACCCCATCATTCTCTAGCTTTTTATTTACCTTATTGTGATCTGTGTAAGATCACCTGATAGTATCAAACTCACATGTTCTCTTCATATTGTTTGATAAGTTCGTATTTTGTTTACTGTTTCTCTCTTTGAGTTGTTTATTCTTTCCATATCTAAGTAATTGGAACTTGTGACCACTGAACATCCTGTTATTCTCCACTCCCCACTGCAACACTTTTATTCTCCACTCCCCACTGCAACACTTTTATTCTCCACTCCCCACTGCAGCACTTTTATTCTCCACTCCCCACTGCAACACTTTTATTCTCCACTCCCCACTGCAACACTTTTATTCTCCACTCCCCACTGCAGCACTTTTATTCTCCACTCCCCACTGCAACACTTTTATTCTCCACTCCCCACTGCAGCACTTTTATTCTCCACTCCCCACTGCAACACTTTTATTCTCCACTCCCCACTGCAGCACTTTTATTCTCCACTCCCCACTGCAACACTTTTATTCTCCACTCCCCACTGCAACACTTTTATTCTCCACTCCCCACTGCAGCACTTTTATTCTCCACTCCCCACTGCAACACTTTTATTCCCCACTCCCCACTGCAACACTTTTATTCTCCACTCCCCACTGCAACACTTTTATTCTCCACTCCCCACTGCAACACTTTTATTCTCCACTCCCCACTGCAACACTTTTATTCTCCACTCCCCACTGCAACACTTTTATTCTCCACTCCCCACTGCAACACTTTTATTCTCCACTCCCCACTGCAACACTTTTATTCTCCACTCCCCACTGCAACACTTTTATTCCCCACTCCCCACTGCAACACTTTTATTCCCCACTCCCCACTGCAACACTTTTATTCCCCACTCCCTACTGGAACACTTTTATTCTCCACTCCCCACTGCAACACTTTTATTCCCCACTCCCCACTGCAACACTTTTATTCTCCACTCCCCACTGCAACACTTTTATTCTCCACTCCCCACTGCAACACTTTTATTCTCCACTCCCCACTGCAACACTTTTATTCTCCACTCCCCACTGCAACACTTTTATTCCCACTCCCCACTGCAACACTTTTATTCCCCACTCCCCACTGCAACACTTTTATTCCCCACTCCCCACTGCAGCACTTTTATTCCCACTCCCCACTGCAACACTTTTATTCCCCACTCCCCACTGCAACACTTTTATTCTCCACTCCCCACTGCAGCACTTTTATTCTCCACTCCCCACTGCAACACTTTTATTCTCCACTCCCCACTGCAACACTTTTATTCTCCACTCCCCACTGCAACACTTTTATTCTCCACTCCCCACTGCAACACTTTTATTCTCCACTCCCCACTGCAGCACTTTTATTCTCCACTCCCCGCTGCAACACTTTTATTCTCCACTCCCCACTGCAACACTTTTATTCTCCACTCCCCACTGCAACACTTTTATTCTCCACTCCCCACTGCAGCACTTTTATTCTCCACTCCCCACTGCAACACTTTTATTCTCCACTCCCCACTGCAACACTTTTATTCTCCACTCCCCACTGCAACACTTTTATTCTCCACTCCCCACTGCAACACTTTTATTCTCCACTCCCCACTGCAACACTTTTATTCTCCACTCCCCACTGCAACACTTTTATTCTCCACTCCCCACTGCAGCACTTTTATTCTTCACTCCCCACTGCAACACTTTTATTCCCCACTCCCCACTGCAACACTTTTATTCTCCACTCCCCACTGCAACACTTTTATTCCCCACTCCCCACTGCAGCACTTTTATTCCCCACTCCCCACTGCAACACTTTTATTCCCACTCCCCACTGCAACACTTTTATTCTCCACTCCCCACTGCAACACTTTTATTCTCCACTCCCCACTGCAACACTTTTATTCTCCACTCCCCACTGCAACACTTTTAGTCCCACTCCCCACTGCAACACTTTTATTCCCCACGCCCCACTGCAACACTTTTATTCCCCACTCCCCACTGCAGCACTTTTATTCCCACCCCCCACTGCAACACTTTTATTCCCCACTCCCCACTGCAACACTTTTATTTCCCACTCCCCACTGCAACACTTTTATTCTCCACTCCCCACTGCAGCACTTTTATTCTCCACTCCCCACTGCAACACTTTTATTCTCCACTCCCCACTGCAACACTTTTATTCTCCACTCCCCACTGCAACACTTTTATTCCCCACTCCCCACTGCAACACTTTTATTCCCCACTCCCAACTGCAACACTTTTATTCTCCACTCCCCACTGCAACACTTTTATTCCCCACTCCCCACTGCAACACTTTTATTCTCCACTCCCCACTGCAGCACTTTTATTCTCCACTCCCCACTGCAACACTTATTCCCCACTCCCCACTGCAACACTTTTATTCCCCACTCCCCACTGCAACACTTTTATTCTCCACTCCCCACTGCAACACTTTTATTCCCCACTCCCCACTGGAACACTTTTATTCTCCACTCCCCACTGCAACACTTTTATTCCCCACTCCCCACTGCAACACTTTTATTCCCCACTCCCCACTGCAACACTTTTATTCCCCACTCCCCACTGGAACACTTTTATTCTCCACTCCCCACTGCAACACTTTTATTCCCCACTCCCCACTGCAACACTTTTATTCTCCACTCCCCACTGCAACACTTTTATTCCCCACTCCCCACTGCAACACTTTTATTCCCCACTCCCCACTGCAACACTTATTCTCCACTCCCCACTGCAACACTTTTATTCTCCACTCCCCACTGCAACACTTTTATTCTCCACTCCCCACTGCAACACTTTTATTCTCCACTCCCCACTGCAACACTTTTATTCTCCACTCCCCACTGCAACACTTTTATTCTCCACTCCCCACTGCAACACTTTTATTCTCCACTCCCCACTGCAACACTTTTATTCTCCACTCCCCGCTGCAACACTTTTATTCTCCACTCCCCACTGCAACACTTTGCCACAGTGGGCTTTGCCAAAACATCATTCCAAGTATCTACCTCCACAACCACGACCATCAAGGACATCACCAGTAGTAGACAGGACAAGCCTCCATCCTCTGCAGGGGTATACATAATCCCTTGTAATGACTGCAACAAATTATATGTGGGCGAAACATCAAGAGACCTCCAAACACGCATTTCAGAACACCAATATGCAAGCAGGACTGACGATACAAGGAATGCCTGTGTACAGCATCGCAATTCACACAACCATTTAATTAACTACAGAAACTCAAGACTTATAGCCACAGAAGACAACACTCAATACAGAAGAATCCTGGAATCATCGCTTATCTCTATAACCAACAATTTCAACCAGAACAGTGGCTTCTATAACATAGCTGAACCACTCGCCAAGAAACTTCTTCATCGCTATCCCACATAAGAACATAGGACACTGCAGAAGGTCTACAACTTGTCCAATACCCCTGCCAAGCTACCCAAGACTCTATAACCCCACCCGGTGGATCATCAGATGCAGCATTCTTCACCTGACCTCAACATTCTGACTATAAATACTCTCGTACCTTCCAACCCCAGGTAGATCCGTGTGTGACTTGAGAAAGCCCACTGTGTGGGTGAAACGTTGTCAATAAAGGATCACATTATACTGCATTTGTGTTTATATTTCCATTGTGTCGGTATTTTATACCATTTATTACAACCTCCCGGGGTCATCAATCTCCCGTGGTCATCAACCTCAAGTGTTATAATTAATAACAACACAATGTGTGGTTTAAGTTCTTACTTCACCACAAACATAATTTATTCCTTAATATATCTGCACACAAAAAATATATTAATCAATATTGTATTTGTTTACATTATATTTTATAATGTTTACAATGTTTACATTGTTTTATCAATGTTTTTTACAATGTTTACAATGTTTACATTGATCTGAAGTTTAACTTTATCCAAGTAAATCAAGTCAACGACTTTGTTGATAAATGGTTGAGAGAAGCGACAAGTTGATAATTACACACATGTGCAACACCTGGGTATCTTTATTGTGCAAATGTTTCTCCAGACACTGGCTTCATCAGTCCATACAAAGAAAAATGGTTGAAGATCAGGAGTTTGTGGTAATCAGTCCCTCAGCCTGGAGTAGATGTCATCAGTCCCTCAGCCTGGAGTAGATGTCATCAGTCCCTCAGCCTGGAGTAGATGTCATCAGTCCCTCAGCCTGGAGTAGATGTCATCAGTCCCTCAGCCTGGAGTAGATGTCATCAGTCTCTCAGCCTGGAGTAGATGTCATCAGTCCCTCAGCCTGGAGTAGATGTCATCAGTCCCTCAGCCTGGAGTAGATGTCATCAGTCCCTCAGCCTGGAGTAGATGTCATCAGTCCCTCAGCCTGGAGTAGATGTAATTAGTCCCTCAGTCTTGAAAACAGAATATGCATGAAGAACTGGCTTATATACTGTAACTTGCACCTGTCTACAGTATATAAATACCTTCGCGTATGTGCTATATTCTTTTGATTACATCGACTCCAGGCTGAGGGACTGATTACCTCAAACTCCTTCTAAACTTCAACAATTTTTCTTCTTATTGGACTGATGATGCCACTGTGTGACGAAGCGTTTACATATAAGTCTAATTTATCAACTTTATTAACGAGTGAACTTTGGTTGGTAACCCTGTAACTTGTACTCTGTTAATGAGTGAACTTTGGTTGGTAACCCTGTAACTTGTACTCTGTTAATGAGTGAACTTTGGTTGGTAACCCTGTAACTTGTACTCTGTTAATGAGTGAACTTTGGTTGGTAACCCTGTAACTTGTACTCTGTTAATGAGTGAACTTTGGTTGGTAACCCTGTAACTTGTACTCTGTTAATGAGTGAACTTTGGTTGGTAACCCTGTAACTTGTACTCTGTTAATGAGTGAACTTTGGTTGGTAACCCTGTAACTTGTACTCTGTTAATGAGTGAACTTTGGTTGGTAACCCTGTAACTTGTACTCTGTTAATGAGTGAACTTTGGTTGGTAACCCTGTAACTTGTACTCTGTTAATGAGTGAACTTTGGTTGGTAACCCTGTAACTTGTACTCTGTTAATGAGTGAACTTTGGTTGGTAACCCTGTAACTTGTACTCTGTTAATGAGTGAACTTTGGTTGGTAACCCTGTAACTTGTACTTTGAAAAATAGATGTTCATATTAACAATAATTTGTCCCATTTTCACAAAACACGTTTATTGGGAACACTGTAATTGATCAATTAAATTGTTATGGCATACGTAATGACTCACTATTGTTTTTGTCATCAATGTAGGGAGAAACATCAATGTAAGTCATCAGTGTAGGGAGAAACATCAATGTAAGTCATCAGTGTAGGGAGAAACATCAATGTAAGTCATCAGTGTAGGGAGAAACATCAATGTAAGTCATCAGTGTAGGGAGAAACATCAATGTAAGTCATCAGTGTAGGGAGAAACATCAATGTAAGCCATCAGTGTAGGGAGAAACATCAATGTAAGTCATCAGTGTAGGGAGAAACATCAATGTAAGTCATCAGTGTAGGGAGAAACATCAATGTAAGTCATCAGTGTAGGGAGAAACATCAATGTAAGTCATCAGTGTAGGGAGAAACATCAATGTAAGTCATCAGTGTAGGGAGAAACATCAATGTAAGTCATCAGTGTAGGGAGAAACATCAATGTAAGTCATCAGTGTAGGGAGAAACATCAATGTAAGTCATCAGTGTAGGGAGAAACATCAATGTAAGTCATCAGTGTAGGGAGAAACATCAATGTAAGTCATCAGTGTAGGGAGAAACATCAATGTAAGCCATCAGTGTAGGGAGAAACATCAATGTAAGTCATCAGTGGAGGGAGAAACATCAATGTAAGTCATCAGTGGAGGGAGAAACATCAATAAGTCATCAGCCTAGGGAGAAACATCAATGTAAGTCATCAGTGTAGGGAGAAACATCAACGTAAGTCATCAGTGTAGGGAGAAACATCAATAAGTCATCAGTGGAGGGAGAAACATCAATGTAAGTCATCAGTGTAGGGAGAAACATCAATAAGTCATCAGCCTAGGGAGAAACATCAATGTAAGTCATCAGTGTAGGGAGAAACATCAACGTAAGTCATCAGTGTAGGGAGAAACATCAATAAGTCATCAGCCTAGGGAGAAACATCAATGTAAGTCATCAGTGTAGGGAGAAACATCAACGTAAGTCATCAGTGTAGGGAGAAACATCAATAAGTCATCAGCCTAGGGAGAAACATCAATGTAAGTCATCAGTGGAGGGAGAAACATCAATGTAAGTCATCAGTGGAGGGAGAAACATCAATAAGTCATCAGCCTAGGGAGAAACATCAATGTAAGTCATCAGTGTAGGGAGAAACATCAATGTAACCATCCACCATCCAACCATGCAATTATCCACCCACCAAAGATACAACTATCCACCCACAAACCATACAACTATCCACCCACCAACCATACAACCATCCATCCACCAACCATACAACCATCCACCCACTAACCATACAACTATCCACCTACGAACCATGCAGCTATCCACCCACCAACCATACAACCCTCCACCCACCCCATACAACCATCCACCCACCAACTATACAACCATACACTCACCAACCATACAGCTATCCGCCCACCAACCATTCAACCATCCACACACCAACCATACACCCATCAAATATTCACGCACCAACCATACACCCATCAACCATACAACCATCCACGCACAAACCATACACTCACCAACCATACAACCATCAACCATAAACCCACTAACCATCCACCCACCAACCATACAACCATACACCCACCAACCATACAGCCATCCGCCCACCAACCATTCAACCATACACCCACCAACTATACAACCATACACCCACCAACCATCCACCCACCAACCATACACCCACCAACCATACAACCACCAACCCTACACCTACCAACCATACCCCCACCAACCATACAACCATCCACCCACCAACCATACACTCACCAACCATACAACCATCCTCCCACCAACCATACACTCACCAACCATACAGCCATCCTCCCACCAACCATACAGCCATCCTCCCACCAACCATACAACCATACACCCACCAACCATACAACCATACACCCACCAACCATACAACCATACATCCACCAACCATAAAACCATACACCCACCAACCATACAACCATACACCCACGAACAGTACAACCATCCACCCACCAACCATACACCCACCAACCATACAACCATACACCCACCAACCATACAACCATATACCTACCAACCATACAACCATGCACCCACCAAAAATGCAACCATCCACCCACCAACCATACAACCATCCACCCACCAACCATACAACCATCCCCCACCAACCATTCAACCATGCGCCCACCAACCATACAACCACCAACCATACAACCATCCTCCCATCAACCATACAACCATCCACCCACCAACCATACACCCACCAACCGTACAACCACCAACCATACAACCATCCCCCACCAACCATACAACCATGCACCCACCAGCCATACAACCATCCTCCCTACAACCATGCACCCACCAACCATACAACCATCCTCCCACCAACCATACAACCAACCTCCCTATAACCATACACCCACCAACCATACAACCACCAACCATACAACCACCAACCATCCACCCACCAACCATACAATCATCCTCCCACCAACCATACACCCACCAACCATATAACCATCCTCCCACCAACCATACAACCATCCTCCCACCAACCATACAACCATCCACCCACCAACCATACAACCATCCTCCCACCAATCATACACCCACCAACCATACAACCATACACCCACCAACCATAACCATACACCCACCAACTATACAACCATCCTCTCACCAACCATACACCCACCAACCATACACCCACCAACCATACACCCACCATCCATACAACCATCCACCCACCAACCATACACCCACCAACCATACAACCATCCCCCTGCCAACCATACAACCATCCCCCTACCAACCATGCACCCACCAACCATACAACCATCCTCCCACCAACCATACAACCATACACTACCAACCATACAACCATCCTCCCACCAACCATACAACCATACACCCACCAACCATACAACCATCCTCCCACCAACCATACAACCATACACCCACCAACCATACACCCACCAACCATAAACCCACCAACCATACACCCACCAACCATACACCCCCAACCATACAACCATACACTTTCCAACCATACAACCATCCACCCACCACCCATACAACCATCCACCCACCAACCATCCTTCCACCAGCCATACAACCATCAACCATCCTCCCACCAACCATACAACCATCCTCCCACCAACCATACAACCTTCCACCCACGAACTATACAACCATCCACCCACCAACCATCCTCCCACCAACCATCCTCCCACCAACCATACAACCTTCCACCCACGAACTATACAACCATCCACCCACCAACCATCCTCCCACCAACCATCCTCCGCCAACCATACAACCATCAGACATACAACCATCCTCCCACCAACCATACAAATATACCATACAACCATCCACCCACCAACCATACAACCATCCACCCACCAACCATACAACCATCCACCCACCAACCATTCAACCATCCACCCACCAACCATCCACCAACCATACACCCACCAACCATACAACCATCCACCCACCAACCTTACAACCATACACCCACCAACCATAAAACTATGTACCCACCAACCATACAACCAACAACCATACACCCATCATTCACACAACCAACAACCATACACCAACCAACCATACAACCATCCACCCACCAACCATACAACCATACACCCACCAACCATACCATACACCCACCAACCATTCAACCAACAACCATACTCCCACCAACCATACACCCTACAACCATACACCCACCAACCATACAACCTTACAACCATCTACCCACCAACCATACAACCATCCACCCACCAACCATCCTCCCACCAACCATACAACCATCCACCCACCAACCATCCTCCCACCAACCATACACCCACCAACCATACAACCATACACCCACCAACCATACAACCATCCACCCACCAACCATCCTCCCACCAACCATACAACCATCCACCCACCAACCATCCTCCCACCAACCATACAACCATCCACCCACCAACCATCCTCCCACCAACCATACACCCACCAACCATACAACCATACACCCACCAACCATACAACCATCCACCCACCAACCATCCTCCCACCAACCATACAACCATCCACCCACCAACCATCCTCCCACCAACCATACACCCACCAACCATACAACCATACACCCACCAACCATACAACCATCCACCCACCAACCATCCTCCCACCAACCATACAACCATCCACCCACCAACCATCCTCCCACCAACCATACACCCACCAACCATACAACCATACACCCACCAACCATACAACCATCCACCCACCAACCATCCTCCCACCAACCATACAACCATACACCCACCAACCATACAACCATACACCCACCAACCATACAACCATACAACCAACAACCATACAACCAACAACCATACAACCAACCACCATACAACCATCCTCCCACTATCACATTTTTCTCCCTTTATATAAATCATTATTGACGAGGTTTGTTGTGCAGAGAATTTAAAAATATTGAGATTTTTACATAGCCTGGAGACCAGTTTGGTGTACTGCGGCCCACCCTGTGTTGTGGCACTGTGGCCCACCCTGTGTTGTGGCCCACCCTGTGTTGTGGCCCACCCTGTGTTGTGGCACTGTGGCCCACCCTGTGTTGTGGCACTGTGGTCCACCCTGTGTTGTGGCACTGTGGCCCACCCTGTGTTGTGGCCCACCCTGTGGTGTGGCACTGTGGCCCACCCTGTGTTGTGGCCCACCCTGTGTTGTGGCACTGTGGCCCACCCTGTGTTGTGGCACTGTGGTCCACCCTGTGTTGTGGCACTGTGGCCCACCCTGTGTTGTGGCCCACCCTGTGGTGTGGCACTGTGGCCCAGCCTGTGTTGTGGCCCACCCTGTGTTGTGGCACTGTGGCCCACCCTGTGTTGTGGCACTGTGGCCCACCCTGTGTTGTGGCACTGTGGCCCACCCTGTGTTGTGGCACTATGGCCCACCCTGTGTTGTGGCACTGTGGCCCACCCTGTGTTGTGGCCCACTCTGTGTTGTGACACTGTGGCCCACCCTGTGTTGTGGCACTATGGCCCAGCCTGTGTTGTGGCACTGTGGCCCACCCTGTGTTGTGGCACTATGGCCCACCCTGTGTTGTGGCACTGTGGCCCACCCTGTGTTGTGGCCCACTCTGTGTTGTGACACTGTGGCCCACCCTGTGTTGTGGCACTATGGCCCACCCTGTGTTGTGGCACTGCGGCCCACCCTGTGTTGTGGCACTATGGCCCACCCTGTGTTGTGGCACTGTGGCCCACCCTGTGTTGTGGCACTGTGGCCCACCCTGTGTTGTGACACTGGTCCACCCTGTGTTGTGGCACTGGCCCACCCTGTGTTGTGGCACTGTGGCCCGCCCTGTGTTGTGGCCCACCCTGTGTTGTGGCACTGTGCCCCACCCTGTGTTGTGGCACTGGCCCACCTTGTGTTGTGGCACTGTGGCCTACCCTGTGTTGTGGCACTGTGGCCCACCCTGTATGATGGCACTGCTGCCTACCCTGTGTTGTGGCACTGTAGCCCACCCTGTGTTGTGGCACTGTGGCTCACCCTGTGTTGTGGCACTGTGGCCCACCCTGTGTTGTGGCACTGTGACCCACCCTGTGTTGTGGCACTGCGGCCCACCCTGTGTTGTGGCACTGTGGCCCACCCTGTGTGATGGCACTGTGGCCCACCCTGTGGTGTGGCACTGCGGCCCTCCCTGTGTTGTGTCACTGTGGCCCACCCTGTGTTGTGGCACTGTGGCCCACCCTGTGTGGTGGCACTGTGGCCCACCCTGTGTTGTGGCACTGTGGCCCACCCTGTGTTGTGGCACTGTGGCCCACCCTGTGTTGTGGCACTGTGGCCCACCCTGTGTTGTGGCACTGTGGCCCACCCTGTGTTGTGGCACTGTGGCCCACCCTGTGTGATGGCACTGTGCCCACCCTGTGTTGTGGCCCACCCTGTATGATGGCACTGTGGCCCACCCTGTGTGATGGCATTGTGGCCCACCCTGTGTGATGGCATTGTGGCCCACTCTGTGTGATGGCATTGTGGCCCACTCTGTGTGATGGCATTGTGGCCCACCCTGTGTGATGGCGTTGTGGCCCACCCTGTATTGTGGCCCACCTTGTATGGTGGCATACCCTGGCTGGTGGCCCACCCTGTGTGATGCCATTGTGGCCCACTCTGCGTGATGCCAGTGTGGCCCACCCTGTGTGATGGCATTGTGGCCCACTCTGTGTGATGGCATTGTTGCCCACCCTGTGTGATGGCATTGTGGCCTGCCCTGTGTGATGGCATTGTGGCCCGCCCTCTGTGATGGCATTATGGCCCACCCTGTGTGATTGCGTTGTGGCCCACCCTGTATTGTGGCCCACCTTGTATGGTGGCATACCCTGGCTGGTGGCCCACCCTGTGTGATGCCATTGTGGCCCACCCTGTGTGATGGCATTGTGGCCCACTCTGTGTGATGGCATTGTTGCCCACCCTGTGTGATGGTATTGTGGCCCACCCTGTGTGATGGCATTGTGGCCACTTTGTATAGTGGCATACCCTGGCTGGTGGCCCATCCTGTGTTGTGGCCCACCTTGTATGGTGGTGTACCATGGCTGGCAGCCCACCCTGTGTGGTGCCACTGTAAACTACCTTGTGTAGTGGTCACTGTGACCCACGTTGTTTGATATTACTGTGACCTTCCTTGTGTGGTGCCAATGTGACCTACCTTGTGTGTCTGTGAAAACCTTGTATGGTGCCACTGTGATCTACCTCGTGTCTGTCACTGTGACCCACCTTGTGTGGTGTCACTGTGGAACAATAGTGTAGTGTCACTGTGAAACAACAGTGTAGTGTCACCGTGGAACAACAGTGTAGTGTCACTGTGAAACAACAGTGTAGTGTCACCGTGGAACAACAGTGTAGTGTCACTGTGAAACAACAGTGTAGTGTCACCGTGGAACAACAGTGTAGTGTCACTGTGAAACAACAGTGTAGTGTCACCGTGGAACAACAGTGTAGTGTCACTGTGACAGTGTAGTGTCACTGTGACAGTGTAGTGTCACTGTGAAACAACAGTGTAGTGTCACCGTGAAACAACAGTGTAGTGTCACCGTGGAACAACAGTGTAGTGTCACTGTGAAACAACAGTGTAGTGTCACCGTGGAACAACAGTGTAGTGTCACTGTGACAGTGTAGTGTCACTGTGGAACAACAGTGTAGTGTCACTGTGACAGTGTAGTGTCACTGTGGAACAACAGTGTAGTGTCACTGTGGAACAACAGTGTAGTGTCACTGTGACAGTGTAGTGTCACTGTGGAACAACAGTGTAGTGTCACTGTGAAACAACAGTGTAGTGTCACTGTGAAACAACAGTGTAGTGTCACTGTGGAACAACAGTGTAGTGTCACTGTGACAGTGTAGTGTCACTGTGGAACAATAGTGTAGTGTCACCGTGGAACAACAGTGTAGTGTCACTGTGACAGTGTAGTGTCACTGTGGAACAATAGTGTAGTGTCACTGTGACAGTGTAGTGTCACTGTGGAACAACAGTGTAGTGTCACTGTGACAGTGTAGTGTCACCGTGGAACAACAGTGTAGTGTCACTGTGACAGTGTAGTGTCACTGTGGAACAATAGTGTAGTGTCACTGTGGAACAATAGTGTAGTGTCACTGTGACAGTGTAGTGTCACTGTGGAACAATAGTGTAGTGTCACTGTGACAGTGTAGTGTCACTGTGGAACAATAGTGTAGTGTCACTGTGGAACAACAGTGTAGTGTCACTGTGAAACAACAGTGTAGTGTCACTGTGAAACAACAGTGTAGTGTCACTGTGGAACAACAGTGTAGTGTCACTGTGAAACAACAGTGTAGTGTCATTGTGAAACAACAGTGTAGTGTCACTGTGAAACAACAGTGTAGTGTCACTGTGAAACAACAGTGTAGTGTCACTGTGAAACAACAGTGTAGTGTCACTGTGAAACAACAGTGTAGTGTCACTGTGAAACAACAGTGTAGTGTCACTGTGACAGTGTAGTGTCACTGTGACAGTGTAGTGTCACTGTGAAACAACAGTGTAGTGTCACTGTGAAACAACAGTGTAGTGTCACTGTGAAACAACAGTGTAGTGTCACTGTGAAACAACAGTGTAGTGTCACTGTGAAACAACAGTGTAGTGTCACTGTGAAACAACAGTGTAGTGTCACTGTGAAACAACAGTGTAGTGTCACTGAAACAACAGTGTAGTGTCACTGTGACAGTGTAGTGTCACTGTGACGGTGTAGTGTCACCGTGGAACAACAGTGTAGTGTCACTGTGACAGTGTAGTGTCACTGTGGAACAATAGTGTAGTGTCACTGTGACAGTGTAGTGTCACTGTGGAACAATAGTGTAGTGTCACTGTGACAGTGTAGTGTCACTGTGGAACAACAGTGTAGTGTCACTGTGACAGTGTAGTGTCACCGTGGAACAACAGTGTAGTGTCACTGTGACAGTGTAGTGTCACTGTGGAACAATAGTGTAGTGTCACTGTGACAGTGTAGTGTCACTGTGGAACAATAGTGTAGTGTCACTGTGACAGTGTAGTGTCACTGTGGAACAATAGTGTAGTGTCACTGTGGAACAACAGTGTAGTGTCACTGTGAAACAACAGTGTAGTGTCACTGTGAAACAACAGTGTAGTGTCACTGTGGAACAACAGTGTAGTGTCACTGTGAAACAACAGTGTAGTGTCACTGTGAAACAACAGTGTAGTGTCACTGTGAAACAACAGTGTAGTGTCACTGTGAAACAACAGTGTAGTGTCACTGTGAAACAACAGTGTAGTGTCACTGTGAAACAACAGTGTAGTGTCACTGTGAAACAACGGTGTAGTGTCACTGTGACAGTGTAGTGTCACTGTGACAGTGTAGTGTCACTGTGAAACAACAGTGTAGTGTCACTGTGAAACAACAGTGTAGTGTCACTGTGAAACAACAGTGTAGTGTCACTGTGAAACAACAGTGTAGTGTCACTGTGAAACAACAGTGTAGTGTCACTGTGAAACAACAGTGTAGTGTCACTGTGAAACAACAGTGTAGTGTCACTGTGAAACAACAGTGTAGTGTCACTGTGACAGTGTAGTGTCACTGTGAAACAACAGTGTAGTGTCACTGGAACAACAGTGTAGTGTCACTGTGACAGTGTAGTGTCACTGTGACAGTGTAGTGTCACTGTGACAATGTAGTGTCACTGTGACAGTGTAGTGTCACTGTGACAGTGTAGTGTCACTGTGACAGTGTAGTGTCACTGTGACAGTGTAGTGTCACAGTGACACAACATTGCAGTATCACTACACTGTTAACATAATCACTGTCATTGTTTGCACTAACAATGTCGTTGAACTATATATGAAAGGTTTTGTTTGTCTGGTATTCATGTCAGCATTTTGGAGAGAATATTTTGTTTGACCATTGATCAAGTTAATGCTTGTTGGTAATGAAATTAAAGAGGACAGGTCAGCGAGCACAGGTAGTGGTTGGGGGGGGGGGGGTAGTGGTGCTGGGAACGGTGATACTAGCAGGAATAGTGGTAGTGCTACTAGCAGAAATGCTGGTAGTACTCGTGGTAATTGTAGGGGTATTAGGAATAGTGGTGGTACTAGTGGTATTGGTAGTTGTACTAGCAGGAACGGTGGTGGTAATGGTGGTGTAGGGAGTGGTGGTACTAGCAGGGATGGTGGTACAAACAGGTGTGGTAAGAACATACGAAAGAAGGAACACTGCAGCAGGCCTACTGGCCCATGCGAGGCAGGTCCAAGTCTTCTACCGGCTTAAGCCAATGCCCTAACCTAATTAGGTCAAGTCACATTCACTTAAGGAAGGAGCACGGCATCTGACCTAATAGCACAAGCTAGCCACGTCCAATTCACACCCACCCACACCCACTCATGCTAGGTGAGTTGATGTTCACTGGGGTCAGAGTTCAATTGATGAACTTTGGAAAAACGAAGAACTCACAAGAGGACCATCCCGTATAACGATCTTGTGAATCACTTGGGTATATTAATGTCAGCTGACGTGTAGATATGACAGTAAGTTTAACGTTGTGATGGTCAGAATAATGTCAGTGATAACGACATTATAGTGCCAGTAGTGACACATTCATATATAGTGCCAGTAGTGACTCATTCATATATAGTGCCAGTGGTGACACATTCATATATAGTGCCAGTAGTGACTCATTCATATATAGTGCCAGTGGTGACACATTCATATATAGTGCCAGTGGTGACACATTCATATATAGTGCCAGTGGTGACACATTCATATATAGTGCCAGTAGTGACACATATATAGTGCCAGTGGTGACACATTCATATATAGTGCCAGTAGTGACACATATATAGTGCCAGTAGTGACACATTCATATATAGTGCCAGTAGTGACACATTCATATATAGTGCCAGTAGTGACACATTCATATATAGTGCCAGTAGTGACACATTCATATATAGTGCCAGTAGTGACACATATGGTATAAACCTTGGTAATAAATACCGACAAGTTGGTTTAGAAAGACACGTAAGCAAACACTATAACATATTTATTAGAAAACGTTTCGGTCCTGGGACCTTGATCACTTCTAACATACAGAGGTAGAAAGGCATTATATATATATATAGGCGGAGAGTGAGGTGTGACGCACGTGACCTGAGGAATGTCATAAGAACATGAGAACATAAGAATGGAGGAACACTGTAGAAGGCCTACTGGCCCATGCGAGGCAGGTCCTTATCAAAATAACCTCCGTGTACGATGAGGACGGGTAGACGTTGAAATCATGTGACTCCTGTGCTGTTGGGTTGGTGGTGCTTAAGTATCATGTATGCTAATGTTTTTGAAATTTTGTAGTTTCCAGTGTTGCGTTCTATAGTGTCGGTGACTGCGATTAGTGAGGCTTCTAGGCACCGTCGGCGTCTGAGGTCTGGTTCGGTGAGAACGAGTTGTGCCTCATTCCAGTTCATCAAATGTCCCGTGGAGTCTCTGTGGAGGACACAGGCGTACCTTACATCGTCTCTGTTAGAGGCATTTCAATGCTCATTCAAGCGGACTGCAAGATCTCTGCCTGTCTCGCCTACATATTTCTTGGGACAGAACCCACAGGGGATAGTGTAGACGCCTGCTGTAGAAGTTAGAGGTGTGGGGCTGCGTTTCGTAGTGAGGTCTTTGATAGATGATGTGTTTATGGTGGAAACGTTGATGTTACTCATAGCAAGTGCCCGGCGAGTATTCGTAGCAACATCACCACATGGGAGTACTATGAACTGCTTAGGGGGCTGTTCCATGGGCGGTTTGTTGAGAATAGCTTGTGCCTTAAGTCTGCAATCTCGGATGAAGAAAGATGGGAACTGAAGACGTGTAAAGGCTTGTGTTATGTAAGTGCATTCTTCTTCTAGAAAACAAGGGCTGGAGATGCGAAGAGCTCTCAAGAAGAAGCCAATGAGGACTCCTCTCTTAGTGCGGGTGTCTTGGTGTGAATAAAAGTGTATAAGATCGTCCTTGTTGGTAGGTTTTCTATACACTTTGAAGAGAAGTTTGTCACTGTCGGGAGATCTGCACAGTAGAACGTCGAGGAAAGGAAGTTTGCCATCATTTTCGAGTTCAAGTGTAAACTTCATTGATGGTTCAACTGCATTGATCTTGTTGAGAAGGGCCTGGATATTGAGACGTCTCGGATAGAAAACCAATACATCATCAACGTATCTTAGCCAGGTAACGGTGTTGGGAATGAGGGTGCTGAATTTCTCTGTCTCCAGGTTTTCCATGAAGAGGTTGGCAAGCACAGCACTGAGCGGGCTGCCCATTGCCATCCCAAAGCACTGTTTGTAACAGTTGTCCTGATACTTGAAGAAGTTGAAATTAACACAAAGTTCCACTAGATTGATGAAGTCTAGAAGAGGTAAAGGGAGGTCGTGGTTTTCAGTGAGCCTCTGTCTCAGAATGTTGATTGCAGCGTCAGTAGGAACGTTGGTGAAGAGGGCTGTGACATCGAAGGAAGCCATGCTTTTGTTTTTGACATTCAGGTTGGAAATTCGGGAGAGAAGGTCACCTGAGTGCTTGAGGTGTGCTTGACTGATGGTGCCCAGAAGCGCTGAAAGGTATTTGGCAAGGTGGCCGGCTAGTCTATGTGGTGCACTCCCTATGCCTGAAGTGATAGGCCGTAGTGGGATGCCAGGTTTGTGTGTCTTAGGAAGGCCATACAGACGTGCTGGTTTCGGTTGACCTGGTAAAAGTTTAAGTAGTTTTTTGCCTTGTTCTGATTTTCGTAAGATGCTACGAGCCTTTTGAAGAAAAGTCTGGGTACTTTGAAGTAGCACTGATTCTGATACAGGCTGGTATGTGTTGGCATCGTTGAGAAGATTTAAGACTTTATTGTTGTAGTCGACAGTGTTGAGTAACACCACACCGCCTCCTTTGTCAGCGGTTGTAATGACGATATCATTAAAATTTAAATCTCAACGATGCCAACACATACCAGCCTGTATCAGAATCAGTGCTACTTCAAAGTACCCAGACTTTTCTTCAAAAGGCTCGTAGCATCTTACGAAAATCAGAACAAGGCAAAAAACTACTTAAACTTTTACCAGGTCAACCGAAACCAGCACGTCTGTATGGCCTTCCTAAGACACACAAACCTGGCATTCCACTACGGCCTATCACTTCGGGCATAGGAGTGCACCACACAGACTAGCCGGCCACCTTGCCAAATACCTTTCAGCGCTTCTGGGCACCATCAGTCAAGCACACCTCAAGCACTCAGGTGACCTTCTCTCCCGAATTTCCAACCTGAATGTCAAAAACAAAAGCATGGCTTCCTTCGATGTCACAGCCTGGTGGTTAACGCTCTCGCTTCACACGGTGAGGGCCTGGGTTCGATTCTCAGCCAGAGTAGAAACATTGGACGTGTTTCTTTCCACCTGTTGTCTATGTTCCCCATCAGTAAAATGGGTACGTGGGCGTTAGTCGACTGGTGTGGGTCGCATCCTGGGACACTGACCTAAGGAGGCCTGGTCACAGACCGGGCCGCGGGGGCGTTGACCCCCGGAACTCTCTCCAGGTAAACTCCAGGTAAACCAACGTTCCTACTGACGCTGCAATCAACATTGAGACAGAGGCTCACTGAAAACCACGACCTCCCTTTACCTCTTCTAGACTTCATCAATCTAGTGGAACTTTGTGTTAATTTCAACTTCTTCAAGTATCAGGACAACTGTTACAAACAGTGCTTTGGGATGACAATGGGCAGCCCGCTCAGTGCTGTGCTTGCCAACCTCTTCATGGAAAACCTGGAGACAGAGAAATTCAGCACCCTCATTCCCAACACCGTTACCTGGCTAAGATACGTTGATGATGTATTGGTTTTCTATCCGAGACGTCTCAATATCCAGGCCCTTCTCAACAAGATCAATGCAGTTGAACCATCAATAAAGTTTACACTTGAACTCGAAAATGATGGCAAACTTCCTTTCCTCGACGTTCTACTGTGCAGATCTCCCGACAGTGACAAACTTCTCTTCAAAGTGTATAGAAAACCTACCAACAAGGACGATCTTATACACTTTTATTCACACCAAGACACCTGCACTAAGAGAGGAGTCCTCATTGGCTTCTTCTTGAGAGCTCTTCGCATCTCCAGCCCTTGTTTTCTAGAAGAAGAATGCACTTACATAACACAAGCCTTTACACGTCTTCAGTTCCCATCTTTCTTCATCCGAGATTGCAGACTTAAGGCACAAGCTATTCTCAACAAACCGCCCATGGAACAGCCCCCTAAGCAGTTCATAGTACTCCCATGTGGTGATGTTGCTACGAATACTCGCCGGGCACTTGCTATGAGTAACACCAACGTTTCCACCATAAACACATCGTCTATCAAAGACCTCACTACGAAACGCAGCCCCACACCTCTAACTTCTACAGCAGGCGTCTACACTATCCCCTGTGGGTTCTGTCCCAAGAAATATGTAGGCGAGACAGGCAGAGATCTTGCAGTCCGCTTGAATGAGCATCGAAATGCCTCTAACAGAGACGATGTAAGGTACGCCTGTGTCCTCCACAGAGACACCACGGGACATTTGATGAACTGGAATGAGGCACAACTCGTTCTCACCGAACCAGACCTCAGACGCCGACGGTGCCTAGAAGCCTCACTAATCGCAGTCACCGACACTATAGAACGCAACACTGGAAACTACAAAATTTCAAAAACATTAGCATACATGATACTTAAGCACCACCAACCCAACAGCACAGGAGTCACATGATTTCAACGTCTACCCGTCCTCATCGTAGGCAGAGGTTATTTTGATAAGGACCTGCCTCGCATGGGCCAGTAGGCCTTCTACAGTGTTCCTCCATTCTTATGTTCTCATGTTCTTATGACATTCCTCAGGTCACGTGCGTCACATCTCACTCTCCGCCTATATATATATAATGTCTTTCTACCTCTGTATGTTAGAAGTGATCAAGGTCCCAGGCCCGAAACGTTTTCTAATAAATATGTTATAGTGTTTGCTTACGTGTCTTTCTAAACCACACATTCATATATAGTGCCAGTAGTGACACATTCATATATAGTGCCAGTAGTGACACATTCATATATAGTGCCAGTAGTGACACATTCATATATAGTGCCAGTAGTGACACATTCATATATAGTGCCAGTAGTGACACATTCATATCACTTGTTGATAAATTAGACACATGTGCAACACTTGGGTATCTTTAATGAGGAAATGTTTCGCCACACATTGGCTTCATCAGTCCATACAAAGGAGAATGATGAAGAACAGGAGGAGTTTGAGGTAATCAGTCCCTCAGCCTTGAGTCGATGTAATCAATCAATCAGTCTTGAAGAGAATTCAGCATATGTGCTAAGAAGTGGTTGATATACTGTAGACAGGTGAGGTGAAGCAGTCGTAGGTGGTACCACACTTGACAAATCCAAGTAGGTCATACCTAAAGGTTAAGCAAGTGAAGGATTCCCTGTATTTAGATCCCAAGATGTTGCTGTGTCTGACAGGAATGTAGACAAATGGTTCAGAGAATTGACAAGTTGATAAATTAGACAGGGAATCCTTCACTTGCTTAACCTTTAGGTATGACCTACTTCCACATTTGGATTTGTCAAGTGTGGTACCACCTACGACTGCTTCACCTCACCTGTCTACAGTATATCAACCACTTCTTAGCACATATGCTGAATTCTCTTCAAGATTGATTGATTACATCGACTCAAGGCTGAGGGACTGATTACCTCAAACTCCTCCTGTTCTTCACCATTCTCCTTTGTATGGACTGATGAAGCCAGTGTGTGGCGAAACGTTTCCTCAGTGAAGGTACGCAAGTGTTGCCAAGTGTCTAACTTATCAACTTGTCGCTTCTCTGAACCATTTATGTACATATCACTTGTTCTATCTTCCTTACTGTATTGTTCAATGTCGACGGTTGTTTTTAGGACAGGAGACAGATACCACATCTGGATACAGCCTGATCAAGCATTTCAACTGTTAGGAATGTCTCTGGAGCAAATAAGAAGCTGGAAGCCTGAGTCCCAAATCTACATATAGCCATAACAATGTTGCGGAGATTGAGATATGGGAGGTGTGACACAGACCCAGTGGAAAGCACGGGTACCATGAGCACAAGGGAACACTGTCTCAACATTCTTGCTCCAAGATTATTCAACCTATTAACAACAGACATCAAAAATATTGCAGGAACAAATGTGTAAAGATTATCAACAGAAAACTGAATTACTACTTCCTCCTAGTGCCAGATCAACCCGGTTGTGATGGTTATGTGGGCATCCAACCGCAGCAGTCTAATATAGCAGTTTAATATAGACAAATGCAAAGTTCTAAACACTGGATAAGAAAACAACCATACTAGATGCAAACTAAATAAAGTAGATCTTAATATTACTGAATGATGATTATTATAAAAAAGAAGCGCTAAACCACAAGGGTTATTACTGGTTAAGAAAATGATTTGGGGGTTCTGGTTAGTAGTAATCTAAAACCAAGATAACAGTGCATTGGTGTTCGCAATAAAGCTAACAGAACCCTCGGCTTCATATCAAGAAGCATAAATAATAGGAATCCTCAGGTTGTTCTTCAACTCTATATATGAACATTAAAATGGTATAAAATACCGACAGATTGTTAGGTAAGACACATATGCAACAGTTAGGTATCTTTATTTCGAAACGTTTCGCCTACACAGTAGGCTTCTTCAGTCGAGTACAGAAAAGTTGATAGAAGCAGAAGATACTTGAAGACGATGTAATCAGTCCATCACCCTTAAAGTTTTGAGGTGGTCAGTCCCTCAGTCTGGAGAAGAGCATTGTTTCAGACAACGGAACAATGCTCTTCTCCAGACTGAGGGACTGACCACCTCAAAACTTTAAGGGTGATGGACTGATTACATCGTCTTCAAGTATCTTCTGCTTCTATCAACTTTTCTGTACTCGACTGAAGAAGCCTACTGTGTAGGCGAAACGTTTCACAATAAAGATACCTAACTGTTGCATATGTGTCTTACCTAACAACTCTATATATCCTTGGTTAGGCCTCATTTAGATTATGCTGCACAGTTTTGGTCACCGTATTACAGAATAGTTATAAATGCTCTGGAAAATGTACAAAGGAGGATGACAAAGTTGATCCCATGTATCTCCCTGATGAGGATAGACTGAGGCTCTGAATCTGCACTCTCTAGAAAGGCGTAGAATTTGGGAGGATGCGATTGAATAAATAAAGGGAATGTAAATAGCGTGCTAAAAATATCTAGCCAAGACAAGACTGCAGCAATGATTTTAAATTGGAAAAATTCAAATTCAGGAAGCATATAGGAAAGTAGTGGTTAATAGAGTTGTGGATGAGTGGAACAAACTCCCGAGTACAGTTTTAGAAACTACGACGTTGTTTAGTTTTAAAATAGGTTGGATATATACATGAGTGGGTGTGGGTTAGACTTGATAAATTAGTCACATGTGCAACTCTTGGGTATCTTTATTGAGGAAACGTTTCGCCACACAGTGGCTTCATCAGTCCATACAAAGGAGAATCTTGAAGAACAGGAGGAAAATGAGGTAATCAGTCCCTCAACCTTGAGTCGATGTGGTCAGTCCATCAATCTTGAATAGAATACGGCATATGAGCGGAGAAGGAGCTTATAAACTGCTGCACCTCTCCTGCCATACAGTTTATAAGCTCCTTCTCCGCTCATATGCCGTATTCTATTCAAGATTGATGGACTGACCACATCGACTCAAGGTTGAGGGACTGATTACCTCATTTTCCTCCTGTTCTTCAAGATTCTCCTTTGTATGGACTGATGAAGCCACTGTGTGGCGAAACGTTTCCTCAATAAAGATACCCAAGAGTTGCATATGTGTCTAATTTATCAACGTGTCGGTTCTGTGAACCATTCATCGACAACGAGTTAGACTTGACTAGCTTGTGCTACTAGGTCTAATGCCGTGCTCCTTCCTTAAGTGGATGTGACCTGACTTGACAGGTGGGTCTTTGGTTTGAGCCGGGAAGTGACTTGGAACTGCCTCGCATGGGCCAGTAGGCCTGCTGCAGTGTTCCTTCTTACTTATGTTTCTTATGTTCTTATGTCTAGTTGACTAGGCAGGTCCCAGACAAGCCAGGTCCCAGACAAGCCAGGTCCCAGACAAGCCAGGTTCAAGGGTAAAAAAATCATGAAACCGGTGTCGAAAAATAACAGACATCATCAGTACAAGCAGTGTTCCATCTCTTGCAAATTCTGAGTGATGGTGTTGTGGTTCTAGTACTGCTGATACTGACACTGGTTGGTGTGTGCTGGAGTGCACAAGTTGCAGCAAGAACTAACTTCTGTTCTACCTTCAGTCATGTAACCAGTCCTTGGAAATTCTTTGACTATTTCTCTCAGCTGGTTTTTCAGCATGTTTATTGACGTTGTCCCCTCAAGGAAGGTTAAACCATACCCCCGGCCGGGATTGAACCCGCGGTCATAGAGTCTCAAAACTCCAGCCCGTCGCGTTAGCCACTAGACCAGCTAGCCACAATAAGAGTCATCCAACTAGGTATATTTCTACACCATAGGAAAGTTAGCACAGGCACCTCTGTGAGTTTTGAGACTCTATGACCGCGGGTTCAATCCCGGCCGGGGGTATGGTTTATTTGCAATCGTGTCATTACGATTTCTTGAGTCAAGGAAGGTTCCTTGACGTTGGTGAGGGGCCCCTTAATCTAGGGAATTGGATCTGTGCTCCAGTTTCCTGACTTGAATCTGAATACCTTCCACATCCCCCCCCCCACAGGCGTTGCATAATCCTACGGGTTTAGCACTCCCCCTTAATTATAATAATAATATTGACGTTGCTTATTGAGGTTAGATGTGATGAAGTCATATTGTCGTCTGTTAATAAAAATTAAGCACATAAAATACCAGAGACAATAATTATTACGTCAAGACAATAAAATATTTTGAATCATGAACATTGAATTCACTGGGATCCATCGATCACACTCTGAAAAACACAACGAGTGTTCAAGACTCGTTAACAATCACCCATATGACTGCCTGAGCAACGGTCAAACAGTGACTGTTAAAAGTATGGGATAAGGCATCACATCATGGAGCTAATTGTGGTAGCCACGTTCGTGGTGTATGATGTATGTTTAATGATAAAGTTCTGTTATTAAAGAGATCCCAGAAGCAGTGGAATATTTCTTGGCAGAGCAAGTATCAAACTGGTGTCGACGACTCACTGCTGGTTCAGCCTTGTTACCAGACACAACAACTAAGGCTCGCCAGGGACCAACTCCATAGTAAAACGTACCAAGACAATTACCAGGAATTCTTGAACCTTGTCATTGTCATCTTGGTGGATATCTTCACTTGTCGAGTTGTATGAATCTCCCAGGTGCGATGAGTCACTCTCACTGAGTGAGTCTCCCAGGTGCGATGAGTCACTCTCACTGAGTGAGTCTCCCAGGTGCGATGAGTCACTCTCACTGAGTGAGTCTTCCAGGTGCGATGAGTCACTCTCACTGAATGTGGAAGAGCTTGTATCAGGATCGTGTCAGGATGTGGATAATCTTCCAGTAATTGTAACTTCTTACACTGACACACAAAACATATGTAGGCGTGAAAAGACGCCACAATTTACACCTGAAATCACTCACAGTGAAAGCAAGAGACAAACTGCTGGCTGACTACGTGTGGCCATCACCAAGAAACTGGTCAGTGCGGCCACCAACAAGGTCTGGTCTGGTCTGGAATAAGAGGATGATGACACACCCTCCGGGGAAATAACTTTAGGTCGCAACCCCTTCCTCTCAATAACAGTAGATCACTGTTGCTATGATAGTCAACTAGGTAACTGTTTACCGAATAATGAACAGTGATTAACTGACTTTGGAATCTTCTCTGTATAGCCCTTGTGGCTTAGCGCTTCTTTTTGATTATAATAATAATTTGGAATCTACCGTGCTAGGGTGGGGGGGGGGGATCACTTGTTTTCCGTTCGTGTGTCATTAACTTTTATCTCCTGTATCGTGTATTTCATTTACTGTCGTTATGGTATGTTATAATTATTTTTTATTGATAAACGCCACTCTAAACTAAATCTAACCTAAATAACGCTAATCGAGGAATTTGCTGTAGACTGTATATAGGAACTCCACATAGGTTTAGCGAGGATGTGTTGACTAGCAAGGTGTGAGCCTCACTGGTACGAGTCTTCCTGAAGGCACGGTGCACTGCTCTCTATTATGGAAACGTTTTACCACAAAATGGCTTCTTCAGTTCCTTACAAGGAAGAATGGTGAAAATCAGAAGTTTGAGGTAATCAGTCCCTCAGTCTGGAGTCGATGTAATCAGTCCATCAATCTTGATTAGAATACAGCATATGCGCGAAGAAATGTCCTATATACTGCAGACAGGTGAGGTGAAGCAGTCGCAGGCGGTGTCACCTTGGACAGATCCACATGTAGAAGTAGGCCATGACTATAGGTTATGCAGGTGTACAATTCCCTGTATTAAGAGCACAAGATGTTGCTGTGTCTGGCAGAAATGTAGATAAATGGTTCAGAGAACCGACACATGAAAACGTTTCTCCACACTGTGGCTTCATCAGTACAGTCCCAGAGTACAACAGTCGTGATCCTCGTCCCAGAGTACAACAGTCGCGATCCTCGTCCCAGAGTACAACAGTCGTGATCCTCGTCCCAGAGTACAACAGTCGTGATCCTCGTCCCAGAGTCCAACAGTCGTGATCCTCGTCCCAGAGTACAACAGTCGTGACCCTCGTCCCAGAGTACAACAGTCGTGATCCTCGTCCCAGAGTACAACAGTCATGATCCTCGTCCCAGAGTACAACAGTCGTGACCCTCGTCCCTGAGTACAACAGTCGTGATCCTCGTCCCAGAGTACAACAGTCGTGATCCTCGTCCCTGAGTACAACAGTCGTGACCCTCGTTCCAGAGTACAACAGTCATGATCCTCGTCCCAGAGTACAACAGTCGTGACCCTCGTCCCAGAGTACAACAGTCGTGACCCTCGTCCCAGAGTACAACAGTCGTGACCCTCGTCCCAGAGTACAACAGCCATGATCCTCGTCCCAGAGTACAACAGTCGTGACCCTTGTCCCAGAGCGCAACAGTTGTGATCCTCGTCCCAGAGTACAACAGTTGTGACCCTCGTCCCAGAGTACAAGTCATGATCCTCGTCCCAGAGTACAATAGTCGTGATCCTCGTCCCAGAGTACAACAGTCGTGACCCTCGTCCCAGAGTACAACAGTCCTGATCCTCGTCCCAGAGTACAACAGTCCTGATCCTCGTCCCAGAGTACAACAGTCGTGACCCTCGTCCCTGAGTACAACAGTCATGATCCTCGTCCCAGAGTACAGCAGTCGTGACCCTCGTCCCAGAGTACAACAGTCGTGATCCTCGTCCCAGAGAACAACAGTCATGATCCTCGTCCCAGAGTACAACAGTCGTGACCCTCGTCCCAGAGTACAACAGTCGTGACCCTCGTCCCAGAGTACAACAGTCGTGATCCTTGTCCCAGAGTACAACAGTCATGATCCTCGTCCCAGAGTACAACAGTCGTGACCCTCGTCCCAGAGTACAACAGCCATGATCCTCGTCCCAGAGTACAACAGTCGTGACCCTCGTCCCAGAGTACAACAGTCGTGATCCTAATCCCAGAGTACAACAGTTCTGATCCTCGTCCCAGAGTACAACAGTCGTGATCCTCGTCCCAGAGTACAGCAGTCGTGACCCTCGTCCCAGAGTACAACAGTCGTGACCCTCGTCCCAGAGTACAACAGTCGTGGCCCTCGTCCCAGAGTACAACAGTCGTAATCCTCGTCCCAGAGTACAACAGTCGTGACCTTCGTCCCAGAGTACAACAGTCGTGATCCTCGTCCCAGAGTACAACAGTCGTGACCCTCGTCCCAGCTTACAGTGGTCACCTAACCATAACAAGGAACACTTGCGGTATCTGCTTCAAGTAATGCCTGTATCACCAGTAACTTCGTGACTGACAACAAGTTGACGACGACCATGATACCAAAGGGCTACCTTTAAGTCACTGCCAGATTTCGTTTCCTCTTTCTTTCCTTCCTCCAACTTTTCGTTTTATTTCGTTCATAACACAGTAAGGTTTCAACTAATCGACTTCAAATTTTCAACGCTGATGTACATTAACTAGGCCTGGCTTTGAAGAACAGTTGGCATGTTCATGTGCCCTATTACCAGAGTTGTAGGATCCATTCCCAGCTCCTGTAAAGACTCCGATAATAATCAAAACACTCTTCGGCCTAGCTTCCAACATTCAAGAAAGGTACCTTGTAATTCGTCGATGGCTGAGAGTGAAATTCATGTGTGGGTACACATCTGTCAGTTTTGTGTGGAATACTTTATGCCATTTAACGTTAAACCACGTTGAATGGTTTAACGTGGTTTGAACCATTTAACGTGGTTAAATGGTTTAAACCTGCAATATAGTTCAGTTACCTTTTGATTGCCATGTACTACCGTCATCTGTATTTATTGTAGGACACCGTTCACAGGTACGAGAATTTATTCGTACACTACAACTGTGTACAAATTGCTAGCACTTCAGCCAACAAGGAAAATATTACAGGTCCCTGGCAGAATGCCTAGTCTGTGGTGCTGCTGACAATAACAATACATCCTGCAGTTGATCTCCCTCATGCCTTAATTTTAATGAGGCTCACTCGGTTTATTCTCGTCGTTGCTAAGTTTTCTTAAAGGAACGAGAAATTCAATTCGCTGTCTCAAAGGGAAACAAGGTTTCTCATGCCATGGCAGTCTCCCATCTCCGCCCTCAAGGGAGACTTCCATGGCTTTCTTATTCTAGAGTTACTAGGCGGCCTTCAACCTCCTCTGTAGTCACAACTTCCACAGTCACCGCTGTATCTAACTCTTTCTGCAGCCCTGGGCTCTGAAGTCCCTACCTTGTCGCCTCCCACTCTCCTTGTGTCTTCTACTTGCTTGCATGTTTCTGTATCTACTCGACCTTCCACAATTACACCAAAGTTCAAATCTCCTTTAACCCATCCATCACTTAAACTTCCCAGACATTTTCTTTTTCGAGTCTCTGAGCCAAGTACTTTACCTCTTAATGAATCTGTTACAGGAGTGGAGGTTCATCCTCCCCCTCGTACAGTTCCCCCCTCTCCTGTCCCCACTCAAGTTCCTGCCTCTCCTGCCCTCTCCCGAGTTTCTTCTCAAGTTACCTCTGTTCTCTCATCATCCTCCCTTCTTTGGTGACTTCACTGTCTCTCCAATCTTCCTTCACTTGCAACTTCCTTGTCATCTGAAACTCTTGAAACTATCTCCGAATGTATTGAGGAGACAAAACCAGTGATGGACACAGATCCACCTCCCATTACTCCTCCTTCACACCTTCATAAACCTACAATCCTCGTTTCTTCGCAGCGGTCCAGTCTTTCCTTGTTTAGTAATTTTCCGCTACCTCCACATGTAGACTTTAGTAACCCTGCAAGTCCATAGACTCCTACTTTTTCTTATCAGTATCCTTCTATTCGCAAATCATGACTTACACTGGAATGTTCGAGGCGTCAGGGGTAACTGGTATGAGCTTCAGGTGTTGCTCTCCCAGTTTTCCCGTCTGTTTACAAGAGCCAGTATTGCTCTCTGTTATCCATCCCATCTCGGGCTATATCTTATTGCATTCACTGGGTTCCACGTCTTTTACGTAGCAGTATACTACACTCTCAGATCTATGTTCATACTTTGCTGCATTACACTGCAGTCCATATCTGCTTGAACAAGTGGTATTTAGTTTGCTCTTTGTATCTTTCTCCTAGACCTTTATCTATTGAATTTTTTTCCCTACTTTCACTTCTCCTCTTATTAGGTGAGTTTAGTGCTCATCATTGCTCACTGTGACTCCCCTGGCAGTCAGTTAGAGGGTCTCCCACCCATTTTGATCCTCGCTCTCAAACACTTGCATAGTTCTCTGTTTGCTCCTCAACTTCACTTGACTTTACCTGGTCTGTGCTTCCAGATTTACATGACAGCAATCATTTTCCTATCTTCCTTACTTTCCACTTGCATTCTCGCAATCCTCGAAGCCCACGTTGGCAATTTGAATAGGCGAATTTGGCCCTTTACTTGCCTCAAACAGTTTTTAGTGAGGAACCGTCTTCGTCCTCCCCTAATGAGCTATTGCAACTATTTTTGACCTCGGTTTGAATTGCGGCTTCACATTCAGTCCCTCAAACTTCGAGTAGGTACTCTCAGATATGCCTTGGTGGTCTCCTACTTGTGTTGTGCACTGCAGTTGAAACTTGCTATGTGGGGCGAGAACGGTTTCCTGATGTGTAATCCATGAAGCAAAACACACTTGTTGGCAGGATTGTTTCTACCGTTAATTTCGCTTCATCTTTGAGTGCAATTTGGAAAAAAGTACGGTAATTGAGTGGCAGGTATTCTCCAGCCCCTACTCCTGTTCTTAGGGTTGCCGGTGTCAGCATTGCAAATCCTATTAAAGTTGCCACAGCAATTGAAAGTAATCTTTTCCGTATCTCTTAGGGGCTCCATCTATCCCCCTCATTTCTTTCCTCCAAGGCTGCCAGAGAGTTGCAGCCTTCAGACTTTTCTTCTAGCGGAGAAGAGTCTTATAACATGCCTTTTACGCAGCTGAACCTAATGGCATTCATATTTGTATGCTCCAGTATTTATATCCATCAGCCCTCGTAGTCCTCTTATGTCTTTTTAATCTTGTTTGGTTGCGGGGGGGGGGTTCTTTTCCGTCCATGGAAAACTGCCATGGTTCTGCCTTTTCCTAAACCAGGTACTTCGGGTCATGATGCCTCCCACTATTGTCCCATTGCTCTTATCAGTGCAGTTTGCAAGTTGATGGTACGTCTAGTAAATAGACGTTTGGTGTGGTATTTAGAGACACACAATAGTCTTTCCACTTGTCAATTTGGCTTTCGTAAGGGCCGCTCCACTATTGACCCCTTATTCCAGTTAGATACCTATGTGCATAATGCCTTTGCTAGTAACCACTCGGTTATCACAGTCTTTTTTTTTTTTTTTTTTTTTATCTTGAAAAAAACATATGACACTACCTGGAGATATAACATCTTAGCCCAAGCTCATTCTTTAGGCCTCCGGGGCAGTCTGCCACTTTTCCTTGAAAACTTCTTGTCTGAGAGACATTTCCGTGTCCGGGTTGATAATTTGCCTTTCGCAGACTGTATCCAAGGTGAAGGTGTCCCTCAGGGATGTGTCCTTAGCACTACTCTTTTTTTGTATTAGCTATTAATGATTTGGCCTCCGTTTTCCCATCTAATATTTGGTCATCACTTTATGTTGATGGCTTTGCTATAGCTTGTGCAGGCGCTAACTGCCACCTGGTAACAGCTTCTCTCCAGAATGCTATCGACTGTTTCCCATTGTGCCACTACTCATGGGTTTAAATTTTCTGGTACTAAAATGCAACAGATTACTTGTACTAGACGTTCTGTTGTCTCTAATACTCCGCTACACCAGATCCCTGAATATGATACGGTCAAATTTCTCGGTCTTCTGTTTGATCGCCGGTTGTCCTGGAAACCTCATGTTATCTCCCTGAAAGCAACTTGTCATAGCCGGCCGAACCTCCTTAAAACCCTCGCACATCTTTCACGGGGGACGAATCATCGAACTCTTCTTCGACTTCGTTCAGCCCTAATTTTATCGAAAATGGATTATGGTGACCAAATATATTCTGCAGCCTCTCCCGCAACTCTTTCAAAACTTGAACCCATCCTTCACGTTTATGTCTAGAGGTTTTTCGTTCATTCCCTGTTGAGAGCCTGTATGTAGAGGCGAATGTTCCATCCTTGAATGATCAGCATGAGGCTCATTGCCTCCGATATTTTGTCTGTTCTCATGACCTTCACGATCCTTCTACATACAGGATGGTAATGGGCATTAGTAGAGGTCCGTTATTTGTTCACCACCCCTGTTTATTCCGTCCCTTTTCTCTCTCTCTTTACTCGCTCTTGGCTTCTCTTCAGTTGCCCTGTATATGTTCATTTAGCCTCTAACTTTTCCCTTCCCCCTGGGAGGTTCCAACAGTTCATGTCTGTTCTTCTCCACTGCCGTGTGTGAAAACTCAAATACCTACAGTTGCTTCTTGCTCCCCTTTTCTTTACTTCTGGTCTCATTCTCATGCCATTGCAGTTTAGACTGATGATTCTAAATCCTTTGATTTGTAGAAGTGTTCCTGGACTGTGTTATGACAGGTCATTTATTAGACTCAGCTAGCATTTTTACAGCTGAACTTTATGCAATTCTCCTAGCAGTTATACATGTTGCGACCAGGCCTACCTCAACATTCGTGGTAGTTATAGACTCATTTAGTGCTTTCCAAACTATCAAAAAGTTTAATTTGCCTCATTCCCTAGTTCTCCATATACAACTTTGGTTGCACCATATTTCTACAAAAGCAAAGACATCATTTTCTGCTTCGTCTCTGGTCATGTTGATGACCAGGGACCGAGCAAGTGGACTCTGGATGTAGGTGGCGCGGTCAGCGGTATATGACCTTCCTGTTTCATATAGGGGTATTCCATTCCCAGACTTGCTGTAATCTCTAGCTACCTTCACAACTGTTGGCATCAATGCTGGTCTGAGTTGATTCGTAACAAATTACATTCTATCAAGCTATGTTTAGCATTCTCATCTAATTCTTATCTATATCATGGTTGTGAGACTACACTTTCCCATCTTTGAATTGGGCACACACGTCTCATTCATGGGGTATCCATGGAGAGGCGCCCAGTTACACTCTCTGAGAATTATCATGTTTCATTTCAGTTTGGCATATTCTGTTGGACTGTCCTGTTTACCAGCGAGCAAGTAGAATTTACCTCAGACGTCGTCACCACTCCAACACCCTTACTTTATCTTCCCTTCTTGCTAACGGCCCCTCCTTTGGCACACACTTCCTCTTTGACTCTTTTTGACAGCAATTTGTTTATTTCACAACCTCTGATTATACTTCCCCTAGCGCTCCTTACCGAGCATACTAACTATACCTCAGTTATGCTTCCCACCTTCGCTAGTCTCAGATCAAGCATATTAAACCGTTAGCACACTCTACTGTATGAGCCATGTGGGTTTGGGACTTAGTTTTGATTATACTAATAATGTGACAGAGCCGGTATATGGGGAAAATTCTCCAGTAAAGGGGGTATCTCTCAGCCCTCTGAGGGACTTAGCCCTCCTGGAAGGGGCTAATGGACTCTTCCTCACAAACAGAATTAATCAAACCCACATATTTGTACCAGCGTTAGGACACACGCTATCCTCTCCTTGCTAGAGCTCACTTCTTGTTGCAACTACAAGTGAGAGTTAAGCTAGAGTAATTACTCTTTCCCCTTAGCAGGAAAATTAAGGAAAAACCTGCACCCACTTTACAAGTTGGAACTATTAAGAATTCTAGTCTATAGCTACATAACAAGAATTCTACCATCTTGTATTGAATACTGTTGCAATGTGTAACAAAGAAGAGAAATCAAGCTGAGTTCAGCATATTCTTTGTGGGGACGACGAGGAGCATGAGGGCGGAGGGCGGCGGGTTCAGGCTAAATTCAGCCTAGATAGAGTGAATATGTTACAACTCTCCCGCTGAGAACAAAGGAAATACTGACTTTGTGCGGTAAACTCTGAAATACTGTCAATCTCTACTAGGAAAACAAGTGTTCAAAAGGAAACACAAGTATATCATCCGCAGCATAATCCAGTAAGTGTAAAGTTTGTGTCAGTGTATGCATTCAAGTGTTATGAACAAAGGGACAAGATATCACCCTATCGCGTGATGTATGACCGAGTGACTCCTTATCAACGAGTGAGGACATAACTGTGCATCTGTAGCAGCCTAGTCAAGACAATGATACCGGGGTCATACTTTCCCTACCACATACTAGGGGAAATTGAGTCAGTTACAATACCCTGGTAAGTCCAGCCATACAAACACCTAGTTATGTTAGCTGCAGCTGATAGGGGTGAGACTTGACTGGAATTACCAATAGACCCCATCATGTGCGGGTGATTTCACCAGAACCAAGTGAGTACTACTAAGCGTTTCAGACGAGCCTGGTCCATGGCCAGGCTCCGAGAGTAGCATGATATTCGAAACTCATCAAAGAAATGAAATGCTGAAATATACGCTCCTTTGGGGCAAATTGGTAGTTAATACTCATTATTCTACAGGTCAGAGGTGGGGCTACCACTGTTCAAGCGAAGGAGACTTCTCGAATGCGGCTGCAAGAAGTGTGGATCATCATTGAAGCTAATTATATTTCAGTTTATGTCGGAAAGTAGACTTGGCTGGTAAAAACCCTCACAAGTAGAATGTAAACTATAGTGCTCTTTTCTATCACTAACTTGCTCCAAGATTTATATTCATAACTACGAAACACTATCCGATCGACTTCAAATATTCAACCCATTTAAACTACTACTTGAAGGTTCGTGAAAGTGTAGTTGTTCTCTTCTCAGTTTTGTATAGACCATTCCAGAAATTGGTTTCCATAAGATAACTTTAGAAAGTCTATTATGATGTGCATCAGAATTTAAACAGGTTGGTGTTATTAGTGGAGTGTGTTGGTGGCAGTTGTTCTCACTTGGTGTACTGTTCACTGTTGACAGTGAGAGCGGCTCAGATAACACAACTGAGACAAATAAACAACATTTACAGTCTGCACAGAACCAGCAAACCATTTCAGGTAATGGGAACGCCCCAGAGAATTAGAAATAATCAGTCTTGAAAGACAGCCAGGAAGATATGCGATACACAAGTAACCAGCACAGAGAGACTTCAGATAACATTTCGGTCCGACTTAGACTGAAACGTGATCATAAATTTCGTTCTCCTGTATGTGGGTTATTTATGTATTGTTCTGTGCCTTTTATTTTTCAAGATAAGCGAAAATATAAACATGGAGGATACTGGAGGACCAGGTTCTAGCTCTGCACACTACCTCAGTCTATTGAAGTGAAAGATGTGGGTAGAACTGTAAAATAAAAGCAGTGAAAAGCAGGGGAGCCACAAGTACAATACGAGAGCCAAGAATTTTCAATCTACTACCATACAATATCAGAAATGTTGCTTGAGCCAGTGTGTAAGTCTTTAAGAAGAAACAGGATCACTAACTTCAGGGTTTATCAGATCAACCAGGATGTGAAGGATATGTGGGCTGGCGAGCCGCCAACAGCAATACCCTGGTTGACCGCGCAGTCAACAAACAGGCATGGCCATAGGCTGCACCGTAGGAGTAGGAAAACTCTCGAAACAAGTCACAGATAAATTACACGTGTGCGTATAAATAAATTATATATATATATATATATATATATATATATATATATATATATATATATATATATATATATATATATATATATATATATATATATATTATATATATATATATATATATATACAAAAAAATGATCTTGTACCAAAAGAACCTTAGGAAACTTACCTAGCCTCATTATAACAAGCGCAATTTAATTTAGAAATCAAACTAGGTATATTTTAGGCAAGTTTACATTAATTTAATAATAAACACAATGAAATAAAAATAATTTCGTTAGGTTCAAAATGATTTTTGCAAAACATTGCATACACAAATTTTCACTTGCCTTATTCGGCAAGAATAGTGTTGCCATTTAAGCCAAAATCGCAAGTTTTACCTATTCGGCACGATATATATATATATATATATATATATATATATATATATATATATATATATATATATATATATATATAACATTATGTAGAAGTTAGCTGGGTGTTGGGTGGATGAGTGGATGTGAGTGTAGGGTGGATGAGTGGATGTGAGTGTTGGGTGGGTGAGTGGATGTGAGTGTTGGGTGGGTGATGGATGTGAGTGTAGGGTGGGTGAGTGGATGTGAGTGTAGGGCGGGTGAGTGGATGTGAGTGTTGGGTGGGTGATGGATGTGAGTGTAGGGTGGGTGAGTGGATGTGAGTGTAGGGTGGGTGAGTGGATGTGAGTGTAGGGTGGATGAGTGGATGTGAGTGTTGGGTGGGTGAGTGGATGTGAGTGTTGGGTGGGTGAGTGGATGTGAGTGTTGGGTGGGTGATGGATGTGAGTGTAGGGTGGGTGAGTGGATGTGAGTGTAGGGTGGGTGAGTGGATGTGAGTGTAGGGTGGATGAGTGGATGTGAGTGTTGGGTGGGTGAGTGGATGTGAGTGTTGGGTGGGTGAGTGGATGTGAGTGTTGGGTGGATGAGTGGATGTGAGTGTTGGGTGGGTGAGTGGATGTGAGTGTTGGGTGGGTGAGTGGATGTGAGTGTAGGGTGGGTGAGTGGATGTGAGTGTAGGGTGGATGAGTGGATGTGAGTATTGGGTGGGTGAGTGGATGTGAGTGTTGGGTGGGTGAGTGGATGTGAGTGTTGGGTGGATGAGTGGATGTGAGTTGGGTGGGTGAGTGGATGTGAGTGTTGGGTGGGTGAGTGGATGTGAGTGTAGGGTGGGTGAGTGGATGTGAGTGTTGGGTGGGTGAGTGGATGTGAGTGTTGGGTGGATGAGTGGATGTGAGTGTTGGGTGGGTGAGTGGATGTGAGTGTTGGGTGGATGAGTGGATGTGAGTATTGGGTGGGTGAGTGGATGTGAGTGTTGGGTGGGTGAGTGGATGTGAATGTTGGGTGGATGAGTGGATGTGAGTGTTGGGTGGATGAGTGGATGTGAGTGTTGGGTGGATGAGTGGATGTGAGTGTTGGGTGGATGAGTGGATGTGAGTGTTGGGTGGGTGAGTGGATGTGAGTGTTGGGTGGGTGAGTGGATGTGAATGTTGGGTGGATGAGTGGATGTGAGTGTTGGGTGGGTGAGTGGATGTGAGTGTTGGGTGGGTGAGTGGATGTGAGTGTTGGGTGGGTGAGTGGATGTGAGTGTTGGGTGGATGAGTGGATGTGAGTGTTGGGTGGATGAGTGGATGTGAGTGTTGGGTGGATGAGTGGATGTGAGTGTTGGGTGGATGAGTGGATGTGAGTGTTGGGTGGATGAGTGGATGTGAGTGTTGGGTGGGTGAGTGGATGTGAGTGTAGGGCGGGTGAGTGGATGTGAGTGTAGGGCTTGTGAGTGGATGTGAGTGTAGGGCGGGTGAGTGGATGTGAGTGTAGGGTGGGTGAGTCGATGTGAGTGTAGGGCGGGTGAGTGGATGTGAGTGTAGGGCGGGTGAGTGGATGTGAGTGTAGGGCGGGTGAGTGGATGTGAGTGTAGGGTGGGTGAGTGGATGTGAGTGTAGGGTGGGTGAGTCGATGTGAGTGTTGGGTGGGTGAGTGGATGTGAGTGTAGGGGGGGTGAGTGGATGTGAGTGTTGGGTGGCTGAGTCGATGTGAGTGTAGGGCGGGTGAGTGGATGTGAGTGTAGGGTGGGTGAGTGGATGTGAGTGTTGGGTGGGTGAGTCGATGTGAGTGTTGGGCGGGTGAGTGGATGTGAGTGTAGGGGGGGTGTTGGATGTGAGTGTAGGGCGGGTGAGTGGATGTGAGTGTAGGGTGGGTGATGGATGTGAGTGTAGGGTGGGTGATGGATGTGAGTGTAGGGTGGGTGATGGATGTGAGTGTAGGGTGGGTGATGGATGTGAGTGTAGGGTGGGTGATGGATGTGAGTGTAGGGTGGGTGATGGATGTGAGTGTAGGGTGGGTGAGTGGATGTGATTGTAGGGTGGGTGATCGATGTGAGTGTAGGGTGGGTGATGGATGTGAGTGTAGGGTGGGTGATGGATGTGAGTGTAGGGTGGGTGATGGATGTGAGTGTAGGGTGGGTGATGGATGTGAGTGTAGGGTGGGTGATGGATGTGAGTGTAGGGTGGGTGATGGATGTGAGTGTAGGGTGGGTGATGGATGTGAGTGCAGGGTGGGTGAGTGGATGTGAGTGTAGGGTGGGTGATGGATGTGAGTGTAGGGTGGGTGAGTGGATGTGTGTGTAGGGTGGGTGTTGGATGTGAGTGTAGGGTGGGTGAGTGGATGTGAGTGTAGGGTGGGTGATGGATGTGAGTGTAGGGTGGGTGAGTGGATGTGAGTGTAGGGCGGGTGTGTGGATATGAGTGTAGGGTGGGTGAGTGGATGTGAGTGTAGGGTGGGTGAGTGGATGTGAGTGTAGGGTGGGTGAGTGGATGTGAGTGTAGGGTGGGTGAGTGGATGTGAGTGTAGGGTGGGTGAGTGGATGTGAGTGTAGGGTGCGTGAGTGGATGTGAGTGTAGGGTGGGTGAGTGGATGTGAGTGTAGGGTGGGTGAGTGGATGTGAGTGTAGGGTGGGTGAGTGGATGTGAGTGTAGGGTGCGTGAGTGGATGTGAGTGTAGGGTGGGTGAGTGGATGTGAGTGTAGGGCGGGTGAGTGGATGTGAGTGTAGGGCGGGTGAGTCGATGTGAGTGTAGGGTGGGTGATGGATGTGAGTGTAGGGCGGGTGAGTGGATGTGAGTGTAGGGTGGGTGAGTGGATGTGAGTGTAGGGCGAGTGAGTGGATGTGAGTGTAGGGCGGGTGAGTGGATGTGAGTGTAGGGCGGGTGAGTGGATGTGAGTGTAGGGCGGGTGAGTGGATGTGAGTGTAGGGCGGGTGAGTGGATGTGAGTGTAGGGTGGATGAGTGGATGTGAGTGTAGGGTGGGTGAGTGGATGTGAGTGTAGGGTGGGTGAGTGGATGTGAGTGTAGGGTGGGTGAGTGGATGTGAGTGTAGGGCGGGTGAGTGGATGTGAGTGTAGGGCGGGTGAGTGGATGTGAGTGTAGGGTGGGTGAGTGGATGTGAGTGTAGGGCGGGTGAGTGGATGTGAGTGTAGGGTGGGTGAGTGGATGTGAGTGTAGGGTGGGTGAGTGGATGTGAGTGTAGGGTGGGTGAGGGGATGTGAGGGTAGGGCGGGTGAGTGGATGTGAGTGTAGGGCGGGTGAGTGGATGTGAGTGTAGGGTGGGTGAGTGGATGTGAGTGTAGGGTGGGTGAGTGGATGTGAGTGTAGGGCGGGTGAGTGGATGTGAGTGTAGGGCGGGTGAGTGGATGTGAGTGTAGGGTGGGTGAGTGGATGTGAGTGTAGGGTGGGTGAGTGGATGTGAGTGTAGGGCGGGTGAGTGGATGTGAGTGTAGGGCGGGTGAGTGGATGTGAGTGTAGGGCGGGTGAGTGGATGTGAGTGTAGGGCGGGTGAGTGGATGTGAGTGTAGGGTGGGTGAGTGGATGTGAGTGTAGGGCGGGTGAGTGGATGTGAGTGTAGGGTGGGTGAGTGGATGTGAGTGTAGGGTGGGTGAGTGGATGTGAGTGTAGGGTGGGTGAGTGGATGTGAGTGTAGGGCGGGTGAGTGGATGTGAGTGTAGGGTGGGTGAGTGGATGTGAGTGTAGGGCGGGTGAGTGGATGTGAGTGTAGGGTGGGTGAGTGGATGTGAGTGTAGGGTGGGTGAGTGGATGTGAGTGTAGGGCGGGTGAGTGGATGTGAGTGTAGGGCGGGTGAGTCGATGTGAGTGTAGGGTGGGTGATGGATGTGAGTGTAGGGCGGGTGAGTGGATGTGAGTGTAGGGAGGGTGAGTGGATGTGAGTGTAGGGCGGGTGAGTGGATGTGAGTGTAGGGCGGGTGAGTGGATGTGAGTGTAGGGTGGGTGAGTGGATGTGAGTGTAGGGCGGGTGAGTGGATGTGAGTGTAGGGCGGGTGAGTGGATGTGAGTGTAGGGTGGGTGAGTGGATGTGAGTGTAGGGTGGGTGAGTGGATGTGAGTGTAGGGTGGGTGAGTGGATGTGAGTGTAGGGTGGGTGAGTGGATGTGAGTGTAGGGCGGGTGAGTGGATGTGAGTGTAGGGCGGGTGAGTGGATGTGAGTGTAGGGGGGGTGAGTGGATGTGAGTGTAGGGCGGGTGAGTGGATGTGAGTGTAGGGTGGGTGAGTGGATGTGAGTGTAGGGTGGGTGAGTGGATGTGAGTGTAGGGTGGGTGAGTGGATGTGAGTGTAGGGCGGGTGAGTGGATGTGAGTGTAGGGCGGGTGAGTGGATGTGAGTGTAGGGTGGGTGAGTGGATGTGAGTGTAGGGCGGGTGAGTGGATGTGAGTGTAGGGCGGGTGAGTGGATGTGAGTGTAGGGCGGGTGAGTGGATGTGAGTGTAGGGCGGGTGAGTGGATGTGAGTGTAGGGTGGGTGAGTGGATGTGAGTGTAGGGCGGGTGAGTGGATGTGAGTGTAGGGTGGGTGAGTGGATGTGAGTGTAGGGTGGGTGAGTGGATGTGAGTGTAGGGTGGGTGAGTGGATGTGAGTGTAGGGCGGGTGAGTGGATGTGAGTGTAGGGCGGGTGAGTGGATGTGAGTGTAGGGTGGGTGAGTGGATGTGAGTGTAGGGTGGGTGAGTGGATGTGAGTGTAGGGTGGGTGAGTGGATGTGAGTGTAGGGCGGGTGAGTGGATGTGAGTGTAGGGCGGGTGAGTGGATGTGAGTGTAGGGCGGGTGAGTGGATGTGAGTGTAGGGCGGGTGAGTGGATGTGAGTGTAGGGTGGGTGAGTGGATGTGAGTGTAAGGTGGGTGAGTGGATGTGAGTGTAGGGTGGGTGAGTGGATGTGAGTGTAGGGTGGGTGAGTGGATGTGAGTGTAGGGTGGGTGAGTGGATGTGAGTGTAGGGTGGGTGAGTGGATGTGAGTGTAGGGTGGGTGAGTGGATGTGAGTGTAGGGCGGGTGAGTGGATGTGAGTGTAGGGTGGGTGAGTGGATGTGAGTGTAGGGTGGGTGAGTGGATGTGAGTGTAGGGCGGGTGAGTGGATGTGAGTGTAGGGTGGGTGAGTGGATGTGAGTGTAGGGTGGGTGAGTGGATGTGAGTGTAGGGTGGGTGAGTGGATGTGAGTGTAGGGCGGGTGAGTGGATGTGAGTGTAGGGTGGGTGAGTGGATGTGAGTGTAGGGCGGGTGAGTGGATGTGAGTGTAGGGTGGGTGAGTGGATGTGAGTGTAGGGTGGGTGAGTGGATGTGAGTGTAGGGCGGGTGAGTGGATGTGAGTGTAGGGCGGGTGAGTGGATGTGAGTGTAGGGCGGGTGAGTGGATGTGGATGAGAGGGACGGGAAGACATAAGATAGCATTATAGTCATCATTGAGATCCACTTCTTGGGTAATGGTTTTTAAAATGCATTACTGCTGATGGTGAGTGGTGAGTGATGGTGTGTGTGATGGTGAGTGGTGAGTGATGGTGTGTGATGGTGAGTGGTGAGTGATGGTGTGTGTGATGGTGAGTGGTGAGTGATGGTGTGTGTGATGGTGAGTGGTGAGTGATGGTGTGTGTGATGGCGAGTGGTGAGTGATGGTGTGTGTGATGGTGAGTGGTGAGTGATGGTGTGTGATGGTGAGTGGTGAGTGATGGTGTGTGTGATGGTGAGTGGTGAGTGATGGTGTGTGTGATGGCGAGTGGTGAGTGATGGTGTGTGTGATGGTGAGTGGTGAGTGATGGTGTGTGATGGTGAGTGGTGAGTGATGGTGTGTGTGATGGCGAGTGGTGAGTGATGGTGTGTGTGATGGTGAGTGGTGAGTGATGGTGTGTGTGATGGTGAGTGGTGAGTGATGGTGTGTGTGATGGCGAGTGGTGAGTGATGGTGTGTGATGGTGAGTGTTGTGTGTGATGGTGAGTGACGGTGTGTGTGATGGCGAGTGGTGAGTGATGGTGTGTGATGGTGAGTGGTGGTGTGTGTGATGGTGAGTGGTGAGTGATGGTGTGTGATGGTGAGTGATGTGTGTGATGGTGAGTGATGGTGTGTGTGATGGTGAGTGGTGAGTGATGGTGTGTGATGGTGAGAGGTGAGTGATGGTGTGTGTGATGGCGAGTGGTGAATGATGGTGTGTGATGGTGAGTGGTGGTGTGTTTGATGGTGAGTGATGTCTGTGATGGTGAGTGATGGTGTTTGTGATGGTGAGTGGTGAGTGATGGTGTGTGTGATGGTGAGTGGTGAGTGATGGTGTGTGTGATGGTGAGTGATGGTGTGTGTGATGGCGAGTGGTGTGTGATGGTGTGTGATGGTGAGTGGTGGTGTGTGTGATGGCGAGTGGTGAGTGATGGTGTGTGATGGTGAGTGATGTGTGTGATGGTGAGTGATGGTGAGTGGTGAGTTATGGTGTGTGTGATGGTGAGTGGTGAGTGATGGTGTGTGATGGTGAGTGATGGTGTGTGTGATGGCGAGTGGTGAGTGATTGTGTGTGATGGTGAGTGGTGGTGTGTGTGATGGCGAGTGGTGGTGTGTGATGGTGAGTGATGTGTGTGATGGTGAGTGATGGTGTGTGTGATGGTGAGTGGTGAGTGATGGTTTGTGTGATGGTGAGTGGTGAGTGATGGTGTGTGTGATGGTGAGTGGTGAGTGATGGTGTGTGTGATGGTGAGTGGTGAGTGATGGTGTGTGATGGTGAGTGATGGTGTGTGGTGAGTGATGGTGTGTGTGATGGCGAGTGGTGATTGATGGTGTGTGATGGTGAGTGATGGTGTGTGTGATGGTGAGTGGTGAGTGATGGTGTGTGTGATGGTGAGTGGTGAGTGATGGTGTGTGTGATGGTGAGTGGTGAGTGATGGTGTGTGATGGTGAGTGATGTGTGTGATGGTGAGTGATGGTGTGTGTGATGGTGAGTGGTGAGTGATGGTGTGTGTGATGGTGAGTTTATCTATCTGAAGAGAGTTCCGGGGGTCAACGCCCCCGCGGCCCGGTCTCTGACCAGGCCTCCTTAGGTCAGTGTCCCAGGATGCGACCCACACCAGTCGACTAACACCCAGGTACCCAACATAGACAACAGGTGGAAAGAAACACGTCCAATGTTTCTACTCTGGCTGGGAATCGAACCCAGGCCCTCACCGTGTGAAGCCAGAGCGTTAACCACCAGGCCACCAGAGCCACCAGAGTGGTGAGTGATGGTGTGTGTGATGGTGAGTGATGGTGTGTGATGGTGAGTGATGGTGTGTGTGATGGTGAGTGATGGTGTGTGTGATGGTGAGTGGTGAGTGATGGTGTGTGTGATGGTGAGAGTGGTGAGTGATGGTGTGTGATGGTGAGTGGTGAGTGATGGTGTGCGTGATGGTGAGTGGTGAGTGATGGTGTGTGTGACGGTGAGTGGTGTGTGATGGTGTGCGTGGTGGTGAGTGGTGAATGATGGTGTGTGTGATTGTGAGTGATGGTGTGTGTGATGGTGAGAGTGATGGGTGATTTTGAGAGTTGAGTGATGGTGTGTGTGATGGTGAGTGATGGTGTGTGTGATGGTGAGTGATGGTGTGTGTGATGAAGAGCGGTGGTGTGTGGTGAGTGATAGTGTGTGTGATGGTGAGTGGTGGTGTGTGGTGAGTGGTGTGTGATAGTGAGTGGTGAGTGATGGTGTGCGTGATGGTGAGTGATGGTGTGTGTGATGGTGAGTGCTGAGTGATGGTGTGTGTGATAGTGAGTGGTGAGTAGTGCTGTGTGTGATGGTGAGTGGTCAGTGATGGTGTGTGTGATGATGAGTGGTGAGTGATGGTGTGTGTGATGGTGAGAGTGATGGGTGATGGTGAGAGTTGTGAGTGATGGTGTGTGTGATGGTGAGTGGTGTGTGTGATGGTGTGTGATGGTGAGTGGTGGTGTGTGGTGAGTGATAGTGTGTGTGATGGTGAGTGGTGGTGTGTGGTGAGTGATGGTGTGTGATGGTGAGTGGTGAGTGATGTGCGTGATGGTGAGTGATGGTGTGTGTGATGGTGAGTGGTGAGTGATGGTGTGTGTGGTGAGTGGCGAGTGATGGTGTGTGGTGGTGAGTGATGGTGTGAGTGATGGTGTGTGTGATGGTGAATGATGGTGTGTGTGATGGTGAGTGATGGTGTGTGTGATGGTGAGTGATGGTGTGTGTGATGGTGTGTGTGATGGTGAGTGGTGAGTGATGGTGTGTGTGATGGTGAGTAGTGAGTGATGGTGTGCGTGATGGTGTGTGTGATAGTGAGTGATGAGTGATGGTGTGTGTGATGGTGAGTGATAGTGTGTGTGATGGTGAGTGGTGAGTGATGGTGTGTGTGATAGTGAGTGGTGAGTGATGGTTTGTGTGATGGTGAGTGATGGTGTGTGTGGTGAGTGGTAAGTGATGGTGTGTGTGATGGTGAGTGGTGAGTGATGGTGTGTGTGATGGTGAGAGTGGTGAGTGATGGTGTGTATGTGATGGTGAAAGTGGTGAGTGACGGTGTGTGTGTGTATGATGGCGAATGATGGTGTGTGATGAGAGTGGTGAGTGATGGTGAGAGTGGTGAGTGATGGTGTGTGTGTGATGGTGAGTGTGGTGAGTGATGGTGTATGATGGTGAGTGATGGTGAGAGTGGTGAGTGATGGTGAGAGTGGTGAGCGATGTTGTGTGTGATGGTGAGCGGTGTATGATGGTGAGAGTGGTGAGTGATGGTGTGTATGTGTGATGGTGAGATTGGTGAGTGATGGTGAGAGTGGTGAGTGACGGTGTGTGTGTGTGATGGTGAGAGTGGTGAGTGATGGTGAGAGTGGTGAGTGATGGTGACAGTGGTGAGTGATGGTGCGTGTGATGAGAGTGGTTAGTGACGGTGCGTGTTTGTGTGATGGTGAATGGTGTGTGATGGTGAGAGTTGTGAGTGATTGTGAGAGTGGTGAGTGATTGTGTGTGTGTGTGATGGTGAGTGATGGTGTATGATGGTTAGTGATGGTGTGTGATGGTGAGAGTGGTGAGTGATGGTGAGTGGTGAGCGATGGTGTGTGTGATGGTGAGTGATAGTGTATGATTGTGAGAGTGGTGAGTGATGGTGAGAGTGGTGAGTGATGGTGAGAGTGGTGAGTGATGGTGTGTGATGGTGAGAGTGGTGAGTGATGGTGTGTGTGTGTGGTGTGTGTGTGTGATGGTGAGAGTGTTGAGTGATTGTGTGTGTGTGTGTGATGGTGAGAGTGTTGAGTGATGGTGTGTGTGTGTTTGTGATGGTGAGAGTGTTGAGTGATGGTGTGTGTGTGTGTGTGTGTGTGTGTGTGTGTGTGTGTGTGTGTGTGTGTGTGTGTGATAGTGTTGAGTGATGGTGTGTGTGTGTGTGTGTGTGTGATGGTGAGAGTGTTGAGTGATGGTGTGTGTGTGTGTATGTGATGGTGAGAGTGTTGAGTGATGTGTGTGTGTGTGTGATGGTGTGTTGAGTGATGGTGTGTTGAGTGATGGTGTGTTGAGTGATGGTGTGTTGAGTGATGGTGTGTTGAGTGATGGTGTGTTGAGTGATGGTGTGTTGAGTGATGGTGTGTTGAGTGATGGTGTGTTGAGTGATGGTGTGTGTGTGATGGTGAGAGTGTTGAGTGATGGTGTGTGTGTGATGGTGAGAGTGTTGAGTGATGGTGTGTGTGTGTGATGGTGAGAGTGGTGAGTGATGGTGTGTGTGTGTGATGGTGTGTGAGTGATGGTGAGAATGGTGACCTCTGACCGCAGCATACTGCATACTACGTACTACGCTAGGCCTATATTAGAGTATGCAGCACCAGTTTTGAACCCACACCTAGCCAAGCATGTAAGGAAACTAGAGAACGTGCAGAGGTTTGCAACAAGACTAGTCCCGGAGCTAAGGTGTATGTCCTACGAAGAGAGATTAAAGGAAACTGACCTGACTACACTGGAAGTAAGGAGAAATAGGCCGTATATGATAACGACATATAGAATACTGAGAGGAATCGACAAGGTGGACAGAGACAGAATGTTCCAGAGATTGGACACAGCAACAAGGTGTCACAGCTGGAAGTTGAAGACTCAGATGAATCACAGGGATGTTAGGAAGTATTTCTTAAGTCACAAAGTTGTCAGGAAGTGGCATAGTCTGGGAAGTGATGTAGTGGAGGCAGGATCCATATACATATAGCTCATGGAGCAGGAAGAGTCACCCAGTAGCGGCCAGTGAAGAGGCGGGGCCAGGAGCTGTGAATCCACCCTGCAACCACAACTAGGTGAGTACACACACACACACACACACACGTACATTATATATATATGTCGTGCTATTTTGGCGTAAATAGCAATGCTGTTCTTGCTGAATAAGGCAAACGAAAATTTGTGTATGCAATAATTTCGCAAAAATTATTCTGAACCTAACGAAAAAAATATATATTTCATTGTGTTTATTTATCAAATTATTGTAAACTTACCTGAAATATATTTAATTGGAGTAAACCTAATTAAATTGCGCTTGTCATAATAAGGTTAAGTTTACTAAGGTTCTTTTGGTACAAAATTATTAATTTTTACATTAACATAAATGAAAAAGATGTATCTTTAAACGTATAAGAAAAAATTTGAGAAA